>NC_134119.1:56861337-57192587 GCF_040939455.1 Microcebus murinus
ACGGTGCTGGTCAGGCCTGTCCTCTGGAAGCCGTCCCCGGGGGGCTTCCCCCACGTGTGGCCTGAGTGACCCACGGCTGGGCTGCACACGGCTTTCTAGACGTTTCTCTTATGCCGGGGATATGGCGCATGAATAGCTCGGGGTCGGCCTGTGCTGCTCTCTCAGTGCACAACCTTCCAGACGGACACCATCTGAGTCACTGCTGTGCCCCCAGGGACCCAGTGCATGACACACAGGAGACACCTAGCGAGAGTCTTTGGAGGGCCCCATGTTGGGCGTAAGTAAGCTTGCCTGGCTTCTGTTAGCTCCGGCGGGCTCTGGGATGTCTCCCCGGCCCCGCGAGCTGCTTGGCTGCGCCCCGTAATCGGGCGGGAGGGGCCCTGGGGATGGGGACAGTCTCCCCTCTTCCTCCTCCTTGAAGTCTTGTTCGCACACACAATCAGGCGCTGCATTCACCGGACTCCCTTCAAACTCCTTCGGGCAGGGAGTAAAGTCGAGTCTGCCAAAGGATAGCCCAGCCGGGCTCCCAAGCGGAACTACCGTACCGAGCAATAAGCACTTTATTCTGACACGAGGGGAGGCAGGAGGGTCCCACAGGGTCGGCGATCTTACCTGGAGACTCGGGTCTCCCCTGCAGAGCGCAGGTGGCACCCCCCGCCCCCCGGGCTGGGGCAGGACGAGTGCCCAGCACCTCCCAACCGGAGTGGATTCCTTTGCCTTACGTCGAATATGATCTCGACACACCCGCAGACGTCAGCTTCTGTCAGGGCCTGGGAAATCATCTTTGAAAAGAGGCAAAATGGTACCACACGCATAATTTGAAAAACATTGTTTTCAACGTCTCTCCGCTTCATTTAGCATTTTGAGGAATGGAGGCTCTATCTTGTAACTATCAAACCGAATTAATCACCTTGAGACCTGATGGAAGATGAGTGTGACTCTAATTCCAGGCTGCTTTTATTCTCGGAGGATGGCCCTTTGAAGTTGGAATATGGGGATTGGAGTAAAATCCCTTCCGCTCTGGGCAAACTACCACACGACTGATTTTCGACAGACTAGACCCTCGCTAGTGGACGTGGTGGCCGGCCACGGACTGCACGTGGCCACTGAGTACCTGGAAGGTGGCCGATCTGAACACAGGTGCGAAATACGCCTGGATTTCAAAGACTTAGCCGAAAAAAAAAGTGTAAAATACCTTAATAATTTTTATTACTGACTACAGGTTGAAATGGCAAAAATTTACATATGCGGGAGCAAATAAAATATAGGATTCCGCACTCGTTTTCACAAAATTAACTTCACCTGGCTTTTAAAATGTGTGTATTGTATCTCCCAGGAAATTCAGAATTCCATAGGCGGCCCGCATTACGTTCCTGTTGTATACTGCTAGCCTACGCAATAAAATCTGATGGAGAAACTGAGTCACGTGCACCCGGAGTTTGTTTGTAAACAACCTGGGGAGAAACATGGGATGTCATTTTAAGTGGAAAAAAAGCAAGAAAAAAAAATGTATTTAGAGGATAATTAAAACCATGTAAAATATACATAGATGTTTGTAGAGAGAGAGAGACAAAAATAAAAGACAGGAAGGAAAGTCATCTAGAAGAGTCATCGCAGAGGGATGGGATTAGAGTTGATTAAAATAGCCTCTTTTATACACGTCTAAATGTCCCTCACAGAGGTTTCCATTCTCTTTATTATCAAAGAAATACAAATGTTACTTAGAAAAGAAATTATTCCTCATAATAATTAGTGTTGCTATATGCAGCCCAGCATCTTGCTTGACATTCGCTAAAGAAACTAACTGACAAGCACACGTGGGCCTTATTTAACCTTCAGCGGCATCTCGTCGTGAAATATACCGTTTCCGGGAAGAACTCACTCTCAGAGAATTCCGCTCTTGAGTTAGATCACAAAAGGTTTTCTTCAAGTTGGTGCTCAAGTCAGCAACAAACAAAAGATGATCTGGTAAAAAACAAACAAACAAACAAACAAAAAATGGTGGTGGTCACAAGATCTCGTTGGGAAGAGAAAGTCCATCGCCAGAGTCTGCTCATCCAAAATTCACTTCCAGTTGTTTGCTGCCTGAAAGGAAAAGGAGGAAAAAAGATCCCTGGGGAAACACCGCATGACTTCCCAAAGGCTAGTCTTTTGCGTGGGCTGCACTGGGAGAGGTGGTAGGAATTCTCTAAGCTAGAGAAGCACTGGTGGTAGTTCTGGCCTGGTCTTCTGGCCTGGTTTAGTTGACCCTGGAGGAGTCCCGCTGCAACGACCTTCATTTGGAAACCCTGAGCTCTTCCTGGGTTGCACAGGCCTCCCCACTGTGCATCCGTCCACCCCACTACGCATCCGTCCACTCCTCCATCCATCCATCCACCCCTCCATCCATCCGTCCACCCCTCCATTCATCCGTCCACCCCTCCATTCATCCGTCCACCCCTTCATCCATCCGTCCACCCCTAATCCATCCATCCACCCCTAATCCATCCATCCACCCCACTATGCATCCTTCCACCCCTCCATCCATCCGTCCACCCCTGATCCATCCGTCCACCCCTCCACCCATCCGTCCACCCCTCCACCCATCCGTCCACCCCTCCACCCATCCGTCCACCCTTCCATCCATCCATCTGTCCACCCCACTACGCATCCGTCCACCCCACTATGCATCCTTCCACCCCTCCATCCATCCGTCCACCCCTGATCCATCCGTCCACCCCTCCACCCATCCGTCCACCCCTCCACCCATCCGTCCACCCCTCCACCCATCCGTCCACCCCTCCACCCATCCGTCCACCCTTCCATCCATCCATCTGTCCACCCCACTACGCATCCGTCCACCCCACTATGCATCCTTCCACCCCTCCATCCATCCGTCCACCCCTCCATCCATCCGTCCACCCCACTATGCATCCTTCCACCCCTCCATCCATCCATCCACCCCACTACGCATCTGTCCACCCCACTACGCATCTGTCCACCCCTCCATCCATCCGTCCACCCCACTATGCATCTGTCCACCCCTCCACCCATCCGTCCACCCCTCCAACCTCCCGTTATGTTTCTGTGGACGGCTGACTCTGGCTAAGAGCCATCCAGGCGCTGGCGCCATGGCAGTGAACAGAACACAAAACCTTGCTCTCGGGGAGCCGGTATTCCGGTAGAAGTCACGCAACAGACAAGTTAACATGCCTTCACGATCATCTCAGAAAAGGACTACTGCTTCCAGGAAGATAAAATCGGCCCAAGGGGGGAGGGAAGAACCTCTCGGGTACAGAGGGGCAGGTGCAAATGTCCTGCGGCTGGAAGCCCTGTGGCCTGTGGGGGGAGCAGGGAGTCTGGTGTGGCTGTAGCTGCCGTGAGTGAGGCCAGGAGAGTGGGCCGGGCCACTTGCGATAGCCCTTGTAGGTGACAAGGAACGCGGGCGTCATTCTAATCCCAACCGGAAGGCACGGGGGAGCTTCCAGCCGGGGCGACGCTGCAGAGCAAACAAGGAACTCTGGCGGGGTGAGGACGAAGCCAGGAGCTCTTTGGGGAGGCTGCTGTGGTCACCCAGGTGGGAGACGAGGGTGACCTGGAGGCTCGTCCCTGCATAATAGACGCTCCTCTGGGTCCCCACTCAGGGCGCACGGGATCAGCTGTGACTGGCGTTGGCTCGTAGCCTCAGCCCTTCCGGCGCAGGGATGCGGGAAGAGAGCAGCCGCCAAGGCGAGGTCATCGGCCAGAGTCCCTAAAATATTTAAATGTCCCAAATCACACTCTGGGCAACAATATTCCCTTTAGGTGCTTAGGGGGCTCAGTCCCGCTTACTTTCCCTGTTTTGCATTTGCCTCGAATGGTTCCAGCTGGGTCTGGAAGCAGATGTGTCAACACGGTTCCTGCCCGAGAGTGCTTCCCCGCGACCAGGAAACAGGGCGTCAGTTGCAATCTCCACGGAAACCCTGATGCTGTCAGAGGCTTCCCCGGCCCCACGCGGCTGGGGCGAATCTGGGAGCGGGTTCCCGCCTGCAGGAGCGAGGGCAGGACGCCGTCCACTGCACGGACTGGCACGGGAGAGAGGGAGGGCGAAGGCCCCGTGCCCTGCGGTCTGGCGCGTGCCCGCGGTGTTAGACCGTCTCTGGGTAACCCGCCGCCCGGGAATCTGCCCGAGCCGAGCCTCCTGCTTCCTGATTAACTACCTTCCGGATTTTATCAACTGCCGTTTTCTTTTCTGGCTCCCACCCAGACCCCTCTGGGTAGTAACACGGGCCCAGTGATCCCGGCATCTGGAAGCATTTGCCTTCAAAGAGCCAGTTCCCTCTGGCTGGGGATTATCATCAGCTCAGCTTCCAGCAGGCAGACCGGAGAGTCTCCGCCGTGGCCGGGACCCACAGGATGCCATCTGCTGCGTGTGCCAAGTGTCCCTACTGCAGGCGGCTGTGCCGGGGGCGTCCACGGACCTGCCCGTGCCCCTGGCCCTGTGGGGGAAATGAGTGGATGCCAACATGTCCAGACCACGTGCAAGTGCACGCAAATGCATCACACACACGCAGAGTGGTCTTCCGGAAGTCAGCTTAAGGAAGGAGACTTCTGGAAGGGGTGTGGCCGGGGCAGAGACCCAGGCTCGCTGTGGAGAGGCCGGCCGTGTGCTCGGCTCAGCTCTGGGCCGGGTGGCCCGGGACCACAAGAAGGACAGCAGCGTGGTCCTCAGCCGTAAGAGCTCAGTGACGTAGAGGGGACAGCGAGAGGACACAGACGGTGGAGGTGGAGTCTGTACTCTTTGGAGACAAAGTGGACGTCGCCCTGGGCTCTGCCCCCCTGCCCCTGCACTCCTGCCGCCTCCCCAGGCTTTGCTTTTCCCGTTCTGACAATGGTGACAGTGGCTCGGACGAGTCCCACGGCTTCCTAGCTCCGGTGGAATTCCATCACTCTCAGAGTCCAGAGTCCAGCGGTGCTGAATCAGGACCGCTCCTGAAACCCACCTGAGAGCGCAGCCTAGACGGTTCTGTGCATTTGATCCTCACGACTCACACACACACAGAGCACGGAGAGGACGGATTGAGAGCACACGTGTAAGCCATGAACGCATTGTACTATTCTAATTATTCCCTCTTTTGCAAACAGTGTGTATTTTAATTTAAAAAAAAAACACTCATGCATGGAACAAATATGACCAATTATACAGCATAGCTATAGGTTGATCAGGCTCAAGTCCTATGACCCAGTTTTAAAACGACCTAGTGGGACATTTCCAGCAGAACGTTATTTTCATGCAGTAACTTGGGAAACAGCAAACAGGCAGGGAAGTGCTCCCAGCAGCCTGCACACAGCCGCGACCCTGCCAGGGGCCCCAGGCCCCCCTCTACCCGCACCAGGCTCTTTCCCACACTGGGAGGAAGGGAGAGGCCAACCAGAGGATGCCACCGCCGGTTTTAACAAACAACTCCACCAGCCTGGGTGTAACGTCTCCACCGCACGTCCCTCTCTGTAGGGTAGCTTAGGAGGTGTGGAACCCGGAATCGCTCTTCTGTGGCCCAGGCCACAGGCCCATACGACCCTTACTCCCTGGCTCCCGGAGAGAAGGTGGGCTGCAAGGAAGGGCTCCTGAAAGCCCAAAGCCTCCAGAAAGGTTCTTATCCTTCCCGAGGCCCTTCGGCTAAGCCTCCAGGTCCCGCTCCGCGCACAGCCTTGCGCCCTACTTCCCTCCCTGCCTCGGGGCGTCGGGACCCGAAAGATATTTTCTAGACCCCCGAAGAGGAGGCAGTTCCATTTCTAGGCCCTGACCCAGCCAGAGCGCACGGCGCGGGGCAGAGCAGACGCAGACGAGCCCCAGGACGGTCCTGAGCACGGAATGGACAGGCGGCCACGTGTGCGGGGGCAGGGCGGGTGGCGCGGCGCCCTTGGACACCCCCGCTCTCTGGCAGGGCCGGTGCCGGTGGAGGGTCGTCTCCGGGCCCCCGCGGCGCCTCCCCACCGCGGAGCCCGCCCTCCCTGCACCCCTCCATCGTGGGAGGGATGATGAGCCCGAGTCTCCCTGCCAAGGTTTCCGACGCGTCTGGGCACAGGTGCGGGCGCCGCCGGCCCGGGGGCGACGGACGAGCGGGAAGCCGGCGGAGCGAAATGAGGCCGCGCAGCCACCGCGCCGTAATGTTCTCCCAGAGCGCGCGGCGCTCCCGCATAAATGTGTCTCCGGCATCATAACGTCGCAATATTCATGCGGCTCATTACTGGTTTTAATTTCGCCCGTTGCTTATTTACTGCCTCCTTCCCCACGTTATTGCCAGGGTGGAAGAGCTAGTCGCCCGTGCCCAGGACGGAAGGGCCCCAGGGCGCAATCTCTCCAGAAGCCCCCTGGCCACCCGCAGGCCCCGCGGGGCAGGGCAGGGCAGGGCAGGCCGCGGCCCAAACGCACACAGACGCGCGTTGCCCGAGGGTTTCTGCACGCGGCTCTTCCTGCCACAACGACTGAGTGCTTTTCCTGCCCGTGGAATGGGCTCCTTCTCCTTTTTGTGACTTGAAGGCCGTGCGCTCACCTCCCGGGGATCCCAGGCGGGGCCATGATGCCGCACGGTGACCACCTGTGGAGTTCGAGGACATCGACGCCCACAGGGACCCCTCCAGGTAGACCAGGCGCTGCCTTGTGCCCTCCGCAGGCAGGGGCCCCTCCTGGCCGTGCTGCGCTCCAGGGCCAGCCCCCTCCTCCTCGGGACGCCTGCTGGGGTCCCAGAAGCTGCACCTGTCAGGCGCAGAGCCCTTGCTGAACCGCATGGGGACCGGGGGTTGCCTTTCATTTCTGGAGATGCCTCCAGAAAAGTAAGATCCTTGGAGCAAAGAGAGGATGGAAAAGAATGACTTCAATACTACACTTTGTAAAAATTTGGAATTGATTTAAATTTGAAAAGTGCAGAATAGTATATAAGGGAGCAAATCTCTATACCTGTCTTCTCATCAGAGGAAATCTCTTAACCTTTCCGCACTTTGGGGTCTTCTTCATAAATTCTTTGCCTAGGCCAATGTCTATTAGAGTTTTCCTAGCATTTTATTCTAGAATTCTTGTAGTTTCATGTCTTAGGTTTAAGTCTGTTATCCACCGTGGGTTGATTTTTGTGAGAGGTGAAAGGTGTGGATCCTGTGTCAGTCTTCTACATGTGGCTATCCAGTTTTCCCAGCACCATTTATTGAATAAGGATTCTTTCCCCCAGTATGTGTTTTTGTCTGCTTTGTCAATGGTTAGATGGCTATATAAGGATGGTTTTATATCTGGGTTCTCAGTTCTGTTCCACTGGTCAATGTCTCTGTTCTTGTGCTAGTATCATGCTGTGTTAGTTACTATAGCCTCATAGTATAGCTTGAAGTCTGGTAAATTGATGCCTCCCAATTTGTTCTTTTTTCTTAAGGTTACTTTGTGAATACGGGGTCTTCTCTGGTTTCATACAAGCATATAATTATTTTTTATAGATCTACAAAAAAATGGTGTTGGTATTTTATTAGGGATTGCATTGAATCTGTAGATCACTTCGGGTAGTATAGACATTTTAACAATGTTGATTCTGCCAACCCATGAGCATGGTATGATTTTCCATCTGTTTACATCCTCTGCTATTTCATTCCTCAGTGTTTCATAGTTCTCCCTGTAGAGGTCTTTTACCTCCTTAGTTAAATATATTCCTAGGTATTTTATTTTCTTTGTTGCTATTGTGAAGGGTATTGAGTCTTTGACTCAGTTCTCAGTTTGACTGTTGTTGGTGTATAGGAATGCTAATAAGCTTAATCAGGAATGAAAAAGGAGAAATTACAGCTGATACCACAGAAATACAAAATATCATCTATGAATACTATAAAAACCTCTATTCACATAAACTGGAAAATATGGAGGAAATGGACACATTCTTAGAAACAGACAGCCGCCCTAGGCTCAATCAGGAAAAAATAGAATTCCTGAACAGACCAATTATCAAGCACTGAAATTGAAGCAGCAATAAAAAACTTTCCTAAAAGGAAAAGTTCCAGACCAAATGGCTTCACAACCGAATTTTACCACACCTACAAAGAAGAACTGGTGCCTGTCCTGCAGAAATTATTCCACAACATTGAGAAGGAAGGATTCCTCCCCAACATGTGTTATGAAGCCAACATCATCCTGATACCAAAACCAGGAAAGGACACAACAAAGAAAGAAAACTACAGAATATGAATCATGAATATAGATGCAAAAATTCTCAGTAAAATCCTAGAAAAACAAATTCAGGTGCTTATCAAAAAAATAATAATAATAATCCATCACAACCAAGTGTGCTTCACCTCAGAGATGCAGGGATGGTTCAACATACACAAATTTATAAATATAATTCACCACATAAATAAAAGCAAAAACAAGGACCATATGATCCTCTCGATAGACACAGAAAAAGCATTCGACAAAATTCAGCACCCTTTTTGATAAGAATGCTTAGCAAAATAGGCATAGACGGGACTTACCTAAACTCATTACTTTTAAGATATTAGTTCTCTCTCAACTGAGCTACAGGTTCAATACACTTCCAATTAAAATCCTAGCATGCTTTTTTGTAATTAATAGAAATTGACAAGGTGATTCTAAAATTTACTTGTAAAAGCAAAGGCTCAAGAATAGCCAAAACAATTTTATGAAAAGCAACTTTGGAAGTGTCACAATACCTTATTTCAAGGCTTAATACAAAGTAACAGTAATCATGGTAGTGTGGTGTTAGGCATAAGGATAGATATTGATCAATAAAACAGAAGAGAATGAGCAGATATAGACCCATGCATATGTGGCCGATTGATTCTTAACAAAGGGACCAGGGTGATTTACGGGAAAAGAACAGTCTTTCAACAAATGGTGCTGAAGCAACTGTATATCCATATGGGAAAAAAAAAATCACAGCCCTTAAAAAAATATAATTGTAAGTATACCTAAAAGTAAGAGCTGAAACCAAAAAAACCTGTAGGAAAAAAAAGGTAACTGAAATCTGTGACTTTGAGTTAGGTCAAGGATTCTATGACACAACAAGTGAAAAATCCAAAGAAAATATTGATAAATTGGATTTCATCCAAATTAAAAGCTCCTGCTCTTCAAAATACATAATTTTAAAAAATGAAAAGTCAAGTCACAGACAGGGAGACTATATTTCCAATATACAATAAAGAATCTGTATCCAGAGTACATAAAAAGTTCTTATAGCCCAACTACAGGAAAACAAACAACCCAATAGGAAAATAGGCAAAAGATTTGAACAGATAATTTCCAAAGAAGATACATAAATGCCATTAAGCAAAGTGAAAGAAAGCCCAAAATCATTAGTCAACAGAGAAATTAAATTTAAACCCCCACAATGACTATTCACCTCATACGCATTAGAACGGCTAAAATTTATAAGACTGAAAATGCAAGCACAGGCAACAAAATAAAAAAATACATAAATTAGACTTCACGAAAATTTAAAAATTTTGTGCATGAAAGAAAAGACGCTGCCAACAGAGTAAGAAGGTGTGATATTTTGAAATATATATTTGGTCTGTGACCTCCTTTCTAGGCATACAACTCCTGAAATTCTTAGACTCTCCAAAAGTATGTTTTTTTGTATACTGATGATTGGCAGATGGCTGGCAGTCCTGGGTAGCCTCAGGACAGGGGCTGATGGCTGGAAAGACCAAGGCAGGGTCAGAGGGTTGGAACTGTCAGTCTAAGCCCAACCTTCCTTCGGGAAGGGGAGAGTGGCTGAAGGTTAAGTGGATCATCAATAACCAGCTGGTTCATCGTGTCTACATAGCAATAAAGCTTCCATAAAAACCCAAAGGGACAGGGTCCAAGGAGCTCCCGGACAGCTGAATATGTGGAAGTTTCTGGAAGGTGTCATGGCAGTGGAGGGCATGGAAACTCCACGCCCTTTCTCCATGCATAACCCTGTGCCTCTCTTCCTCTGCACCTGTTATAATACCCTTTACAATAAACCGGCAAACGTGCTTCCCTGAGTTCTAGAGCTGCTCCAGCAAATTAATCCAACCCAAAGAGAGGGTACTGGGAACCCCAACTTGAAGCCAGCCGGTAGGTCAGAGGTTCCAGAAGCTCATACTTGAGACAGGCGCCTGGTATCTTCTATCTCCATGGAGATAGTGTCAGAATTGAACTTTGCAGGACATCCAGCTGGTGTCCATTGCAAAACCGATCTCCTACTTGGTGTGTGTGTGGGGGGGGGGGGAAACTTTCACGTACTTGGGCACAGAAGTCTTCTGTGTTGATTGCTGTGGTGTAAGAACAGAGAAAAAAAAAACCGTCTGAGATGTGGGCTACTCAAAAGGCAACTCGCAGAATGGGAGAGAAATACTTGCAAATCATACATCTGATAAGCGATCAGTATCCAGATCACACAGAGGACTCCTAGAACTCAACAGCAACACAAAACAACCAGATGAAAAAAAGGTACCTCTTCTCGTCCAACGAAGATGTACAAAGGGGATCGCTAGCCACGTGGAGAGGTGCTGAACATCCCTCATCATTAGGAAAATGCAAATCGAAACTACAGCAACGCACCACCTCACACCCATCGTTAGGGCGACCACTGCCAGTAAAACAGAAAATAAGTGCCGGTGAGGACGTGGAGGAATTGCTAGCTTTGTGCACTGCTCTTGGGACTGCGAAATGGTGCGGCTGCTTTGGAAAAGTGTGCAGTGGTTCCTCACAAAACAGAATCACCGTATGGTCCAACAATTCCCCTTCTGAATACACGGCCGAAAGAATTGAAAGCACGTCCTTGAGATATTTTTTTGTGCACCCGTGTCCGCAGCAGAATTGTCAACTATTGTCAATGAAACAATGGAAGGAACCCAAGTGTCCTTCGGCGGGCGAAGGGATAAGCAAAACGTGCAAAGGAAGCAAATTCCGACACGAGCTGCAACGTGGATGAACCTGGAGGACGTCACTAGGCGAAGTGAAATGAACCTGTCAGGAGGAGAAAGAGGCCGCTTGATTCCGCTGTGTGGGGTGGAACAGTGGCAGCCACAGCGGCAGAATATAGAACGGCAGTTGCTGGGGACTGAGGGAAGCGGGTAACCGAGAGCTTTAGTTTTATGGGTGTAGAGTTTCGATTCCGAGGGACGACGAGAGTTCTGGAGGGGATGATGCCGATGGCCGCGCGGCCGCACGAAGGCACTCGATGCCACCAAGCCATGCACTTGGAAACGGAGGGCCCGCTGTCTCCAGCCCTTTCTGCTGGTAGCATTTGCCGTTTTCGGTTTCAGACCAGTGCAAAGAACGCTGCAATAAACGCCACCGCACGTCTGTCCTTGTGGACCGGTTTTGTCAATCCCATGGGGTAGTTTCACAGAAGGGCAATTGCACGCTTACATGACAGATATGTTTTAAAAAATTAAAACGACGTTGCCAGACAGCCTTCCCAAAAGGCCGTAGCATTTCACATCTCCACCAACAACATAAGAGAGTGTCCCTTTTGTTCAATCCTATCAATAGTACTTGATAACACATCTTTTTTACATTTTTTGAACGCAAAATCTCATTTTTAATCTAAGTTGCATAATTAATCTCATTATCAATCTAAGTTGCATTCCTGAATTATTTCAAACAGCAGAACAGTAAAATATTTCAATTAAAATTAAGAATTATATGGAAATCTCTGCTATAACTATTATTATCACACGTGTTTCTTAAATGTTCTGGCATAGCGCTGTCCCGTAAAAATTTCCACAGTGATGGGAATGTTCCATATTCCATCCAATATTCCATCCAATATGATAGCCACAAGCCACATGTGACTATTGAACACTTGAAATGTGGCCAGGATGCGTGAAGCATGGAATTTTTAATTTAAATTAATTTAAATTCAAATATCTGGACGTGGCTGGTCACCGCCGTATTGGTTAGTGCTGTTCTACAAAATGCAAGGCAAAATGTTAAAACAGTTGGTATAAACATTTAAAAATGCACACAAGTTTCTCTTTTTGACAACTGTATACCCCCAAACTTACAATTTTTTTATGAATATTAAGAAAATAACTACTAGAAATAATAAAAGACTCTTCAGGTAACTACGTATTCACATAAGCTAAATATACAAAATCAACAGCTACTTCGTATGAACACTAAGCACGTGCCAATTAGGTAAAAATTGTTTCATTTACAACAGCAACAAATATAATAAAATACTACAGAATAAATTTAACATGGAAGCTACATGACACATATAATACAAATTTTAAATTCTAATAAAAGGAGTCAAACGAAACCAAATATGTAGCAAGGTATACCATATACCAGGGGTCCTCAAAGTCTTTAAACAGGGGGCCAGTTCACTGTCCCTCAGACCATTGGAGGGCCATTGGAGAGTTCGGCGCACATTCCACACATGCGCACTGTGGGCCCGGGACGAGTTGGCTGCTAAGCAGGACAGGCAGAGGCAGCAAAAAACACCTGGCGGGGCCCGATAAATGTCCTCGGCAGGCGGCATGTGGCCCGCGGGCCGTAGTTTGAGGATCCCTGCCATATACCCTTGGATGAGAAGATACACCATCACGTACATCAATTCTTCTAAAACTAATCTATAAATTTCATCAATTCCAACTAGAACTCCAGAGGCTTAAAACAATCCCTGAATTCATGTTGAAGAACATACCTAAGCCATGCTTTAAAATATATGAAAAGAGAGGGGTGACTTACTTTATGACTTACCAGAATCATTTCAAGAGCCATTGTAATCAAGTTAATATGGCATGAACATAAGAATAGACAAAGAGATTCATGGAAACTAATTGAAAAATCCAGAATTTGATCCCAGTATATGTTAAGCTAATAGTTAACAAATATAGTGTTTCATTCGATGCAGGGAAAAAACAACACACACACTATTTAATAAATAATGCTGTCAAACTGGTTATTCTTATAAAATAAAAATTTGTACCCCATAACCATAGGCATGTGAACTAAAATCCTCAACCCCTACCGGCTGACTGAATGGACCCCCTCGTGGCCAGAGGAATATTCAAGGGCAAAGTTGCCTGCCAGGAGGAGGGAGGCTTGTCATGCCCCCCTCCCTTCCTGGAGACTTCCTTTGTAACCCATTAACAGGCCTGAGGGTATGCAAGACAAACCTGCAGGCCCTCAATTTGCAACAAATGGTGGCTTATCTCTGGTAAACAGTTTATGTTAAAACATTCCACCTCTTTAGACAAAGCTTCATGTCTTTAGCCAATTACAATCTAAAGAATCTTTAAACCCACCTATAACCTGTAAGCTCCCGCTTCAAGATGGCCCTCCTTTTTGGGCCAAACCAATGTATGCCTCCCACACACTGATTGATGGCTTTACCCATAACCCTTGTCTCTAAAATGTATAAAAACCAAACTGTAACCCAGCCACAGCGAGTCCACTTGCCCAAGCCCTCTTGGCAGTGGCTCCGGGTCATGGTCCTCAAATTTGGCTCAGAATAAATCTCTTTAAAATTATTTTGCAGACTTGGCTTTTTTTCCGTAGACAGGCAAAAATAAGTTTCAGGTGGATAAGAGGCCCAAACGAAATAAAGAAATCTTGCGAGAAGATCACAAGACACTCATTGTACAGGGGTTAACGCAGTCTTCCTAAATAAGAACAGAAACTCAGAATTTTCAAAAGCTCAAGGAGGTATTATCTGACCCTACACAAATTTAAAACATGCACTTGACGAAATATACAGTAAATAAATACACAAATAATATACAGTGAATAAATACACAAAAAATAATATTTGCAATAAGGTTAATTTCCGTGCTGCACACACACACAAAAAAACTCAGGCAAACTAATTAGAAAAAGACAAATAAGCCAATTTAAAATATATATACATACAAGGAGGAATCATGAAGATGGAATTTACAGTTCTAATGCAGAAACTGAACGAAGACTAGAGGAGACGCACAAGTCACCTCTGGTTGAAGTCCTTGCTCTGCTGTGTCTCGCCGGCATTTCTGGTGCCAGTTTGCGGCTTCTCAGAGCACAGGAGGAAAATCTCTACCACTGCCACAACCACGGAGTTCTGAGGACAATATGGTAGGTTGCACATGGTGCAGATGAAAAGCTGTATGTCATAAAAATCAAAAGCAAAAGAAAAGGCACGGCGCGTGTTGCAAATAGGCCCATTGGAGTAGACACACCTCTCCCGTCAGATGTTCCTAATCCTGCAGGCCGCGTAGGATTTGGAACTCCACCTAACACCACAGGCCAGAGCCAGAGTCCTCTGAGTCTGCCAACGACCCTGTGGCCCTTCGGCCTCAGAAATTTGGGCTTCCGATGGGCCTATGGGGCCGCTTCCCTCAGCCTTTACTTGAGTCTCCTCCCTCAGCCTCCTGACAGGGGGTTCCACCCCCCACTTGACAGTCAGCCCCAATGAACCAGGAGCCCACCCTCTGCCCAAAGAAGGTGACTTCTTCTTCTCCTGAAGCAGGGTGACAGCCTTCCTCATTCTGAAGCCACCGTTCCTCCAAGTTCTGCACAACAGGGTGCTTTGTTCTGCTGGAATCTTTGAGCAATTCTGACCGGTGGGATAAACTCACGTGTGGCCTTCACCCTGGGCAGAAGGAAGCCCGCCAAGACCTCGCCTGCCCCTTAGAGGTGGCCGTCTCTGCATCTCACCAGCTCCTGAGAGGTGGCTCCTGGACTTCCCAGACTGCGACACTCCCCTGACACAAGATAGAAACGTCAACTTCCCAGCCCAGACCTACCTGTCCTTCTTCAGAACCCCTGGGCTGGGTGCTCAGGTGTTGGTATTTTAAAATGCCCCACCCGCACCCGGCTTTTGGAAAGCCTCAGCTCAAAGGAGCCCAGACCCTGGCATCTTCAGAAAGCGACCAACACACTTAGGTCAGGACTGGAAACCGCACCTAGCCGTCCACTGAGAACCTTAAACAGCTGACACCTCCCACGGTCCCTTCTGGTTAACAAAGTACATTCTCCACGACCGCACCTGAACCTCATGGCAGCTCATCAAGTGATGCATTGTTACCATGAAGACGATGAGTCGCTGAGCAGCGACAGACACGATGTGTTCAGCACATGCACGGGCAGAAAATCGACTGTGTCTATGGCTTGCTCCTACCTTGAGCCTCGATTCCGAGTGAACAGTCAGTTCAAACCAGAATCAGCCCATCCGGGATTTCTCCTCCTTCCTACTCCCGGGACGTCGGGCTGGAAGGGAGGCAGGAACGGTGTGTGACTTGGGTCAGGCTGCGTCCGTGCACACCTGCCGAGCTCTGTGGGGTCCTTCCCTGTCCTCTGCTGATGTCCCGGTCCACTCGAGGATCAGCAGGGACGGGTGCATCCCCGGCTGGTGCCCGGCCCCGTGCCCTGGACGTGCTGCCCAGCACGGCTGTGCACACCAGAATCAGGGGCCCCTGCAGGCCGGCCAGCTCGCTCCTGCCTCTCCTCTGCGCCCTTCCGCGGCTCTGCAGAAGCGGCTGCCCCCTCGCCTTTCAGGAATGGGAGAGCTTGAAGGCTCCCTTGCTGCGGTCACCTTGCCACCAGGCCTGTTCCACTGGGGGTGTGGGGACCCACGGGGCCTTCAGCTTCATAGCTCCTCTCTGGGAAGTGACACCCAGGGGCTGGCCCTCTGTTCCCAGATTCTCAAACCTCTCAGCTCACCGAGACATAAGCGGGAGAAGGGGACGGAGGCCCCGTCCCCTCCACGTAGCTGTCCCCTGTTCCATAAGAGCATCCGCCTCCTTTCCTTTTGAGTAAGAACCGGGGATCGGCCAAATAAGTGCTCGTTTTAGGCCAAAACATTAGCCCTTGGAAGCTCAAAAAATAAAAATAAAAAAAAATAATAAGTGCTCTATCTCCCTTTGCACTCCTGCTTTAGGGTGAGGGCTGGGGGCCCTTTAGCCGTGGGGATTTGGGGACGGAAGAGATCGCTGAGGTTCGCGGTTCATCTTCCTAAAATAAAGATCAGTAGAGGGACCATTACCATTGTAGTTAACAACTGCACGTTTTAAAATAGCTGGAAGAGAACAGCTCGAACGTTTCTAGCTTAAAGAAAGGATAAATATTTAAGGTGATGGAGACCCCAATTACCCTGATTTGATCTTCACGCATTATATGAATGCGTGGAGTTGTCACGTGCACCGGACAGTACCTCCATCTAGCATATACCAGTAAAAACACTAGTAAAGTTCACGCCTGGCAATATTACCCCACCGCAGTGAACTTCCCGAGTTTCTAAGGTCTCAGGTGAGGGAGAGCAGAATTCAGGCCCATCTGCAGGGGCTTACATGTCTGTCTCCACCTCCGTCCGCGGTGGGGAGCTCCTCAGGTGAGTCCAGGGTGGAGAAGGCTCCCTCAGGCAAAGGGCCCCTCTCCCTGGTAGCTCCAGCATGCTGCCCAGGACAAGGACCCCGGGGGCCTCGCGTGGGGCTGTTCCAGCTCCACTGCACGGTGAGGCGGGCTCGCCATGGGAGGCCTTCCTCCTCCCCGCCCCCGGGGAGACTGGTGGGCCTCACAGCACTGCACACGGGGCAGGGAGAGTGTGCTAATTCTGCACAGGGAGGTGCTAGCTCCTGGCCGTGCCACTCACCCCTCTCTATGTTTGCACGGGTGCAGAGAGACAGGAGCACTCATGCACGGCTGGTGGGACTGCAAACTAGTGCAACCTCTGTGGAAAGCAATATGGAAGATACCTCAAAGAGCTACAGGTAGATCTACCATATGACCCAGCAGTCCCAGCACTGGGGATCTACCCAAAAGAACAAAAGACATTCTGTGAAAAAGACACCTGCACTAGGATGTTTATAGCAGCCACGATTCACAATTGCAAAGATGTGGAAAAACCCAAGTGCCCATCAATACACAAGTGGATTAATAAAATGTGGTGTATGTATACCACGGAGTACTATTCAGCCACAAGAAAACGATAGTAATCTAGCACCTCTTGTATTATCCTGGATAGAGCCAGAGCCCATTCTAAACAAGTGAAGTATCACGAGAATGGAAAAACAAGCACCATGTGTACTCACCATCAAATTGGTATTAACTGATCAACACTTACGTGCACATATGGTAGTAACATTCACCGGGTGTCGGGCAGGTGGGAGGGGGAGGAGAGGAGGGGCATATTCACACCCAATGGGTGTGGTGTGCACCATCTGGGGGATGGACATGCTTGAAACTCTGACTCAGGTGGGGCAAAGGCAATATATGTGACCTAAACATTTGTCATTTGTACCCCTGTATTATGCTGAAATAAATTTTTAAAAAAGACTGACTAGAGTAAAATGAAAGAAGACACAAATCATCAATGTCAGGAATTAAATGGGATATTACAGCAGATCTTCCAGTCACTAAAAGGATAAGAATGGAATACTGCGAACAACTTTAAACACATAAATTCAGCCACTTAGAAGAAATGCACCGAGTCTTCAAAAT
Organism: Microcebus murinus; assembly: GCF_040939455.1. NCBI lineage: Eukaryota > Metazoa > Chordata > Mammalia > Primates > Cheirogaleidae > Microcebus > Microcebus murinus. Next base: position 56,878,736 of record NC_134119.1, read on the forward strand.
CCACAAACCACCTGAACTCAACCAAGACGAAACAGATAACCCAATTAGTCCTAAGGACATAGTATAGATCAACACACAAAACTCAATTGCATTCCTGTATACTAACAATGAATACGTGTAAGCCAAAATTTAAAATGTAATACTATTTATAATTGCCCCAAAGAAAATGAAATACTGAGATATAAATGTAACAAAACATGTACGAGATCTAAAAACTACAAAATGCTGATAAGAAGAATTCCAAGAAAGTATAAATAAATGGAGAGACATACCATGTTCATGGACTGAAACACAAAACATAGCAAAGATGTCACTTTTCCCCAAATTGACTTTTTTAAAAAATTAACTTTTTTTTAAAAAAAAAAAAGCACATACGGGCAAAAGATTTGAATAGACACTTCATCAAAGACATATAAATGGTAGATAAGTATTTTTAAAATGCTCGTTATCATTAGTTATCAGAGAAACACAAATTAAAACTACAATGGGAAGCCACTAGACGCCTACAAAAAAGTGGCTAAAGTTAGAGAGAACGACAATACCAAGTGCTGGCAAGGAGGCAGAGTAACTGGAACTCTCATAGACTTCTGGAAGACACAGATGAATCTCCAACACCTCGTAACAGGCATTTTATGTGAAAAAAGTAAGGCACAGCCGAACTCGTACTATACGATCCCTTGTGTGTAAAATTCCAGAAGTGGCCAAATTATAGCAACAGAAAACAAAACAGTGGTGGCCAGAGCTTAAGGGTAAGGAAAGGGGTTGACCTTAACTTTTCAGAAGTGACGGACACGGTCCGTATCATGCTTGAGGGGGTAAACACATGCGTGACTGCGTGCGTCCACTGAAACTCACCGAATTATGCACTTGCACTTGGTAAATCGCATAAACACAAATTATAGCCCATTAAAGCGGACACACAATTTATAACTTGCATAAAATGAAGACAAAGACAAGGATTTTTTTTATTTAAAAGAGCGGTACACATTGGCACCAATTTGGGCACAGGACAGAGAACAGTGCAAAGAACAGGTGAGTAGAGCACAAGAAGAAGAAAGTTCTGGAACATAAAGCCACACTGGCTGTCGTTGTCCCAAGCTAGGTGTGACCCAGCCCAGGAGCTGCCCCAGTATTAGAAAGGAAAGAACAGCCCCTGCCAGCTGGTGTGGGAAACAGCAATTTTCATTTTATTTCTTTTTCTTTTTGGCCTATGTCTTCTGAAACGCTTCTACAATGCACTTATATCTTTCATAATAAAAAACACTGGCTATTTGGAGTTTTGTTTTGGTTCTTATTGCCTGTCTCTAAGAGAGCCCACATGGCCCCGTGAGTTTCGGCGGAGGGTCGGGGATCAGACATCCTCGCGGGAAGAGGGGGCATATCCCACCTTCAGGTCCCCAAACAGCCCCGGGCTCCAGAAGCCATGTTGCTCTGACAGCTCAGCCAAGATTCTGCCTCTGTCTGAGACTAAACAGTCTGCCCTTCAAGGGGAAACCCGGGCCCAAGAGCCGGAGAAGACATTGCCAAGGAAGTGGTACTGACCCTGGCATCTCTACGTTACCTAGACAACGAGGTGCTGACCCAAAAGTCGCAGACTCCTAGAGGCACACAGTCGCTGGGGCCAAGCGAGCGTGATGTGACGTGGTCCCCGCCAATGACAGAGCCCGGGTATCCCTTGTCCTTCCCCAGCCCTTCCCTGGGGACCATGCCACCTCCCTCGTGGCGAGCACCTCCCTATGATTTCAACCCAGGAAGGGAAGGTTCCTACAGGAAGAACAAATAGAATGGATACAGGAGGTAGAAGGTGGGGGAGGGGGTTGTATTTTCCCCCCATAAAAACCTGAAGACCAAAGCTCCACACCACCGTCCTGCAGATGGGTGACAGTGCTCGGGACAGGGAGGCCTGGGTGACGCCCATGGGTGGCTGCTCTCAGGGCCGAAGGGCCACCTGCCCCTCACCGCAGGGACAGCCCCTGGACACATCAGGCCCACAGCTGTGTGGGCTCCAAGGCTTGTTTAGTTGTGTCGAGTTGATTTGATTTATTTTGTTTTGTTTTTCTTTCTTTCCAGCGGTGAGGTCTGTGAGGACAGTCTCTCACCCACCTCTGCATACCAGTGAGACCAATGTAGGGATGCTGGCCCCAGTTAGGATCTGCTGCCACCAAAGGCTAGCTCCTTGGCAGACCCCAAACTAGGTCCTAATGAAAGGGAAATTTAACTTGGAGTCAAGAAGGGGACATGGGGGGCCCCCGTGCAATGTCCTGTGGCCCTGGAGGCCCAAGTTGACAAGCCGGCACCCCGAGGTGAATGTCCCTGTAGCCCGAGGGGGGGGACAAACTCAACTGCTCAGTGTTGCCCTCTAGCCTGGAGCTGCCCGAATCACCCCAGGGGGGTCTCGGGACCAGAATCTCCAGGGTCCGGGCCCAGCCAACTGCATCTTGGGGAGGTTGCCTAGGCGACTGTGATGCTCGGCCCGGTCCGCAGAACGAACAGCTCCAGCGGTGCAGGGGTTCGTGCACGGGGCGCCTCGAACCCAAATCCGCTTCGGTGAAGTTCTTCTCACATGACCTGGTATCATGGCTGCTGGGAAATATTAAAGGAAAAACTTGTTCCTGCCTGCTAGAACCATCCACAGAGGCTCAGATTTCATGGCTCTGACATGAGCCCAGGCATCGGTTAAAAAAGCAAAAAAAATGCAAGTTCTCTAACATGCATCCGGGATTAGGGATGGCTGGCCTGGGGTAGGATAAGAGGGATTAATGAAGGGAAACTTCACTGAGCACTTACTACGTGCCAGGCACAATGCCTGAAACCCGGCAGGTTCTCTTGCTGTGGAATCCTAGGACCCAAGCTCTTGCACTCTGGGGGTTAGTCCAACCAGGAGAGAACAGAGGAAGCCGTGTGCAGCACCAGCCATGCACAGGCTTCCTGCTGTATCCACGCACGGCTGCAGCGCTCACCACGACCCGCAGTGGCCGAGAGTAAATCTGTAAGCGACAAGGGAGGATCGGCCAAAGGGAGAAATACGGGCGGCAAAGATGGTATATTAAAGAAATCTCCGGCAATTCCAGGTTACGGACAGAGGTACAAGCTGATAGCCAAAGAGCATGTAAGGGTTTTAATGCCGTCTCTCCGGTTACGGCTCGCGAGGCGTAATTAGGTACTAAATTACAATGTTCATATTCATTTGGACAAATAAGTCCTGGGCTTGCGGCGGTAGCATCGGGACCCGGGGAGGGCAGGAGAGGAGCTGATTAACTGGACAGAGGGTTTCTTCTGCAGATGGGTTTTTGTCCTCGCGTTGCTGAGGCCGGCTCTGAGCAGAGTCCTTAGAGGTCAAAAGATGGGCCGTGCATGGCGTCATTCCTCCTGCCGCGGCTGTGCTCGGAGTGAAGCAGGTAAACACACGTGTAATCACGAATTACAGTTAGAAATACACGCCAGGAAGGGACGGGGGACAGACGCCCGGCGGGGCGGGAAGCCCTGGCCGCGGCCGCACAGATAGAAGGAAAGGGTCTTGCCCAGGTCTCCCGTTATCGTGGACTTATCTATTTATACCTCCATTTCGCCCAAAAAAGAGTCTGAGGTGGGGGTTACCTGTCATCTGTAAGAAAATTAAAGTCATTTCCTAAAAGGGGCAAAAGGAAATTGAAGTAATGAGGAGGAAGGGAGAGAGAAGGAGGTTGAGAGAGAGAGAGAGAGAGAGCCGGCCACATATTTGAGTTCCTTTCTGAAGTCCGATTCTTAAATAGAGCACGATTTTCCTTTTGCCCATTTCCCCAGGAATTGGTTGTCTTCCTACACGATTTCTTTGGGCTTCGTCACAAAAGGTAAGATTCCACATTGAGCAGTACTAATTAGCCAGGGCCATCTCGAGCATGTAACAAAAGCAAATCTATCACTAGCTGTGGGGGGAAAAAAAGAAAAAGAAACCAGTCCTCCGCTCCCCCAAACCCCAAAACATATAAGCTCAGCATTTTAACCGGCTGGGGTAAGAGCCATTATTTTCATTAATGGAGCTCATTTTTATTTTATTGGGCTTTTTTACTATCAGATTAAAAGCATGTTTTTATTGTAGTTTTTTTTTTTTTCTTTTCCTAATGCAATCTTGGATGATGTGCTCAGAATGAATGGAATAGTTATTGTTTTAATTATTTTTTCATTTTGTGTTTTTATTTTGTTTGTTCCTTTTATTTACTACTCCGAAGTTTGCCGTAATAACAGGCACTCGGGGCCTCGCAGGGGCCTGCAGTCAGCGTCCCCCGGCGGTTTGCATCTGCTAACGACGACCAAGGAACGGGGACTCGCCAGCTCGCCCATGCTTCTGCGACGCAGTGGCAGCCAGCCTTGCTGAGGAGGGCTCCCGGGGCGGGGCGAGGCCGGGGACACGGACCCCCCGCCAGGCAACGCAGCTTCCTAGAAGCACCGATGGATTTCCTGGCCGCTTCTGTTCCAGCTCCCGCCCCGCACGGTCCGGGCTCGCTGGGCAAAGGAGGGGCTGGCAGGAATCCCAGGGGAGAGAAGCCAACCGTGGGGCTCGCTCCCTGCCTACAGCCACACCTCCCCGCTGCCCGGCCCCGCACGGGCCGCCCTAAGCGCACGCCGATTCCAACATGTGCCCAGAGGGACCAGGGCTGGGCACGGGCGGGCACTTGTCCTCTGCCCGGGAAGGGGAATAGAGGCCACGGAGGCGTCCCAGCAAGCCCAGCTGTCTCCGCAGCCCCGAGGCCTCAAGAGAACCGGGAACAGGGGCAGGGTGGGGTTTCCAGAGAGCTCACCCGGGACTGGGGATCGAGCACCCGTTTGTGAGTTGGCTGGCCAGGGACAAGCTGAAACCACGCGGGGCGAGGCAAGCTTCTTCTCAGAAGCGCAACCTCGGGCCTGCCCCTGGGCTGTTTCGGCGGTTTCTGTCCCGTCTTCACTGCAGAGCTCTGAGAACAGGGACAAGTGGCGTACGCAGCTCCCAGCTCCTTCCAGGGACCTCGGTGCCTGCTGGGGATGCAAGACGGCGCACCGAGGAAAGGCAGGTCCCCAAACATCCAGATTTGGGTGACATCCAGACAGCGAGACATCCTTAGGCTAAATGAGACAAGAAAGGAAGTACGGCCCGCTCTGGCTTGCGCCTGGAACCTAACAGAGCAGGCGACACAGAAGCAGCGGGCGGAGCGGCGGCTACCGGGGCCGGGAGGTGGGAAAAGGCTGGTCAAGGCGTGTGCGGTTGCAGTCACGGAGAAAGCACATGTCCAGAGGTCCCATGCACAACCGGGGGCCACAGTCAGTAATACCATAGAACACACTGGAAATTTGCTGAGAGTACCATGTTGCCCCGAAAAGAAGACAGGCTCTTGTATTTATTTTTCCTCAAGAAGACACCCCGGGGCTTATTCTCAGGGCATGTGTCATTTTCCCCTCCAAGCCTCAGCTCGCAGCACGCACAGGGTGGCCGGGACCCGACAGGGGGAGCCGCCCTTGCTGGTGGGGCTGCCCGCACCTTTCCGGTCACCTCTGGGACAGCAGCCGTCACGACGGGGCGGATGAGAAGGGCTGCTCGTCTTCTTTCCCACTCCGCGACGACACGCACGGGTTGTGCAGATGCGCTGCGCAGCCACGCCCGTCGCTAGGGCTTATTTTCGGGGTGGGGCTTCTATGGCACAAACGCTTAGACATCCTGCCAGGGCTTATTTTACGGGTAGGGCTTACATTCGGGGAAACGCGGTATATTTGGGGTGCTCTCACTGTGCACGCGCACTCACAAAGCGTTCCCCCCACTCCCACGTTCAGATGAGGGATAGGGGACAGAGAGGGGGAGGCTGTTTGCCCAGGCAAATATTCCTGCACGTGGGTGCCGGGCAGGCCAGGGCGCGGAAGGGCGAGTGAGGCAGGGCGCTGCAGGCAGAGGGCGGGGCCACGGCAAACCCGAGCTCTAGGCCCCAGCAGCTAGGGCCAGGTCTCCCACGCTTCCCGGTGGGACCACAAACCCTGATTTGACCTTGTCCACTTGAAAAGCACGCACACAAACAAAGCACGCCTCTGGGCTACCTGCTGCCCCGCCCCCCATCCTTTCCCACCCCCCATCCTTCCCCCCCCATCCTCCCCCCCCCACCCCGTGCTGTTTTGGCGGTTTCTGTCCCATCCTCACTGCAGAGTTGCAGAGCTCTGAGAACAGGGACTCGTAGCTACGTAGGCAGCTCCCAGCTCCTTCCAGGGACCTCGGTGCCTGCTGGGGATGCCAGTCGGCACACCGAGGAAAGGCAGGTCCCCAAACGCCCAGATCCAAATGCCTCCAGGGTTTGCTCCTTGGACCCAGGGGCTCCCTGGACTCTCAGCTTCCACTCCTCACCCCCTCCTACGCGGAGACACTGCTTTCCCGGCTGCAGAGGCAACGCTGGGTTACTCGGCGGGCTCGGGGTCGCTTGGGTCTGGGGGCTGGAGCTGCAGGTTCTCTCCCCAGGGGGAGGCCCTGCCCTCTTGGCCACGTTCTCCTGCTCCCCTCTCCCGTCTCTGTCTCTGTATCCCACCGGGTCTAACAAGTACACACACACACACACCGGGAAGACCAGAACGCGAGTGTGCACGCCCAGAACAGAAGAACAGACCTGGCCAGGGCCGTCCCCCCCATCACATTTCAAAGGTGTGCACTGCCAGAGAGAATCCAGAGACTGTTGCTTTTACTTTGTCCCGCCTGTATGAGGGGGAGGGGAAGGGTGAGCGGGGGACAGGGGGGTTCCTAGTCCATTTGGGGTAGCTAAGAATTGACCGTCACTGCACACAATCGAGGGTGGCTTATTGGGGGGAGGTTTGCCGTGGGGAAAGAGGCCAGGAAGGGAAGCGTGACCGTGCTGTGCCCCACCAGGCTGTGCACACGGTACATGCGGGGCCGTGTCGCCAGGGGGCTTGGCTCAGACAGCATCCGCCTGTGAGCGGTGGGGCTGGCCAGGAGGCTGGTGCGGCATGCTCAGTACCGAGCCCTCCTCACTTCTATACTCTGGTTGCATCTGTCTGTCCTGACCTGCCAGGAGGGCAGGGGATCTAGACGGGGCATTCTGTGCTTGGAGTTGGGACCTCAGCCCCCTGCCAGCCTTGCCCGGGGCAATGGAGAGGGCACCTACAGCGGGGGCCATCGCTCCCCAACACGGCTGCTTCCCTGTGGACGCGTCTCCCCGGCACAAACCCCCGGCCGCACGCCCTCGCTGAGCCCGGGATTTAGTGGCCGGGCTTATCTTGCGCGGCATTCCCAAGGCCCCATTTTTCATGAAGCCATTTTTAGGGAGTTTTATGACCCCGTGAACAATAATTTTTTTTTTTAGTGAAAGCAGACTGAATTGTAAGTGGTGGTAATTACACCAAACTAATTGTAGACAAAATTAGTAAGAGGTCAGATCCGTTTGGTCGCGGAAGAAAATATATGCTTGGATCGCACCTTAAATGATCTCTGGGAAATTAATTCATCAGGGGAACAAAGGGATCCTCCTAAATCAACGGTGGCTCTCTCTCCTAAAACACTCTCTCTCCTAAAACACTCTCTCTCCTAAAACACTTGCAGTTTTTCCTGGTTTTGGTTTTGGGTTTTGTTAGACGTGCAGGTGCCAGTCTGCACCAGGGCGCCAACAGGACCAAGGACTGAGGGTTTATGTCAGCACGGGGAGGACCCTGAGGACTTTTTCCCATGACAAGGATCTCAACTGACCTGTCTCCTTTAGCTCACAAGCTCCTGCCCTGCCTGGCCCTTCAGTGCAATGCCACCACACTGGCCAGTTGAGACAACCTCTGTGCCTTTGAATTAGCCACGATTTTCCTCTGGAAATCCCTTCCTGCCACTTCTCCACCCCACCTAAAAAATTTCCCACTCGTGCCTTAAAAAACAATTCGGAAGCCGGGCGCGGTGGCTCACGCCTGTAATCCTAGCACTCTGGGAGGCTGAGGCGGGCGGATTGCTCGAGGTCAGGAGTTCCAAACCAGCCTGAGCAAGAGCGAGACCCCGTCTCTACTATAAATAGAAAGAAATTAATTGGCCAACTGATATATATATAAAATTAGCCGGGCATGGTGGCACATGCCTGTATGTAGTCCCAGCCACTCGGGAGGCTGAGGCAGGAGGATCGCTTGAGCCCAGGAGTTTGAGGTTGCTGTGAGCTAGGCTGACGCCACGGCACTCACTCTAGCCTAGGCAACAAAGCGAGACTCTGTCTCAAAAAAAAAAAAATCGGGTATCACAGCCTGGGGTAGGGGGGTTAATGGGGAGATTTCCCACCCCCCGTGTGGGCTGGGTGCCCTGCCCCGACCCTCCCAGACACAGAGCTTCCGTCCTCAGGAGTGCTTCTCCCACTGCAACATAACTATAATCATAACACAGTGAGGCGTGAGGACAGATGACAGGGTCCCAGACACACACCTGCCGGGGGGGAAGGGACTCCAGGCTGGTGGCCAGGGGGGGGGCGGTCTCATGCCCGGCAGGGTGGGCAGTCCATAACCGCACATGCAATGAATGGATGGGGTCCTGCTGCCTGCAGGTCACTCTGCGGTGGCCACATCTGGCTGTCCCCGGGCTGCTCTCTCTGTTCAAAGATAAGCAGTGCCCACAGGGAGTCACCACCTCGCTCTTCCTCTCTTCTAGGAAAAGCCCACCGCCAGAGTTGAAAGTGTGGATTTGATTTTGGATCACACCAAAAACTCAGGACAGTGCCCCAGTTTAGACATCAATGAAGAGGAGGAAGAGGGGAAGTTTAGACATCAATGAAGAAGAGGAGGAGGGGAAGAGAATGAAGAGGAAGGGGAGGAGGAAGGGCACAGGACAGAGACACGAAGAAACTGACCCCTTGCACCTCAGTCTGCCTGGGCTGCCCAGGCATTGCAAGGCAGGGGTTGTCTATAGACTCCTGGCCCCGAGCGAGAAAAGCCCCGGCAGGTCCTACCCATGGGCTCTGGGTAAGAAGGGTCCCCGGGAAGAAAGCCCCGATGGAAATTCCGGTTTCGGAAGAGACAACATGGCTGCAAAGACTCAGACCGGCTCTGAAATCTCTCAGCAGTGGCTTCAGCCAAGGAGCTCTAAGAAGGGCCCTCAGAGATACAAAATCTAAGAAAAATAGTCCTGGCATCTAATTACAACAGTGCAGTTTGCTGCTTTTATCTGTAATTGGACTGTATAGTCTTTCATTCTAATTTACTTTACATCTAAACCGTGATAACCAAGACAAGCAGAACAGAATGGTCTCTAACTGGCTATCCTACTGACACCCGTTAATGCCTAATTATAACAACTAAATTAAAGATGCGACTGTAAAGGGGTGGAATATCAGTTTGAAGCATTTAATTCCGTGAAAAGAAGTAGAGATTTTAAATCCTAAGTAAGAAAATCAATATTATGCCTCATTATATTGGTATTGCTGAACAGATTAATGAAATTAAGTATTTTGTTGTGTTGCTTTTCTTTCTCCCAGTGTTGTCCCGATGCAATGATGGTTTGTAAGGCAGGAGCACTGCAGGGGAGGAAGTTTAAATTGAGAGCCAATTTATACACCGAAATTGGGAGATAGCTAATCTCGTTTAGAGAGCAGAGACTCTCTTTCGATATGGTTGGATTTTCAGATAGGCATCATGGGTCCCGACTTCTGCAATGTCGCAGAGCGAAAATAAAGTCCACGGAGAGCTAAGGGGAGGTGCTGTCTTTCCCCTCCCCGGGGACGGCGGGCCGATGGGACAATGCCAGCGTCTGTGAACGCCGTGGTTTGGGACCAGCGTCCTCAAAGCTTGGCGTGCCGGGGGGCCGTGCAGCCCGTGCCGGGCCGAAGACGACCGCCCACAAAAATGCATGAAGGGACAGAGGGGAGCCGGCCAGGTGAATGGAAGGTACCCGAAGTCCCCAAAGCTGCTCGAGGGGAGGCCATGAGAAGAAATCACCTTTCGCAGGCCGGGCGCGGTGACTCACACCTGTAATCCCAGCACTCTGGGAGGCCGAGGCGGGCGGATTGCTCGAGGTCAGGAGTTCAAAACCAGCCTGAGCAAGACCCCCGTCTCTACCAAAATATAGAAAGAAATTAATTGACCAACTAAAAATATATATACAAAAAAAATTAGCCGGGCATGGTGGCGCATGCCTGTAGTCCCAGCTACTCGGGAGGCTGAGGCAGGAGGATCGCTGAGCCCAGGAGATTGAGGTTGCTGTGAGCCAGGCTGACGCCACGGCATTCACTCTAGCCTGGGCAAGAAAGTGAGACTCTGTCTCAAAAAAAAAAAAAAAAAATCACTTTTCGGGCCTGACAACAAATCTTAGAAGTAGAAGGACCAAGATGCGTGAAGGGCAGACGCACTGTTTCTGGGGCAGGTAGGGCAAAGCAGGTATGTGGTCGCAGCAAGTCCGCTCAGCCCCCCGGTGACACTCTGATTGACGTGTTCATTTATTTCCACCATCCCCCTCCCTGATTTCTAAGCCTCGTAGTGACTCAATGTCAATACAGGACTCAAAACCCTGAAGAGTGACGCATGCCGACTGTGTCCGTCCCCCTGTAGGACCCCCCAAGCCACGGAGATGCACCAGCGTGGGGCGTGGAGGAAGCCAAAGGCCTGGCGTGACAGACTGGTCACATGGAGGGACCTCTGGAAACCCAGAGCTGGATTTACTGACCAGGGAGCTGCTGTGCGTGAACAACTCCAGGGCTGAGGTGTGCCCGGCCCTTTCTGGGGCTCGGGTTGCACGGACGAGCCACGCTGAGGTCCAGCCCCTCGTAGGGAGCCATTTACCAACCGAGGGGAGACTCAGCAGGCACGGGGGGGAGCACGGAGCCCGGGGCCCAGGCCACGGTGGAAAACACGGCTCCCAGGGACCTTATCCAGAACTTCCGAATCATAAAATCAAGAAGAACAAAGACATTTTTGTCCCAACTTGCATTTAAATCATCTTTGGTGGGGGGGAGGGGAGGGCAACGAATTTTTATTTTGCATTTTGCCTGTGTCATTCTTTCTCAGATGTTCCCCGGGCGGGGCCTGTACCAATTTCTCCAGCGCGTGCAAATGCGGAGACAGGGACGGGATCATCTCAGGACAGCAAGGGGTCACCAGGCCCCTTGGAAAGGGACAGTGCCGCTCCCGGCCCTGTGGGGCCAGGCAGGGCTCTGATCGCCCTGGCGCTGCCGGACTGGGCAGGCAAACACCGCTGCCTCCCGCCGGCCCCGCCTCCCAGCTGCACAAACAAAGCTGGAGCAAACCTGCCGGTCCCACCGCGACAGATGCGGCGCCTCCGTGCCATCTTGTCTGTTCTTAAGGGTTGGGTTTTTTGTTGTTGTTGTTGTTGTTTTATTGCAAACAGACAGATGCAGCCTGTCCCTTCCGTCTTGTTTATGAAGCTGCCGCAACACCTGTGGAAGAAAAGGTCCCTGCAGAAACCCTCGACTTCTGCTCAGAAGGCTCGAGACCAAGCAGCCGGCTCGGCAGCCCTGTCTGCTAACGATTCTGAGCTCGCCCGCCTGGAGAAACCTGAAGGAGAGCCCACGGCACGATCCCAGGCACCGAGCGTCGCCGTGCTGTGCACGCGGTGCTTACGACGTGTACGTCTCCATCCGGGTATGCGTGGGGGGCTTGCTCAGCATGCACTGCCCGGCCCGGAGGTCGTGGGCTGACCCTTGGTTCAGCCTCATTGCACAGGCTGCCCCTGTCACCTGGCCCGTGCCCGCTTTGCCGTGGGACCCGCTGCATGGAGAACACAACCCTGACCAGGCAGTGAGGGCTGCAAGACCTCTGCCCGTTACGGCCGTGTTGATGCCCCTGGTTTTAAACGAGGCGGTTCACAACCTGGCGTGGAACGGATGCAGGTCACTACAGTCAATGCTGCGCCTTGGAGCAGAGAACACCGGAAAGCCCAGGCATAGGGGGCTATTCCCTGCTGTCAGCCTGACTCTGTGTACCTTCTTGGAATGCTACAGCCGTGGCCAGGCCATTATGCACCAACCATTTGCCTGGCACTTACTTTATTTCATTAATGCACATGATGGAAGAGCAGCGATACAAATTTAACTGCGTATGACAACTGTTTCTTTTTCTCAATCCACGTTTTCATGCCACCGTTTTTTTACTGTGTAACAAACCACCCCCCAAACTCAGTGGCTTAAAAACAACCGCTGTTTAGTTAGCTGGCGATTCTGATGGAGGGCTGGGTGGTTCAGGCAGCACAGCTAACCCTTGCTAGGCTTGCCCGGCATCCGAGACCAGCTGGTGAGTAGACTGGTGGCTGGAAGATCTAAGAAGCCCAGTCTGGCAGCTGGCAAGCTGTTGGCCTGGGTGACAAAGGTGACAGGGCCACATGCCTCTCACCGTGCAGCAGCCCAACCCTGGCTTCCGCACGAGGTGGCCACACCAGAAAGTGAGGCAGAACATGCACACGCTTTCCAAGTCTGCCTCTAGCATGTTTTCAGCTGTTGCATTGTCCGGAACAAGTCCCAAGCCCAAGCCCAGAGTCGCGGATGCTAAGAGCTTGAGGATGCTAAGAGTTTGGATACCGGCAGAGGAGGAATGTGTGTCCAGTTTCGCAATCCACTACAGAATTTTTTCTTAATTTAATTCCTTTTCTAGTCTTCCATTGAACGTTTCAACCATTTATTTTCAACATTTAAAGTTTATAAATGATGCACATGTTCAGCTCTCATTGATATATAATTCCCTCATTAGTACGCAAATATTTAGAAAGGTATTTTTAAATTGCAATTGCGTTGTATTTTTTTGCCCAGAATTTTCTTTTTTTTTCTCTTTCCTACTTTTAGTATGTTGTGGTCAGAAAACTTGGCTTAAATTCTATTCTTCGGGTTTTTTAAAGTCGTGTGTGTATTGTGAGTGTGTCTGTGTAATTCTTAATATCCGTGAATACTGGAAAAGTGTTCATTTATTTTTGTTGTTTGAAACACATATATAGATATAGATATGTGTAAATTTATATTTAGATATAGAATCAACCCTGCCCGTAGTGTTTTTAAATTCTCTCTATCGTTATTACCTGCCTGATCCGTTAATTTTTGAGAGAAGAATGCCACGTTATTGTCATGAGTTTTCACTTGGTCTATTTTTGTGCTAAGTTGTACAAGGAATTAAGAATCCATTAGTTATATAAGAATTATGCAATTCTTATATTAATATATTCCTGACGAAGTGAATTTTATTGTATTTTTTTTCAGAGACTGGATTTGAACTCCTGTGCTTAAGAGATCCTCCTGTCTCAGCCTCCCAAGTAGCTGAGACTACAGTAGTGCCACTGCACTCAGATGAATTTTTTCATCAATATAAAAACAATTCTCTTCCTCCTATTTAATGCTGTTTTCATAGGATTCTCTACCCTACCAGCACCGGCCAAGAATTGATAATATATAATGAGAGGATGCTCATTAACTAGATCATTCACCTGGCGAGTAGACTTACACATTGCTGCGCTCTTCTTGGAGTAAAATTTGTCAATATATCTTAAAACCATAGAGATGTGCATCGCATTTAAGAATCGCAGTGTTTATTGAGATGATTATGGATGCACACTCAGTTGAATGGAATAATACAGAGGATCACATGGGCCCTTTTCCTAATTACCCTCAATACAGTCATATCTTGCAAAACCAAGGTATAACATCTCCACCAGGAGACTGACGCTGATACAGCCCACCGATGCCATTCAGAGGTCCCCAGTTTTACCTGTGCCCATCTGTGTGTAGGTGCGTGTATGCACTTCCGTCCAGTTTAATCACAGGTGTGGGCTCATGCAGCACCGCAGTCAAGACCCTGAACACCATTTGTCGAAAACACTATCCTTCCTCCATCAAACTGCTTTTAAGCCTTTGTTAAAAAACGTATGGAACACATCCTGAATTTGCATGTCACCCGTGTATTAATCTTCTCTGTGTTAGTCCAAATTTTTGTTACATGCACTTCCAAACTTAACCCTTGACTCATCAATTCCACTTATGGAAATTAATTTCCAAAGCTGAAGTTCTGTGCCTCAAGCTATTCGGTGCAGCATTATTTATAACGGCATAAAAGAAGTAGATAGGTGAAGTGTATTAGTTATCTACAGTTGTGTAACAGATCACTCCAAAACTGGGTGAATTAGTACAACATCAGTTATTGCATCACAATGTCCGCAGTGTCTGGGCACAGTTCATCTGGCATCTCTAAATGAGGGTCTCCCACAGAACTTCTCTCAGGTGCCAGGGGAAGTTGAGGTTTCCTCTGAAGGTTCCAGTGGGGAAGGACCTGTGTCCAAGCCCAACCACGTGGTCCTTGCTGGGTTTCAGTTCCTTTCTGGCAGGCTGGTGGCCAGAGGGTCTCAGCTGCTCACTGTTTATTGCTATGTGAGCTTCCTCATATTGCACTTTGCCTCATCGTAACAAGCAAGAAGAAAGAGTGCGAGAGAATGCTGGCAGTCTTTTACAATCTGATCACAGAAGTGATTCCCATTAATTTTTCCACATTCGTGAATAATGAGAAGCAAGTTGCTCAGTCCAGCCCACACTCAAGGGGAGGGAATTACATAAGAGTATGAACCCCAGGAGGCAGAAATTTTGGGGATCTGTATCAGAAGCTGCCTATCCCAATAAGTAAATTAGTATACGTTCATACTATTAAATGCTATGCAACCATTACATTTTCTATAATAACTACATTTGCATGGTGTGTGTCATCATGAGAAATGAAAAGAGTCACCATGACCTATGAGTCAATATCAAGTATTCTAAAATATGTGGAACAAAAACCCCAGAAAAAGATGAGGAAAATATTGTACAGAAAAAAAAAATATTTGAGGAAATAATGTCTGAAAATTATTCAAATTATGTATATATATATATATATATATATATATATATATATATATATAGCCAAAGACCTAAGAAGCTCAATGATCCTTCATCTCCATCGGGATTAAATCAAAGAGAATTACACCAATGAACATGATATTTTCATAGCTGGAGACTCATGATAAAGAGAAAAATCTTCAAAGAAACCAGAGTGCTACGGTTTGGATGTCTGTCCCCTCAAAACCCCACGTTAAAATTTGATCCCCAATTGTGGAAATGGAGACTGATGGGAGGTCATGGAGGTGAATCTCTCATGAGTAGGTCAATGCCCTCCTCAGGGGTGAGTGAGTTCCCCAAGGTGACGATTGTTTAAAAGAACTGGCACCTCCCCGTCTCTCTTGCTTTCTCTGTCATCATGTGACTCAGCACACAACGGCTCCCCTTTACCTTCTGCCAATAGTGGAAGCAGCTGGAGGCCCCCACCAGGAGCAGATGCCCGTTCTTGAACTTGCCAGCCACCAGAATCGTGAGTCCAATAAACCTCTTTTCTGGTAAATTACCCAGCCTCAGGTTTTCCTTTTTAACAACACACTAAGACACAGAGGTAAAGAGACTCTTATTTATAGGGAAACAAAGACAAGAATGACAGCTTACCTCTTATTAGAAATATTTCAAACCAGAGACAATGGAATAACATCTTTAAAATGCTGGGAAAAAAATTTTTCTGTCAACCGAGAATGATATATCCAGTGAAAATGCCCTTTAAAACAGGAAGACAATCAGGACCTTTTCAGAGAAACAAAGCTAAGAAAATCATCACTAGCTGACCTGTTACACAGAAATGTTTAAGATATTTCTTCAGGCTGAAAGGAACCCACAGAAGATTGCAACCGGAAGAAATAAATCTATATGAAGGAATAAAGAGACCTAGAAATGGCAAACATGTGGATGAAATAGAAGATACATGTTTCTCATTTCTTAATTCTTTAAATAATATTTGATTATTGGAAGAAAGAAAATAACACTGTACTGTGGCATTTTAACATATGTAAAAGTAAAATGTATGACAGTAATAATAGAAAGAATGGGATAGTGGTTATTGGAAGTACACTAAGCTACTAACACTAACAAAGAGACTTAGACAAAAACAGACAGGATAAAAAATAGAATACTAAAAATTTCTAATCCAAAAGAAAAAAATGGGGGGGGGGAAGCAAATTGAAAATAAATATGATGGTAAACTTAAACCCAGCAATACCAATAATAATATTAAATGTTGTTAGTGTTAGACCATGAATAGTAAATGCTAACAATATAAGACCAAATAATTTGCTAAGTGTGTTTACAAGAAATGCTCTTTAAATATAAAGAGGTGGGTGAGTTAAAAGTAAAAGGATGTAAAAAGGTAGGTAAACAATATGAATGAGAAACATGATACAGCTATATTATTATATAATCAGACAAAGTTGACTTCAAGACAAAGAATATCAGCAAATATAAAGAGGGAGATTTTATAATGATACAATCAAGAAGACATGACAGTCCTGAATGAATGATCACATAACAACAGATCTTCAAAATACACTGAGCAAAAATTGTTAAAGCTAGTGGGAGAAATAGAACAATATATAATTATTACTGAAGACTTTATTCTCTCTCCAGTAGTTGACAAAACAAGTAGACAAAGAAATACATAGGCAAAAGGAATATCTGCATATTATCAAACAATTTAACCTAACTGATCTGTATAAAACATCACATCCTACAGCAAAATGTGTATTTATTTCCAGTGCATAAGGAACATTCACTAAGACAGACCATCTGTTAAGAGATTAAAGAAGACTCAATAAATATTATGGATTAAAATAATATAGAGTGTTTTCTCTGACTATGATGGGATTAAATTATTATAATAGAAATTAACATATATAAAATATTTTTCAATTGTACTGTGAAATCACAATGTAAATTATAAAATGTTTTATATGGAACAGTAATGAAAACATAATATTCCAAAGTTTATGGGATACAGATAAACCAGTGCTGGAGATACACTTTTATGGCTTTAATTGCTTGTATTAGAAAAAACGGCAAAGTTTAAAATCAAAAATCTTGTTTTCCAACTTAAAAGTCTACAGAAAGAACAGATTAAATCGAAAATCAACAGGAGAAAGTAATAAAGATATCAAAGGCAATTGATAAAATAGATAATTTCTTTAAAATGATAAATAAAGCTGATATGCTTTTAGAAAGACTGACTTAAAAAAAACAAAACTACACAAAACACAAATTACCAATATCAAAGGTAAGAGAAGAGACATTACTATAGATTCTACAGACATTAAAAGACTAATATAGGGATGTTATGCTAAGAAATTTGACACTTTGGATGAAATGAAAAAGTTATTTGAAATTCACAATTATTCAAGCATATCCAAGAGAAACAGGAAATATAATTAGTCTTATATCTATTAACGAAATTAAATTCACCACTTAAACCTTTCCACCATTAAAACCTTCCCCACCCACTAGTAAAACTTTCCTAGGTGTATTCACTGGTAAGTTCACTCAGATATTGATAGCATAAGTAATACCAGTTATTCACAAATTCTTTCAGAAAGTAGAGGAAGAGGAACCATTTCCCATGTCATTTTTATAAAGCCAACAAAATCCTCACACCAGAATCAGACGGGGATATTATAAGAAAAGAACAGTACAGACCAATCCCTCATTAACATAGATGATACAATCCTTTACCAAGTACTAGAAAATTTAATCCACCAATACATAAAAAGGATAATACATATCAAACTAGTGAGATTATCCCTAAAATAATCTAGGGCTAGTTTAACACTTGAAAATCAATTACAATTCACCACATTACAAAATGAAGCAGAAATATCACGTGATAATTGCAATAGATCCAGAAGGAAAGCCTTTGATGAAATGCAACGCCACCTCTTCTCAGAAAAATAGAAATACTAGAAAACTGTCTAAATCTAGCCTAAATAGGCTTCTATGGAAAACTTATAGCTGACAAAGTTATTTCATGTTAAACAACTGATAGATTTCCAACGAATCGGGAGGAGGGCAAGGATTTCTGCTCTTTATTGTACCAAAATTCCCACTCCTTATTATGTACAGTACAAGTCCTGAGGAAATGAAAAAAAAAAATACCACTTGAATTAAACCATAAATTTAGTAATGTCACAAAATACAAGGTAAACATACAAAAATCAATTGTATTTCCATATATTAGCAATAAAATACCAGATTATACCATTTAACAACAGCACTCAAAGATATAAAATACTTAGAGACAAATTTCCAAAAGTTGTACAATACATTTACACTAAAAACAACATATAATCTCTAACAGAAATTTTAAAATTTCTCAGCACTTCCAAGATGTCATTTCTTCCCAAATTGATCTATTGATTCAATTCTATGCCAAGCAAAATCCAACAAGGCTTTTTAAAAAAGAAATTGAAAAGCTGTTTCTAAAAATTATGTAAAAATACATCTAGTAGAGCCAAAGCAATTTTGAAAAAGAAGAACAAAGGCTTTCAAGATTTTTTATAAAGTAGTAATGAAAGAGGTACTGTGGTTTTTGTGTAAGGAGAGACAAAAAGACCAAGGGAACAGAATAAAGAACCTAGAAATAGATTCACATCTATATGGTCAATAGATGTTTGACAAAGGCACTAAAGTAACTTTTATTGCAATAATAGTCTTTTCAGAAAAAAGTTCTGAAATATCTCAATGCCTGTATGGGGAAAAATTATCTTTAACTTCTACCTTCCACCACAGATAGTAAATTAGTTCAAAGTAAATTGTAGACCTAAACCTAAAACTATGAAATTTCTAGAAGAAAACATAAAATAATATCTTCATGACCTTAAAACAGGCAAAGATTTCTTAGGAAAAAAAAAAAAACGCAAAAGCATTAAATAGAAAAGAAAAAAAAAATCAATAAACTCCACCAAAATGTAAAACTTCTACTAAGTAAAAGATAAATAAATGAGTGGGAAAGCCAAAGACTAGGAGGACTATGTCAAATGACTTCTATTTAGAACATAGAAAGAAGTCCTACAACTCAATAATTAGAAGGCAGAGCAAAAGATTGGCACATACATCTCACAAAGCAAGACGACAGGAATGGCTACTTTGCACATGCAAAAATGTTCGACATCATTAATCATGAGGGGCACGGGCGTTAACGTCCTAATGAGATACCACTGCAAACCCTAGAACGGCTACCCTTAAAAGGATGACCACGCTGAGTGTCGATGAGGATGGAGAGCACCTGGAACTCCCACACGCTGACAAGGGTGGGGTAAGATGGTAACGCCATCCTGGAAACCCTATAAAGTTCCATGCGCAACTACCCCATGACCCCATACTCCATTCCTTGACATTTATCTAAGAGAAATTAAGATCTATGTCCACACACACACACAAAAAAAATGTATACAAGAATGTTAGCAGCAACAATAGACAACAAAAGAAACAACCTAAATATCCATGAACAATAGCACAGATGAATGCATCTTGGAGTTTTCATGCAATGGCGTACTACTCGGCCATACAAGAATAAACTGATATACACAGCAACACGGGAGAATCTCAAAAGCATTATTCTCAGCAGAAGCAGACAAAAGAATGTAGACTGTATGAGTCCCTGTATATGAAGTTGGAAAACAGATAAAATGAATCCGTGGCGAAAGAAATCAGAACTGCGGTTGTCTCTAAAGAGAGGGGTCAAGAATTTATCACGAAAGAACTTTCTAGAGTGTGGAAATGCTCTCTATCTTGATACGGGTGTGGGTCATTTGGGTGTGCATATTTTTCAGAACTGATCAAACTGTTGCAGATCTATGCCTTTCAGTGTTTTTTTTTTAGTTATACGGCAATAATGTTTTTAAATCTTAACTGGTAATCGTATATATCTCCTTTTTGCAAACTCCTGCTCATTAATTGCAGTCCTCAGATTGATCCCCCAAACCCAGCCCTACAAACTCATTTTGCAATTGCTAATCTGCCAAGAGAATGAAATGGCAAACTCCAGTGTAATATAGTTCCTCGTGCATTTCTTTCCCTCCACATTCCCCTGCACCCGCAAAACTGCACCATATAAAAAGAACAGATAAGAAAACCAGATGGAATCTCGTCCAAATTGATGACTAAAGACAGTTGCCGGGTGAATGGCAGGACCACCTCTCTTTCATAGGCAGGCAGGTACAACAGTTCAAACACCTCTTTCCGAGCAGTGTAAACACTTCACTGGTTTGACATTTTATTAAGATTTCATTAAATTTTGATATTGCCCTGGCCGTAAGTGCTAGCTGGTTCACAAAGGTGCAACAGCAAATGCTTAATCTGTTTGCTGTATTTGGTCAGCAAAGGTCTCTCCCGTTTTTTTTTCCCCCCAAGTCAAAATCCTCCTCTTCTGAGTGTCAAATTTCACAGCTCCTGGGCAAAAAACCTCTGAACAGAGAGTTCCTATAAGAATGTCAAGATCCATTCTTGGATTGATGGACACTTGGGCTGTTTCCACAGCCTTGCAATTATGAATTGTGCTGCTATAAACATTCGGAGTGCAGGTGTCTTTTTTGTAGAGTGTCATTGGATCTTTTGGGTAGATGCCCAGCAATGGGATTGCTGGATCAAATGGTAGATTCACTTGTATCGCTTTAAGGTATCTCCATATTGCTTTCTATTCAGCTCTAAGAAACAACGGTGCTATAGCACATCTTATATTTTCCTGGTTAGAGCTGGAACCCATACTACTAAGTGAAGTATCCCAAGAATGGAAAAACAAGCACCACATATACTCACCAGCAAACTGGTATTAGCTGAGCAGCACCTAAGCGGACACATAGGTACTGCAGTAATAGGGTATTGGGCAGGTGGGAGGGGGGAGGGGGGCAGGTATATACATCAGCAGCAGCAAGGATTGAGTCTCTCCAAAACAAATCTTCCAGCCACACTTTTTAAAAGACCACAGAAGTCCATTTTTAAGTTTTTAAGCAGGAAAAGTGAAATGCAACCGATAGTGTTCTGTTTGTGATGGGATTTCAGTGAAAATTCCATCTCCGTTTCTCCAAAGACAGACACGTTGGTGGCACGCATCAATCTGTCTCTTGAGACCACCCTCAAGCTTTAGCATTAGCTGAGTGCAAATTATTTAATGTCATAATGAAACCAATATGAAGAGTTGGTGATAAGAAGAAACCACTATGGTCTCTCAGATTAAACCCTTTGTGCGCTTGCCACTGATATTTTCCTGCTGAGGATCTGCTAGCCTTCATCAATTCTTGCCTCTGTGACATGAATTAGGGTCCAGTGCGCACGAGTTTGCCAAAGGAGAGAATTCCAGGAGACTGACAATCCCGCTTCTACCACCTCCTTCCTGAAACCACCCCAAATCCAGCTTTTCATCTGACTGGGTTGGGGGCGACTAGGTCCCATCAGACAGGTGACTTCAGGAAGTGATGGAAGGTGGGGGACCTGGCCCCCTGTCCCAACCACCGCTGCATAACACGGTGACTCTCACTCCACTGCGTTCCCTTGTCTGGCAACCTCTGGTGTGACTTGGCTGGGAATTATAAGGCCACTTTACGTAAAGATTCCTAAAAATGTAAACCAACCATCGGGACCTACCTTAACACCCCACCGTCAAACTTTCAAACCTCCCGCACCTGTTCCCACCTTTCCCCCTCCATCCCTGTAACAGTGAGCAGCTGAGCCTGCACCTAAGGCCAACCACTTCCCCTGCACTCCCACCCCAGCCCCTGCTATCTTTTAGGATGATGGTGCTTAACCATGGCGGCACCTTCGAATTGCCTAGTAAGGTTTGAATAAAATGAAATAAATAAACGAATAAAGCAATGTCCCACTTCTCAGCCTCCCCACAGGAGGGAATTCCAGGGAATAAGAGAATACAAACAGAGGCATTTTTTCAGAGTTCTCCGGGCCATTTGAATGCACGACCAGAGTAGAGAGTTCTAGAAAAGACTGCATAATCCATTATTGCTTCTGCGGGTGCAGGTTCCTTCCGACCATGCATTTAGACACAATTAAGTCTCCTGCTACAAAAAACTCCCTTCCTAAATACCCAACTGTAGCCATCACCCAACTCTCTCATCACAATACATCGCCATTGTACTTGTTTAATTTGATTTGCTAAAGAAATGTTTAAGAACTTTCACCTTTATGTTTATAAGGAATAATAATGGACTGTCATTGTCTTACACTGTCTTAGTCTGATTTTTTAGTATTGGGGCTCTGGTCTTATAGAATGAGTTGGGGAAATAGTCTCTCCGATTGTTTGCAGGAGTTTGTGTAGAACTGGTATTATTTCATCCTTAAATGCTTGGTGGAACCCACCACGGAAGTTGGATGAGCCTGGAGTTTTCTTTGAGGGAAGATCGTTAACTAAAAATTCATTGTTTTCTAATAGATAAAGGGCTTCTCAGGTTTTCTAACTCTTCTTGAGTGATCTTTAGTGGCTTATGTCTTTTAAAAAATTTATTTCATCTACATTGATGAATTTATTGTCATAAAGTTATTTATAATACTCTTATTATTCTCTGAATATCTTTAGAAAGTGTACGGTGTCCCCCTTGGGTATTGGTAATTGTTACCTTTTTTTTCCAGATCAGTCTAGCCAGAGATTTGCTAATTTTATTCAACATCTCAAAGAACCAGCTTTTGGTGGCAACGATTTTATTTGGTATTTTTTTTCCTGTTTTCTAGTTCATTGATTTCTACTCTGATCTATATTATTTTATTTATTTTACTTACTTGGGGTTTCATTTGCCTTTCTTTTTCTAGTTTCTGCAGTTGGAAGCTCTTATGTGCACATACAGTAATAACATTCATCGGTCAGACGGGAGGGGGAAGGAGGGGATGGACACATTCACTGGGTACACTGCGCACCATCTGGGGTATGGACGTGCTTGAAGCTCTGACTCAGGCAAGGGAAAGGCAATATATGTAACCTAAACATCTGTACCCTTGTAATATGCTAAAATTAAAAAAAAAAGTTCAAAAAGAGAAAGCAATCAGCCCGTGAGAAAAAATATGAGCCATCCATTCACAAAAATTGCCTATAAACATATGAAAAGATGCCTTATCTTGTATTAATCAGAGAAATGCAATTTGAAAGTTCAATGACACACCACTTCCCTCCCCATAAATAGGAAGGTATGAGAAAGTCTATCAATGTTAAGTATTGGCAATATGATCAAGATAGGCTTAGGGAGAGTATAAAAATGGATACACCCACTCTGCAGAGCTGTTAAATTTGAAAACATACATACCGTATATATAACCCAACGAGTTTACTCCTAGGTTTTTAACTAAGAAAAACTTTTACCTACATATGTAAAGATACACACACACACACACACATGTTTATAAAAACACGGATTACAATAGAAAAGAAAAAAAGAAATGCTTATAGGGTCATCAAAAGAGAGTAGCAATTCCTGCAATGGCACACTAATGCACCAGGCAAAATGACTGGATCACGGAAACTGATATAATTGTTGACAAATCTAGTAAACATGATGCAGAGTAGATGCAGGTTACAGAAATGTTTCACGGGCCGGGCGCTGTGGCTCACGCCTGTAATCCTAGCTCTTGGGAGGCCGAGGCGGGCAGATTGCTCAAGGTCAGGAGTTCAAAACCAGCCTGAGCAAGAGCGAGACCCCGTCTCTACTATAAATAGAAAGAAATTAATTGGCCAACTGATATATATATATATATATATATATAAATTAGCCGGGCATGGTGGCACATGCCTGTAGTCCCAGCTACTCGGGAGGCTGAGGCAGAAGGATCACTGGAGCCCAGGAGTTTGAGGTTGCTGTGAGCTAGGCTGACGCCACGGCACTCACTCTAGCCTGGACCACAAAGCGAGACTCTGTCTCAAAAAAAAAAAAAAAAAAGAAATGTTTCACGGTGTGATGATTTCACAGAGCCCAGGCGTAAGAAGAGCGCTGCATTTGCCTAGGGACAGGTCCATGTTATCACAGTTTGCACAAAAGGGGATGTGAAGCGAGGACGTCAGCACAGGTGGTTTATTTGGAGGTGATCTCAGGGCACAATCGCAGAGGAGAGGGGCAGCGGGGGCGAGGGAAGGCACCTGCGACAGGTGACGGGTGACAGGTGTGCTATTCAGCCACCATCAGAGGTCACTGGCGCTCAATCCCGCTGGGAAACTGTGCCTCAGGATGCCTGGGCAGAGTGCGGAGAGAGCTGGAATGTTTATATGTCAACTCCCGCCCCTCTCTTTGCAGGGGCGAAGCATTGATCCCCAGCGTGTCTGCTCTGCCACAATGGTGGCAAAGTCACTTCTGGTGGCCAGAAAAAGCGCTCAGACAACAATTGCTGGGGGTCCCACATGCACCGAAAGTGGAAGAGGTGAGGGAGTACGGCCACAGCCAGACGCGGCGGGCAGATAACGCAGCTGCATGCGCAGTGCGCTGGGAGGAGGCCCGGACACGCAGGGGGGATGAAAATGCCGCGCCAAGAATAGCGGTTACACCTGAGCAGCGGTGAGAAGGGGGTTAGCCTAGCAGACATACCTGAGTGTACCGGGGCTTCTGTTCTTTCATTCCTTCCGCTAGGAGGTGGGTCCCTGCAGGGAAACAGATGGCTCCCTGGAACAGTAAACTGAGAGGCTGTTTCTAAAGGCGAGGTCAGGGTGTCGGGAGATCGCAGGGTTACTAGGGGCTTTGTCCACTGGAAAGGCCAGAGAAGGTACTGGAACCTGGAGCCAGGGAGGACCCAGCTGAACGGAGGGAGCCAAGGGGCACAGTCACTGCCTCACCCTCCTTGCTCCCTCCAACCTCCCGCTCCGGCCGAGCCCAGCAAGCAGCCAGAGGGGCCCAGAGGAGCCAGTCCCCCACCCCCGGGACACAGAGCAGGTGGAAAGGGCGGGGCGTCAGCCCGGAGACAAAGAAAATATGTCGAGTACGGTTGGTGGCAGTCGTTTTATTTTTCATATTTTTTAATACCTTCGGTGTTGCTGGATCCATTTCAAAAAAATATCTCCCTAGTGGAGTTAAATTGCCTCGTAGGCAAACACGGACACCCAACGTGGCCACGTGGTCTGCCTCCCACCCCATGCATGCTCCTGCCCGGCGGGGCGTCACCATCGGCTCTCACTCCTGTCGTCGCGAGGCTCCTCCTCGGTCCTGCTGGTCCCCTTCCCTTCCTGCCCCCGGGGCTTCCACGCATGCTGTTCCTTTGTCATGAAATACTTGTCTCGCCCATCTCTGCTCAGCCAACCCTTATTTAAATCTCAGGCTCCGGTTTAAATGTCTCACGCCAAAGAAGCCTTCCCTGTCGCCCCAGACCACCCCAGTCCATCTGGTGTAGACATCCCGCCTGTGCGGGTCTCCGCGCTAATTACCCTCTAATCGCTTATTTACGGAATCACCAGCTCCTGCACCATGCGCCCGCCTGGGTTTCGGGGAAACAGACAGGACGAGAAACCTGACCTTATTCCCCAGAACAGCACCTGTCACCCCGTGGGGACCGACCCCACGTGCGAGCCTCACAGAGAGAGGGGAGATGGCAAGGATTTGGGGGAGCCCGAGCATTGAAATATCTTGTCCAGGTTTCCTGCCCCATCATCGCGACATGACAATGCTTATTTGATCCTAGAGGTTCAGGTCTCTGTGGAATCCACGCCTGACGCCTGTGCACCAAAGAGTCCGCGTGCAGCTCGGAAGGTCTCAAGTTTACCGAAGCAAAGCTGGCCTGTCAGGGAATCCGGGTCTCCACACGGAGGTGGAGCCGGACAGTGGTGGAATTCCAGAAGGAACCGGAACAAGCTGTGAAGGCAGAATGTGAACACCTATTCCTTCATGCTGCTAAACCTGGAAGAGGCCACGTGTGAGACCCCGGGAGACAAAAGTCTGCCGCCCTCATCTTCAGTTCTGAGTCTCCGGCGTCACCGTGGCTAACAGCAGGTATCTGAGCATCCGGCTTCTGCGGTCTTAGCCGGTCAATGTCTCTCAGTCACTTGGAATCTGCCTTCCCCCTAAAGGGTGGCAGGCTCACAGGCACATCCCTAGAGCCCAGCACAGTGCCCGATCCACAGCCGATGGCCGATCGATTTACTGGAATACGGAATGCCATCAGGCACCTGCCCACAGCCAGGTGTGAACCGAACGGAAGACGGGGTCCCAGCCCGGAAATGAAAGGGACCCCAAGTCAGTAACAAAAGCACACCTGTCAAAAGCAAGTGAGAGGTGTGAGGACACAAGTACAGCTTAAATGCAGGTAAACAGTGGCGTGGGGCTGGGGTCCCCAGTCGCTGGCACCCTTGGAGACAACGAGCTTTGGAGCTGAAGGATGGAAGGGCCCTGGGCCACTGAGTGTCCTTTCAGGGGCCTCCTGGATTCTCACGCCACCGGCACCACGCAGCGTGGGGACACGGCGTGACTAGCATGTATCTGGCCACTGCCACGTTGCTTTCATTTACATCCGAGATCTTCCCCGAACACACCTGTGTGGGGGATGTCATGGTTTCTCCCTAACCTGGGGCAGCGTGCGTATCTCGGGGGAGCGGCTCCGTGGGGGGACTACTCCCCGGGGGGCTCCGCCACCTGCAGAGTTGGGTCAGGTCAGTTCACCTCTGAGTTTCCGGCATTTTCATTAACCAGTTTCTTCCTGAGTGCCACGTGGCTGTTAAGGGGCAGAGTTGGCATGAACCCAGGTACTCTGCTGTAGCAAGGTCGGGTGGCGTGGGGGTGACCTCCAGGTGGTGCCTCCACCCCACCTCCCCCACCGCCACCACACCTCGCCCCCAAGAGTCCCTCCGGCCAAGAGACCCCGTGCTCCACGGAGACACCTTCTCCCAGGTGTTCCCCCGGAGAGCTCGGCCCCGGCCTCACCTTCCCAGGCACTGGGCAATTTCTCTCCGAGACAGGCAGGCAACATAATGAATGAACAAGACCTCAAGGAAAAAAAAAAAGGGAGCGGACCATATTTTTCTTTCTTTCAAGATAAAAATAATATGCCTGCACCTCAGAATGTCCTGTGACAGGGCTAATGTCCAGGAGCAAAACAAGAAAAAAAAAGGCATGCTCCCCTCGCTAATGTGAACATAACGACGGCCCCTCCAACGACCAAAGAGCCACAAAAAGCCCCCTCCCAGTGGTGGCACCCAAGGAGGCCTGCAAGAGTTCTAGAGGAAAATCTTCCTCTCGCTTCCTTTTATCCCTGTTCGTTTAAGTACAGCCAGAAAATATCTGTAAAAATTAACCTAAAGCTTAATGGCTTATGTAAGAACGCCTTAATAAAAATATGTTGGCAAGGTTATTGAAGTGTACAATTAAACCCCTCCCACCCGATACTTTTCCGTCTAATTTCTGTCTAAAGCTTATTCAGCAAACCAAAATGCCAATGCTCTCCTTCAATTTCCACTTCTTTGAACCTGCTAATTTACGGATAAGAAAGGATTTATTTGTGTTATTAGCTACATGTAACCTCTTGTTGAAAAAGTAGCTTTAAATACGGAGATCCTGAGATGCCTCAAGATCCACCAAGTGTCTGAAAGATGACTTTGATTTTTTTTTTTCCCCCTTCTGCAAGCTGTGTTTGATTTACATCAATTAGGGTCCTCCACATAAGGTATCATATAACAGGAAGGCTAATAACCCAGAAATAACCTCATTAAAGGAGACAGCATATCGGTCTAAACAGAATGAACTCTAAGCAGAAAAATTAGTGATCTGGAAAGGAGCAGGAAGAGGTAATGGCAGCACCGAGAAAAGATGCATCCCCGCTAGCGGGTCGGAGGAGACATCGCCGGCAATAAAGTACGGATACAATAGAGGCAGAAGCACAACATTTTTTTTTCAATGTTTTTAAGCTGTTCAGATCCTGTAACATGCCATTTATTTTCCCTCCTGGTCAAAAATAGTCCCTGAAATCATGCATGTGCTTCTCGGAGACTCGGATGGACAAGGAGGTGCCGGCACCAGCCTGTCCTACGTGGGCTGGGCGGGCCGTGGCTCTGAGGTCGGGTGGGTTCCGAGGCTCTGGATTTTCCCGCTGCCGCCACGAACAGTGGCCCTGGAGTGGGGGAGGGGCGTCCTCTTTGACCGTTGTCCGCCCGATCCCGGCTGTGCCAGGCCTTTCTCGTCCTGGTATAAAGACACGGCGTGTTCTAGCCTATGGCACAAACCATCAGGAAAAAAAAAAAAAACGAAGATTCCGCCTTCTGGCTCTCTGGGCGGACTCCAAGTGCTCTCCTGTCAATCCCCACATTATAGGCGCTTTGTAAATACGGAGTTTGCCAAGAAATGACTGTTTCCATGACGCCTCATGCATGTGGTTTGGATAAAAGAAAAAAAGAGAGAGAGAGAGACAGAGGCAGGAACATGGTGACACGAGAGGGAGGCCATTGTCAATGGCAAGAAGCAGGGGGAGGAGGACACCGGGACAGTCTCGCTGGCGGTGGCGGGTCCGGGACTCTGCGTCCAGACGCCTCCCGGTCCCTGAGCCGGCGGACCCACGGCTCCCACGAAGAACCAGAGCTGAGCCTTACGTGTGCACGGGTGTTCTTTGCACGGCCCGCTAAGACCGGGATTGTAGTCACGGCAGAGAGAATTTCCCGACTGGCGATGGCTGGAAGGTCCCCATTGGTCATTCCAGGGCAGGTAAGGCCACCATCTGGAAAACCACTTCCGCAGGGACCCTGGCTCTTGAGCAATCAATCAATCCCCAGGAGCAGGAGGCAGAGGAGGTCCAGGCCCCTGCTCAACCCCAGAAGAGGACGAGAAGGGCCACCATGCAGAGAGAGCAGGGCTCAGGGCCTGGGAGACCCACGGCATGCTGGGTACATGCTGGGGCCGCTGCGGGGCTTGGGGCTCAGGGCCTTTCGCGCCCCACCCCGACGCCAGCGCCCGGGTTCTCCAGAGAGCAGGGTCCCGGGCTCCATGTCAGACGTCCCCACCACATGGGGCTGGGGCATGAAGGGCGCCTCCTGACTCTCCGAAGAGGCCTGGCAGGCGATCTGGTACTTCCTGCCCCCAGTCTCCCCACCCCCTCCCTGCCCCCTCCACCATGGACTCACACATGCAATCGGGCATGTGACTGTGGGGCCGTGCGGCCTGGACTACAGACCCACACCCTGCTCCTGGCCGAGCCCACACTTCCCTGACTTTCCCGAACGGACCCTCGGATCTAGCCTCTTGTCCCCTGCAGGTGCCAAGCTCACCCCTGCCTGCCCGCCACACCCTGCCCTAGCCCCGCCGTCCCACCCCCTCTCCTCCCATCCAAACCCACACAGAGCTTCCTTCCTCATCCCCCGGGAACCCTTCCCAAGGGCGCTGCACAGCGGAGCCCTCTGTCACTCACAGCGTCACCTCCTGGCCTAACTCTAGAACTCTGAGAGCCCTCCCCTTCCCTTTGCTTTTGTCCCTGAACACTTCTGGAACGGTGACTAAAGCAAACGCTGCCTCTCTGGCACAGGGCAACAGGTCCTGCCAGGGCTGGGGGACAGACAGGTGTGTTTGAAGCTGCCTGGGGAGGGGCTAAAGGGAGCGGCAGTCGCCGGCCTGGTGGCTGGGTTGGACCAGGTCTGCCCAGATGTTCTCTTTTATGGGAAAAAAAAAAAAAATTAAAATCAGTTTTAAGCCTGAGGTAGCAGCCAGAGTCATCAGTGGCAACCCAGCCCGTGGCCGGGAGGCTACCTGCTCCCTCCCAGGGGACAGTGAGCGGCTGCCAGGTGAGACACCCACCTGGCTGTGGCCCAGTGTGGCGGGACAGCCCAGGCCAAGGCAAGCTGGGGCATCGGCCTCCTCTACCACCAGGAGGCCAGGCCTCCTCCTCCTCCTCGTGCCCCACCTGCAGCAGGTGGGGCCACCCTGGCTGTCATGAAGGCAAAGGGACAACCGTGAAGTGTCTCCTTCAAATCCATGAGGATTGCAGAGAGTTAAGAGCTTCTTAAGCAGATTCAATCCAAGCCATTGGGCCCCTTCCTCAAATAGAGCTTTAGACAATTTCGGAAAAGCGTGTTTATTTACCGGATAGATCCCAACGGCCCCTGCAGCGTCTCTGGCCTTGCTGGGCGATCCTGCAGCACTTAGCTCCCTGCACCTGGCCAGGCCTCTTCGGGCAGCAGGAGCAACAGAGCTGAGCTCCTTGGACCCGCAGGTGCCTGACGCGGTGTTGTCCTCGCCCCGGGCTCGCTCCGACCCGGTCCGAGCCACCCACATGGAGGCGGCGGCGGCGGCGGGTGCCAAGAGGAAATTATTAATAAGCAGTGTCTGAAGGACGCCAGGCCAGCGCAGACATCTCCAAAGTGGGCAGAGGAAAGGGGAAGGAGGACGGGAGGACGGAGCCATTGTGTTTTTCTCGAAACAGCAGGAAAAAAGGGGACAAGAAAACAGGAACCACGAGACGGAGACAGGTGATCACAAAGGACGACTCTTTCCCCGTCCTGGTCTCACCGGCCTTGGTTTTTAGCTGGGGCGTCACCTGCTTTTCTTTGCAGTCCGTGGGTAGACCCCTGACTTGGGTGGGGAGCAGAGCACATTGATTGACAGGTCTGCCAAGCCTGTACCCTGAGGAGGAAGGGGAAGGGTCCTTTATGGTGGGAAATTGGGGTGTTAGTATCCCCCCACAGAAAGTAATGGGGCCCTGGGGGGCTGGGTGGGCCTCTATATCCTGGAAGGCACCCCCCGCCTTGGCTGGGGGACAGCTGGGTGTGGCTTCGGCACAGAAAGCGGAAACGCTCCACCCGGTCAGCGTTCACTTTACACTCATGCACTTTGCACACAAGGTCCCGAGTAGACTGGCAGCCTCAGACCAGCCTGGCACCCCGGTAGAAGGAGAGGCCCTAGTTATGGAAGATGCAGGGCGACGAGGCTTTCATTTATTTCCTCCAGGCCGAGAGGGTCGGGGCGAGTTGCTTTCTCCCTGGAAGCGCTGCCCGGCGTCACTGCGTCCTCCACGCCCCCAGACCTGTGCCCACTCTTGCTCTCGCTTCCTCACTTTGCCCCGGCGGGCAGGAGCCTGGCCTCCCCACCTGGCCTCCCCACCCGGCCTTCTCCCACCCCCACGCAGACTCAACTCCTGCCTCCAAATATGCACGTGGGCTTCACTGAGCAACACCTGGAAATCAGACCCCGGAACTCATTCATCCAAAGTCTCCCTCAGAACCAAGCCCACAGAGATGAACAGGAACTGACACGGCCTCTGCCGGGAGGCTCAGCGTCGAGCCAAGCGAGAGTGGGGCTGGCAGGGCCGGAGGTATCGATTTGTCAATACGCGAAACACGACCCGAGAGCCGCTCTCTCTGCTGAGGTTGCCACTTATCCCGGAAGATGGTCTTGGCATGAAAGCGTGGCATGAAAGCTTCCCCTAGATGGCAGGGTAAGGGGAACGGTAGACACGCACAGAGAGTAACTTGGCACCCGGCGTTTATTAATATTTCAGACGTGGAAGGCGCCCGTTCCAGGGCTGACTCACTGCTTCTGGGGAAGGATCCAGGTAAACACGCTCACAGCACCGCCCCCCACAAAACCTTCACCTCCACACCCTGTGCCTTCGTCAGAAAGGGGTGATGGGCTGATCGTTCTGATACAGGCAGCGCCTTCCAGACAGACGGACAAGAGGCGTTAACTGTCTATCTGCGCTTTCTCCATCACGGCATCTGGGGGTACAGACTTAAATAATAATTTTATTAATGACACCCAGGAGACGGGACCAATTTTTCCATGAACTCAGAACTTGGCTACGAAGAGATCATACTGAAAATGAGAAAGAAAGAAAGAAAGAAAGAAAGAAAGAAAGAAAGAAAGAAAGAAAGAAAGAAAGAAAGGAAGGAAGGAAGGAAGGAAGGAAGGAAGGAAGGAAGGAAGGAAGGAAGGAAGGAAGGAAGGAAGGAAGGAAGGAAGGAAGGGAGAGAGAGAAAGAGAGAGGGGAAAGGAAGGAAAGGAAAGAAGGAGGAAGGAAGGAAGGAAGGAAGGAAGGAAGGAAGGAAGGAAGGAAGGAAGGAAGGAAGGAAGGGAAGGGAAGGGAAGGGAAGGGAAGGGAAGGGAAGGGAAGGGAAGGGAAGGGAAGGGAAGGGAAGGGAAGGGAAGGGAAGGGAAGGGAAGGGAAGGGAAGGGAAGGGAAGGGAGGGAAGGGAAGGGAAGGGAAGAGAGGGAAGGAAGGAAGGAAAGGAAGGGAAAGGAAGGGAAGGGAAGGGAAGGGAAGGGAGGGGAGGGGAGGGGAGGGGAGGGGAGGGGAGGGGAGGGGAGGGAAGGGAAGGGAAGGGAAGGGAAGGGAAGGGAAGGGAAGGGAAGGGAAGGGAAGGGAAGGGAAGGGAAGGGAAGGGAAGGGAAGGGAAGGGAAGGAGTATATTGGGACACTCTGTTCCCTGCATAGAGCTTTTTCTACTCTGAAAGAGTAGAAAGAGTCTGAAAGAGAAATAAAAATAAGAAAAATAATCAGAGGTCATTTTGTGGGCAGATCCCAGAGCCAGGCGTCCCTGGGATTTGTTCAAAGACCCCGGATCCCTCCCGCGTGCCCCTTGCAGAGACGGCTCTTCCCTCTGGCACCCCGGCCTCCCTCGCCCCGGGTGACGAGAACTAAAGTGCTTTAAGGCCCAGGCTACCAGCCTCACAGTTCCCACGTTCTCAGCATGAACACTGGCAAGATCGGTCATAGGAACCCAGATAAAAAAAAAAGGGGGAAATGATCCATCAAAACTTCAACCATTTTAGCCAAAGGAGTGAAAATCCCGGGACAGGATTATTATGTATTATCACACCCCACTAAATAGCCCTTTTCCCCCAAACTTCCCATTCCTTGAAGCCCTCAAGCTGCATCACCGTCTTCCTTCACTCTCGCCCGGCTCTGCCGTCCCCTCCCGGGAGGTGGCCACTGGGTCCCTTCCCTTCTCTGCTCCCACGGTCACTCCTGTACGGACCTCAGTCCATCTCATTCCCAGCTCACAGCACCCCCTTCCGACGAATCGCCCCTCTGAGACCCCATCCATGCAGCTTGGCTTGGGTCACCTTTCTGCTTCTCTGTTCTGGACCAGGCAGTGTGTGTTTCCCAGCGTCCTGGCTGCTCGAGAACAGGCTGTCTGACGGGTTTCCAAGTCCTGCCTTGTTTGGCCTCTTGTGACCCTGTCACCAGTGCCCCCCCCCCGTGCGGTGTCCCTGGGTCAAACCCCCCCAGCACTCCCTGGCGGGGCATTCTCAGACCGCTCTGCACACCTCCTGAGGCCCTTGCTCTCCCTGTCCTGCTCAGCCTGCACAGCCCATTAAACCCTTCCCCGATCACCCTTTTTCTAGTGATCTGACTCAGCCCCCCCGCCCATATCACAGATCTCACCCTCATGACCACCCCTGGGGCGCAGGGAGTTGGCGTGAGACACGGACTCGCTCGTTATACCCCTCCAGCCTTGACCAAGTGTGCGTATGTTTTGCTTTGGGCTGTTCGCCTGGATGAATCACCTCTCTCTGCAACGGAGAGGGGACCTGTCTCCGGCTTCCTTCGTTTCTCTCCCTGCACGTTGCACGATCTTGGCCACAAAGTAGATGTTCATTAAATACTCAGCCCCTCGGAGTAGATTACGATGGGGTGGAAAGTCCAGCTGCAAACAAGAAAATTCTGGATCATCTGCAGGTGTCCTCAAACTACGACCCTCGGGCCACATGCGGGTGTTTCGGCCCGTTTTTTTTTTTTTTTTTTTTTTTTTTTTTTACTTCAAAATAAGCTATGTGCAGTGTGCGTAGGAATTTGTTCATAGTTTTTTTTTTTTTAAAAAAAACTATAGTCTAACCCTCCGACGGTCTGAGGGACAGTGAACTGGCCACCTGTTTAAAAAGTTTGAGGACCCCTGCTCTAGAGCTTAGCCTATAACAGCACCGGCCACAAATGCACGAGAATTGAGTCTCTGAGAATTATGGTTTTCTCGGTAAAGGTTGCTTAAAACAAAAGCCCATTTATCTGCCTGCAGAAGACATTTAATCAATTTACATGAGGGATTTCAAAATTAGTCAGTCTGTAATGAACTATGAAATACTGATTAATGCATTTTTGCAATGTTTGATTAGAAACTTAACATGGATGCTAGCACGTTTTTACCATCGCGGCATTCCTGTGTTGATATTTTGTTTCTCAAAATTGCCAGGGTAGATATTCTGAATCCCAGAACTGAAGTGTATTTGTGGTTAACAATATTTAAAGAATCTCTCTACTGGGAAGTACTTCTTGATGCTGAAGAGGCATTTCACATGCAGGGCGTGGGGGCTGGGAAGACATAGTCCACGGAGTACATTCGGCGTGGAGCTGGGGATCGGCTGTTAAATTATTTGGGAATTCTAAAGAAACCACTAGGAGAAGAAGCCAGCCCACCTCTCCCCACCCGGGTCCTCCCCTAACAATAAGTAATCTCTGAAACAATCCAAGTTTTACAAAGGCAGAAGCAGCTGGATTCTTTTGGCCATAATTTGAATAGAGCACCACAGGCGAAAATAGATACTAGATTTCTCCCCAGGCCAAGGAAATTCGCTGACTGTTATTTAGAAGAATTCAAGAACCCTCTTGAACATTTAGAGGCCACAGTCCTAACCTTCCGAGGACACCTTCAAAGACGTTTTGTGTCTGTGTATCTCGTAGAGAAGGCAAGTGCGTCTGCCTCCTGTAACTGGGATGCCCTTTCTCCTGGCAGGATCAATAGGACTCGAAACACCAGGTGATGTCGGAATCCTAAAAGGGAAAGCATGTTGCCCTGCGGTAATCCTATCCATTGGAAGCGTGACCTTCTTAAACTTACTCAAGACACATCCCATCTGCACATTTGCAGAGGACATCTAAAGAGGTGAATCGACCAGAACCGTGTGTTAAAAATTAGTTGTTAAAGAACTGGAAGATGGATCCGCAGAGTAGGTTTCGAGAGCACAGACATGGGGCGAGTGGGGCCCCGGCCATCAGATCATCTGACAAACGCGGATTCTGAAACGTGTTCCGGTGGAAGCCCCATCGCCACAGAGCTCGCTGGCTCCAAAACAGAAATACACGAATGTGTTCACAGGGAGTAGAAGAAGAAGAGGTCATATTCGTGAGAGCAGACGTGAGTCCATGCAGCAAAAGAAAAAAAAAAAAAAAACATGCTTCACTATCATCACAAGTGCATGCAATTATCTCGCATTTAGATCTTAAGCCTCCCTTAGAATTTTA
Source organism: Microcebus murinus (assembly GCF_040939455.1). NCBI lineage: Eukaryota > Metazoa > Chordata > Mammalia > Primates > Cheirogaleidae > Microcebus > Microcebus murinus. Next base: position 56,913,700 of record NC_134119.1, read on the forward strand.
AAAATAATTATTTTGCACGATCACCATTATCCTGATTCATTAGCAAGGCATACTTATTAGGGTCTTAAAATAAACCGGAATGCCGGACATGTAAAAACATGTTTCTGGCTGTCATGACAACTAAACAACAACAATAACGCTCACATCCGAATGACTACAGGGAACAAAGTTATTGTGCCCGAATATAGATAAGTTAATTATGGAGTCATCAAAAGAACAACAGCTCTGTCAATGCAAAGATGATTCCAAAATAATCGACAACGACAATCTCGTTTGGTAATTGGCTATTTGTTTCCAATACGGGGTCTACCTTTGGTCTGCACGGAAATGCAGCAGGCTCTTCTGCCAGTACAAGGCAAAAAAAAAAAAAAAAAAAGGAAAATCTTTCAGTTTAGGGTTGGTGGTTGTCAGTAGCAACAAATAATGGAAAATTGCCATCTGGCTTCTTTTTTTTTTTTTTTAAATGAGATTTGAATAACCAATTTAATAATGGATAGAGCACTTGCTTACAGAAATAATCCACTGTCATTGCTCGGAAAAAATAAAAACTTTGGCACGGAAGACAAAGCTGTGCTGTAGGACCATAGGTAAAGCACATAAACGTCTACGTACACGCCACAATTTTTATTTTCCCTGCTGACTTCACATAAACCAGAGGATAACTCTTCCTTCTATGTGCTTAGCTTTCCACATTCCGTGTTTAATAATCAGGGCGAAATCTACAGAGCAGTTGGCTTGCTACAGGCATTCAACTCCGCTGCTGATGGTAAGCGAAGAAGGAAACATACAAATGGGAGGGGATTTTTTTTTGTTTTTTTTGGTTTTTTTTAACACGTTTTTTTTTCTCATCATCATGAGACAGGTCTGATTTCGGCAGAGCAGAAGAAATCAGCACGCATCTGGCCACGAGATGCGTGTGCGCGTGCGGTCGCGGGTACAAGCGTGTGTGTGTGTGTGTGTGTGTGTGTGTGTGTGTGTGTGTGTGTGTGTGTGTTTGTCCCCTGCACACTGCACCAGAGCAGCGGACTCCTCGGGAGAGGGGGACAGGTGACACAGGTCAGGTGACTCATGCATCTCCAGGATAAAAATGAACGTGGCAGGAGAGAGTTGCCCAGCCCGAGCAGAAGCGGGAGGAACGACACCGGAACATGGAGCTGGTGCCGTGCCGTGGTGTGCTCCGGTCTGTTTTGTTAATGAAATACGCGTCCGCCTCGAAAGATCCTTGAATCTTTTGCTGGAAAATTAGCCACCATTCGCCAATTGCTGGGCGAACCCCCGGCCCTGCTGCTGGCTGGAAAGCAGCACTCGGCACACCTGGGACCTGCCGCCCGGCGCACCTGGGACCTGCCACCCGGCGCACCTGGGACCTGCCGCCCGGCACACCTGGGATCTGCCACCCGGCCCGCCTGCGTGGATCATGCAACTTCCCGCCTCCCCCGCGGCCTGAGATCAGAGGGGACCCCCACCCACCCGCTCTCCGGAAGCTCCCTTCACCCCGCGCTGGACTTTCTCCCTGCACTGTGCCATTCCATGATCCCCCGCTGAGGTCTGGGATTGTTCCCCTCTTCTCCGACGAGAGCCGAGTTACTGTTCACCTCCGCCCCTCGCCCAGCGTCCTCACAGTGTCCTGCACTGTCACTCCCGAGTGTGTGCCTCCCGGGGTCTCTCCGGGTGTGCGCGTCCCGGGGTCTCTGCGTGTGTGCGCGAATTTCCTCTTCTTATGAGGTCGCCAGTCAGACTGGACCAGGCCCGCCCCGGGGGGCTGCCTTCTAACTCAATCACCTTTTAAAAAGAGGGAGTGCCTGGACCTCCTCTGCCTGGATTTTTGGTGTGCGGTGGAAGACGGGGACACTCCAGACAAGTTCTTTTATGTCCTCGTCGTCACTGATGGATTCGTTCCCGCTCAGCTAGCGACCCAGCGGCACTGGAAACACGAGCAGGTTCCCCCCCTGCGCTCTGTCCGTCTGCTCCCGGCTCCTCCCGAACCGAGGCTGGTATTTCGGGGCAGCACCCCCTGCCCCACCACGAGCTCACCGTGCTGCTCTGTCGCATTTTCGCTGGGCACCCAGGGAACCGCCCATCCTGGCGGCCACCTGAGCAGGTGGATTCAGCCTTGAGGCGTGTGAGCCCCTTCCTGGGAGTTTGAACTGGGGCAGCGACCACTCGCACGCCTGAGAAATCCACCTTCCTTAAGAGGATAACTCCTACAAGCAGAAAAGATCTGGCCATTGCATGTAAGGACGATGCTTTGGCTCCCTGTTCACATCAGGCAAGAAGGCCCTTATTAAACCTTTCGTTGATGTTGAGGATGCTTTGTAGACCCTACGGAAGGGTCCCCTCTGCCTCATGATCGCCCCCCCCCTCACAGAAGCTGCTTGTACAATGGTAGACCCATCCATCCTGCAGCAGTGAGGAGGTGGACAGGGCTTTGCTGGGGGTTAGAGCTTGGCCATGCCTCAGATTTGGTGGTTTACACGGAGGCACTGCCAATGTGTCACGCTTGGCTCCTTCCGTTTTATTTGCAAATGTCAAATCTTCTCTTGACAAGCAGGAAAGGAATTCCCTGAGGGTGGGGCGGTTACCAGCACCTGTACCCACCCCACCCCACCCCCACCCCAAAAAAAAAATAACACGCAGAATTGTTCCGGGAAAGAAAGGCACGACATGCTGCCATTCTGCCAGGAGAGGGGTGATTGACTCAAGACGGGGTGATAAAGATCAATGGCTTTGGCTTGGAGTTATGACACCAACAAAGTTACAATGACATTAGCACAAAGAGAGAGACACAAATCCATTACAAAGATACAATCAAATATTCAAAAAAGCCCGGCGTGCTCATTACTTATTCATGCTAATACAAGTATATTAAGAAATCTAAACAGTGTTAGCGCTCAATCACTCACAAACCAAATGAGGTTTTGCATTTATCAGACCCCAGCCACCAGGGACCGGTGGAGCCCTACAAAGGTGGCAGCGTGACACAACCGGAGATATTTATATCAGCCTACACGGGCCGAGTGATACACCAGGATTTATTAAACCGAGCGACGCCACCGCATTCACGGAGCAATAACAGAAATAACTGCAGAAGTCATTTCCCCAGACAATAAGATTTACCTTTGCAATCTCTTAAAGATGTTGTATCTGTTTTCAAAGGGTCGCTGGCAACCTCTCCAACCTTAATGAACTATTTGCAGATTAATTTTTTTTTTTTTCAACAAAGGACAGGGTGCCCAAAAGCGGGTTCCCTCCTCAAAGCCGGTGACAGACACTCGGCCCTTCTTGCTCCTGATGACTCTGCGCACAGCCGGGCGGATTCCGAGTTCTCGGGGACCAACGCTGGCTTAAGGGACACGTCCTCAACGTTCACTAAAGAAAAATCCAGGCCGGGCGTGGTGGCCCACACCTGTAATGCTAGCACTCTGGGAGGCCGAGGCGAGGCGGGCGGATTGCTCAAGGTCAGGAGTTCGAAGCCAGCCTGAGCAACAGCGAGACCCTGTCTCTACTATAAATAGAAAGAAAATTAATTGACCAACTAATATGTATAGAAAAAAAAAATTAGCCGGGCATGATGGCACATGCCTGTAGTCCCAGCTACTCAGGAGGCTGAGGCAGGAGGATCGCTTGAGCCCAGGAGTTGGAGGTTGCTGTGAGCTAGGCTGACGCCACGGCACTCACTCTAGCCTGGGCAACAGAGTGAGACTCTGTCTCAAAAAAAAAAAAAATAAAATAAAAAATAAAAAGAAAGAAAAATCCATTCAGGACACAGGGACAATCCAGCAGAGCTGAAGCACGTGGATTTGGGGGAGCCTGAGAGGATATTTAATAAGGTCCACAAGTTTACAGTGAGGAGCACAGCATGAAACAGTGGAATATTCTGGAAGAGGGGCCCCTCCATGAGGGGTGCATCACGAGTTTTGCTCTTCTCGGCCTCCCCGGAGATTTCTGCTCTCGGGGCTTCCGAGGAAACCCTCTCTCCCTCCATCTTCTCGTCCTCATTTGGTGGCTCCTCCTCTTCAGGCTCATCATGATGCTGTCACCTACATTTCTATTCTCGTTTTGGGCTCCTCACTCTCCCCTCTCCCATGACGCCCCCGTCCATGCCGGTGGCTTCCATGGCACTGACACCCTGGGGATTCTCCAAACCACAGAACCAGGCCTCCCACCGAACCTCAGAGCCTTGCCCACTTCCCTACCCCACCCCCCGACAGTGCCACCATCCCGCCAGGCACCCTGCAGGGCTCAGAGTGGCTTTTGATTCTCCGTGACCTCCCACGATGAGTCACCTGCAAGGCGCCTCCACCTGCTCCCCCCCGTCCTCCCCAGAAACGCCCCGGTCCGAGTCCTCAACCTCTGTCGTGCACTGGTGCAAGCACCCCCCTTCTCTCCCGCCCCACAGTGATCTTTCTGGAACATGCCTTGTATCTGGTCACTGTCCTGCATTCATGGCCCAAGAGGGAGGTCCAAAAATTTACCCGATGCCCACACAGGCCTTCCGGCTCTCAGTAAGAACGTGTCCTTAACCACTTGGGCACGGCGCTCGCCGGCCGAGACCCCTCGCCCGCAGCCGGCACTCGCGGTCCGCACGGCGGTCTGTGCTGCGCATGGACCACGCGTCCGTCTTGCTCTTGTGCGATGACGAAAGCTTGACAGCACCGAAGGCTTGTTCTACTCTACGGGCAGCTTTACTTGTCATGGAAATCAGAATAGGTAACATAGACATGTGTGTTTTCATTACATTATTTTTAAATGTTCACAATTTTATTTTGATACGTGAAAAATTAGAAAAGTCACATCACGGCTGTCAGCTAAAGTCGTGCGCGTCCACCTGTGGCTGTCGACTGTAGTGGACGCCGGGCCATGTGCGTCCACCTGTGGCTGTCGACTATAGTGGACGCCGGGCCGTGCGCGTCCACCTGTGGCTGTCGACTGTAGTGGACGCCAGGCCGTGCGCGTCCACCTGTGGCTGTCGACTGTAGTGGACGCCGGGCCGTGCACGTCCACCTGTGGCTGTCGACTATAGTGGACGCAGGGCCGTGCATGTTCATCTGTGGCTGTCGGCTGTAGTTCGATGCTGGGACCGAAGTGGTTAAGTTATCGATACGACCACGCGGTAGGATGCACCATCTCCCCAGGGGTCCGTGCACCCTCTTTCTCCTGCTTGCTTGTGCAGCCCAAGCCTGGGCAGCCTTCTTTCTCCCTCCTTTGGGGCTTAGCTCAAATGCACCTCTCGAGGAAACAGGTGGATGCAGTCACCCCTCCACCTGTGCTGCCCTGGCCCTCTGGGCCCTCCTCCCAGCGACCCCCAGTGGCATGTTTATGTGACTCCCCCCGAGTGAGGTGGACCGGAGCTGCTAAAAGGCGAGCACTGCCCCCCCCTGCAGTCCAGGCCCTGCCCATTGCTAGGATGGCCCCTTTCCCTGTTTCCCTTCTGCGTGCAACGGCCAGGATTGAGATCAAAGTCTGACGAGGTCTTGCCTGGCCCCAGGCAGAAGAAGTCTTTCTCTATAATCCATGTCATAGTCTTGAGGACCTGCACGGTACTGTGCTCATCACTCCGAGAGACACAGGAAGGACACCCAGCTGCCGTCCCCTAGCTGCTCGGAGTCTAACTGGACAAGCGATCCTAAGAAGTGATTTCAAGGGACATAAAAGTTAGCCTGTGCCAGCATGGTCCAGGCCACCTCTGGAGTGAGGGGTTGGGAGCTCTGGGTCAGAATTCTGGTTAGATGGTGCTGATGGTGTGTCCTGCCCTATGTCCTCAGCATCCTCCCCTAAACACGTCCTCCAGGTTGGGACACTAGCTTGAGGTCGTGGGTGTCATGAGAAGGTAAGTCCCATGTGGGCTGAGACCTTGTCTCAGCAAAAGAAGGAAAGAGGGAGGGAGCGAGGGATGGAGGAATGAAGGGAAGGAAGGAAGGAGGAAGGGAGGGAGGGAGGGAGGGAGGGAGGGAGGAGGGAGGGAGGGAGGGAGGGGTGGCAGTCTGCCTCTTTCTTAGTTTACACCCTCATTTTGATGGAGCACAACTTCCTGTAGCTTCTTAATGTAGGAGGTGAATTAGTTGGAAGCATCTATTTGAAAATGTCTTTATTCTGTTTTCATACTTGATAGTTCAGCTGGGTATAGAATTCCAACTGGATATAACTTTCTTCCACTGTTGTTGATGAGATTAAAGTCCTCTCTCTCTCTCTCTCTCTCTCTCTCTCTCTCTCTCTCTCTCTCGTGCATGTGCACACATATATGTGCATCTTGTGAACTTTTCCATTTCCACTATTCATACATTTCATAGTGACAGGCATTCAATAAGGCTCACCCACTGGACTGGGCTGTCAACGTGGACATGTTATCCTGCAGCCTTGGGACATTTTCTTGCAGTATTTCCTTAGTGACCTCCTCCTCCCATTTTCTCCATCCTCTCTTTCTCGAACTTCTATTATTCAGACTTTCGGTTTCCTAGAGCAGTCCTTTAATATTGTTTATCCTTTATCTCCTATTTTCCATCTCTCTGTCAGTTTGCTCTACTTTCCAGGTCATTTCCTCAGGTATATCTTCTAGCTGCGCAGGGTGTGGAGGACTCGGGAGATCTGATAGCCTTTTGAACGGACCAGCCAATTCCTGAGCCACTGGGGCATGCCAGGGTATACACTTGTGACTCTGGGCTTTCCCCACTGGCTTAGGAATTGGTACTCTGTGCTCCGCAGGTACTTTGCTACTCATACTTTCGTTTCCTACCTCCCAAAGTTCTGCTGCTGCTATTTCATCTGCTAGTTCCTCTGTCCCTGCGCCTTTAAAAATACTTTATCCTGGATTTTCAGTGGGGTTGCAGACAGTACTACAGAGCCCGCTTTGCATAACATACAAAAGGTTGTTTATAGTATACATGCCACACATATTTTCTTCCAGCCTAACACTCGCCTTTTGCCTCTGTTTATGGTGTCCCTCATAGATGGAGTTTCTTTCGATTTTTCTGTGCACAAATCTGTGGATCTACCCACTGCGTTCAAAATCTTGCAGGAGAAGACCTCAGTCAGCACTATCTTCTAGTCGCTGCCCTTTTAGGGGTTCAAGGCATCCTCTGGCATCACTTTTCTTAACAAGGAGGACCAGAGCTTCCACCCACGCCTTGCCTGGAAAACCTCACTCCACCAGGTGGGGAGCCCCTGGGAATTCTCCAGACTTCCGTTGACCTGTCTGCTTCTGTCTCCCCGTCAGAGGCGCAAGGCCACGTCCCCGGGCAGGACGCCTGCCAAGTCCTCACCAGGAGGGCTCCCTTCCCCAAATCACGACACAGTGCTGCTTCTTGGTTGCTGCTCTGCGAGGAGCAAAGCAGAGCCCAGGCACACCCGGACGGGGCTGGGCTTGACGCCATTTGCAAGCGGTGACTCATCAGCCCAAAGCTGCGGATCAGATAAGCTTTGATAAATGGCTCCTTGGTGCGCTGGCAGCGGTACCTACTCCTGTCCACCCCGAGCCCCGCTGCAATCCGCTTCGTTTTGCTTGATCCACAGCTCAGGCAACAGTGCTTGAAGGCTGTCACTGCTGAGAGATGAGATGGAGGAGATAGGCCCTGCCGAAGGGCAGCAGAGACGCAGAAGCACAGAAACTCCCAGCCCCGTCCAGAAACCTGAGCCTGGGCTAGCACAGCCCATCTTCCTGTGTCCCGGGTGTCCGAAGAGGAACAACGGTGGCATCGTGAGCGGACCGCAGAGGCCCCCGAGCCTGTGTGCAAACGCCAGTCGTCACCCACCTGTGTCTCGTGCTGCACCGGGCACGCCTCACCCGGCGGGGGTCCCCCGGTACCTGGAGCGAGAGGCATGGCAGCCCCGGCTTCTCCCCAAACGGAGGTTAGCCCACCCCCTCCCTCCAGCCGCACCTTCATCTCAGCTGTGGCTGAAGCAGAGCCACAGAGCCACGGAGCCACAGAGCCACGGAGCCACAGAGCCACGGAGCCACAGAGCCAGGAAGCCACAGAGCCACGGAGCCACAGAGCCACAGAGCCACGCCCACGCCACAAAGTCGGGTTGGCCTGGCAGAGACACAGTGCCTGTTCAAAGCCACTGAAAACCAACAACGACGGGTACCCTGTTCCGTCCTGTTCAGGCTACTTGACCACGCCAGGCGGTTCTGCTCAGGCAGCGCCCCCACCCACGCCCCGAGGACCAGGAATCTCATCGCATCGGCCCCGACACCACCTGCAAGAAAGAAGACACGGGCATGGCGTTCCCGGGGGTGGGGGAAGGGTGTGGGAAACACTCGGTCCCGGCGCCACGCCCGCTCCTCCTCTGGGCACCAGGACAGACAGGAGCGCACAGACCAGCGCCACTCTGGCCCTCGCGCTCATCCTCGGGCTTGGACACCCTGCGAATCTGTTGCTCCCTTTTTCAAAACGAGGACAGAGACTGGCCCAGGCTTGGGGGGACGGCAGAATCTGATTCCAAAGCCCAGCTCTGCCGCCGGCTCGCTATGCACCCCGGGGCGAGTTAATGCACTTCTCTGAGCTTGGGTCCTTATTTATAAAACGGGGGGTTTGCCGCTCAGGGTGCGTCCATTTCCACCTTTATTCGTCCAGGAAACGTCCGTCTGGCCCGCGCTGGGCCATAGGCTGTGTTGCAGGTGCTGGCGATGGGGCGAGCAAGTGAGCTCTGTGCGGGCTGTGCGGGGCGCGGCTCGGCGTGCGGGAGCCGAGTGAATAATGACCGCCGTTGCTCTCGCTGCTGCTAACGCGTCAGGCCGCGGGGAGCAACTGGAATCAAAGTCTGCGACTGCGTTCCGCGAGCGCAGCGCCTGCCGCGGACATCAGCTCGTGTCGCCTCTTCTGTGGGTCAGACCCTGAGAGGAGGCGGGTTGGCTGCCCGCGGCCCCTTCCAGGGTTGCAGAGAGCCGCCGCCCGTCCCTGCTCACCTCCGGCCTCAGGCGCACGGCTCTCCTGGGATCATGCCCTGCACGGGCAGCGCAGGGCCTCACCCCGCGTCTCCCTCTGCGTCCTGAGGTTCTCGCCTCGTGCTTCCCTACCCTGTGCAGCTTTAAGCATAAATACCAGGTTTTTACATTACACGTAATGTATTGTGTGTGTGCATGTGTGTGCGTGTGTGTGCATGTGTGTGCGTGTATTTGTGTGTGTGCGCGTGTGTTTGCATGTGTGTGTGTGCGTGTTTGCATGTGTGTGCGTGTGTGTGCGTGTGTTTGCATGTGTGTGCATGTGTTTGCATGTGTGTGCATGTGTTTGCATGTGTGTGCGTGTGTTTGCATGTGTGCGCGCGTGTGTGCACGCATGTGTGTGCGTGTGTGCATGTGTGTGCATGTGTGTTTGGATGTGTGTGCATGTGTTTGCATGTGTGTGCGTGTGTGTGCATGTGTGCGCGTGTGTGCATGTGCTTGCATGTGTGTGCGTGTGTTTGTGTGTGTGCATGTGTGTGTTTGCATGCGTGTGTGCATGTGTTTGCATGCGTGTGCGTGTGTTTGTGTGTTTGCATGTGTGTGCGTGCGTTTGCATGTGTGTGCGTGTGTTTGCATGTGTGTGTGTTTGCATGTGTGTGCGTGTGTGTGTGCGCGCATGTGTGTGTATGGATAGAGACAGACGTACAGATGTAGACGGAGTCAGGACTGCCTACCTACAATAAAGGCTCTTCAAAGCAGGCCCTGGGGAGTTGGATATGCTCCACAAAACCAAGCCCAGTCAGCCCTGCCCCGATGAGCCCTGGACAGGAGGAACGACCGAGAGGGGAGGGCGGGCCGGCACTGACACACCCAGCAGGCCACCAGGCCGCACTGGTCAGACCAGGGCTGGAAGCGCCAAGGCACAGTCGGGGCTGGGCGGGGGAGCTGTGAACGGCTCCGGAGCTCCTTAGGGGGCTGGTTCTCTCTTGGGAGACAAGAGCCTTGCCCATGGGTCTCAGTCGTGGGACCAGAAAGTCACGCACGGGGGAGACAGAGGGTGGGCCTGTGTTCCTGCAGAAGGCCAAAGGTCAAGTGCATGCCTGGCCCTGGGGCGACACCCAAGTCCCCAGTGCCGACCCTGCCGCAGTGGCCAGCAGGGCACCTCGGACGTCCCTGTGCCCCAGCACCCTGGTTCTCTGGGCCCCGCCAGCACCCACGAACAAGCCGGCCCCAGACACACCTGGGAGGCGTGCAGGGACGGCGGCCCCCCTTGAAGGTGACAGAGGGAACCCAACCCTCACCCCACCCCCAATCACAAAGGTAAAATCAGGATGGAAACCAAAAGTCCCATTTTTGTACTTAATTTCCACTGATTAAAAAAATATGTAAATGCAAAGATGTTGACACGATTAAGCCATTATGGTCTATTGTGCAATTATTTCTTTGATAGTTCATGACGGCTCAATTGGAGGCATAATGGACTATTATGCAATGACATCTTTGCCGGGTTTTTTGCTTGTTTTCCTCTTTTTCTCCTCCCTTAATTTTCTTCCCTTCATCTTTCCTCCTTTAAGAAAAAGAGGAGAATTTTTCATTTGCAGATCATTGACTTTTTAATGTCAGATTATTTACTCAATAGTCAATAACGATGCCTTTGGATTCATTATGGGCTATCGTGTAAATAGCTAATTGCATTAATTACAGCCTTTTTACAAATGTTTAGTTTGCAGCTCATCACACCCATGGACTGTGTAATTGCTGCTGTTGGGGCTGACGGGCAGGCACAGCCCTGGGTGTCTGCTGGGTGGCAGGGGGACATCTGTTGCCTTTGTTCCACCCTGACCAAGTTATACCACTCCCCACATCCGTGCATGTGTGTGTACATGCATATGTGTGTATATGCATGTGTGTGTGTGTGTGTGTGCAGAAGGGAGCTATGAGCGTGTGCATCTGCTTATTAGCTCACGTCATATTTATAAAGATGAAGAAGTGATTATTCCTGCACAGCTGAAAATGTTGCTTTGGAAAAAACATAACGCTAATTTTAAAAAAGGGGGGAAAGTCTATGACTTGGATAGACTGACATATGAAGACATGGTGTGCTCCATGAGGCGTCCTTCTTTTGCAGATCACAGCCGTGGTCTCGGGAACGGGTGCAGACGCTGGAGCGCGTACAGAACAAATCTCCCAGGAGCTCCCGACACAACCGCGAGGCCCACGTCTCCTTGTGCACAGGACCCTGCGTCTGTGAGCCGGGATTCCTGTGCACGCTGAAGATTTTCGGAGGCCATCTTAGTGTCCGCCCAGGGCCACATTTTGCATGTATTTCCAGGTAAACTGAGACACAAGATGCACAAGGGCTGCCCTGGGTCAGCTGGTGTTTCCCTTGCAGCCAGGCAAGTGGCTCCCCGGATCAAAGTGGCCAACTCCACTCCCGGTGACCTCTCCGAGCTCCTTCACATCAGTTGGGGTGACAGCCGAGTAACTGAGCCCGGTCAGGGCGGCGGTGAGATGGCAGATGGTGTGAGAAAGGACTCAGATGTGCAGCTCTCAGAGCAGGGCTGCAGGCCACAGCCACGGCGGGGAGGGGAGCGGGGAGGAAGCAGTAAACAGCACCTACGTGCAGATCGCGTGCAGTTTGTGGGACAGCAATGGGCCCACCTACCAAGCATGCCACAGGGTCCCCTAAAATCCCTGGTGAAAAGGCACTGCTCCTGTGTGACTCTTCCCACAAGTGCAGATAATCCCATTGCCCCCCCCCCCCCGAGACCTAGGACTATTCCTTGCGTGCCTTCCCAGGAAGATGGTCCAACCTGGCCTGGAATTCTGGGAGAATCAGAGAAGCAAACATTCTTATCCAAGGGCAGCGCCTGGAGTCTCCAGGCCCCTGCTCTAAGATTTCGGGCCATTGTCTCTGCCATTTATAGATTTGGCCTGGGCGCAAATCACCAGCTCACTTTGTGAAAATCCTCCTCTTCCGTGCACGCCCCTGGCAGGTGTGCTGGCCGACATCCCAGGCCCTCCCTGGTGGGAATCTAGTACCAATCAATTGGTGGCCAGTGAGCCAGGCACTCGTATTACGGAGGATCATTCACACCATCAATAATTAACGTCAGACTTCTCTTTAATATCAAGGTCCCGTGCAGATTTCTAAATGAGTCAATATCCTGAAAGTTTGTTTCCCGTATAAAGTCCCAGAGACACGCAAAACACAGTTTATTGCTATCAGCGCATTTAGAACTCTAGGGAGATCGGAGCTGGAAGGCATGTCCTTGCCCAGTGATTCTCAAACTCAAGTACGTAGAAGCGTCACCTGGCACACCTGTCAAAAAAGACCCCCAGGTGGCTCCCCGAGATATTCCCATTCTGCAGATCGGGGTCTCACCGGATGCTGTGATCCGTGAACCTCACTTTGAGAAACACCACGCCCACTGCGTAGCACGGGGAAGGGCGATGGCTTCGGTGACTTGGGGAATCACACGACAGCCAGGCAGAGCTGGGACTAGAACCCAGGGCTCTGCTGCTCAGAACACGGGCTCCAGTTCAGTTACTGCTCCTCAGGAACCCCCGCGTGATTAATGGCTTCGACAACTAGCATATTTTTATCTCTAATTCCGATAAGCAACAATTATTTCCCGGAGGGTGGGGCCGATAGGATATGAGGCAGAAGATAAAGGATGTTTTATGAATTGGCAGAGAGGCCTCCGGTCCCATGCTAATCCGCGCTACTCTGCTCTAAACTGAAGACAATTCTATTTACCTTTTATTTTTTTTTTTTGCTTTGAAAAAGTAGACTGAAAGCAAGCAACCGTTGCTGAAGAACATCAAATGAACACCCAAGCCATGTTCTCTCGAAAAAGAACGCCCAGCAAACTTTTAATGCAGATGATCCCGGAACAATTTAATAGCTAAGTGATCCATGATTTTTCATAACATACATCCTCATTAAAAAGAGAGAGAGAGAGAGAGAAGGAGAGGAAAAACATAAAAAATAAAAAGAAGCAGCTAAGAAATATCTTTGAACCCACCAATGGATTCGACGCCATTTCTTTTACTTAATTTTCCAGGTATCTCAGCGTGATCTGAATAAATTATGCTGACAATACCATAATGTGCATGATAAATCATCAACACAATTTCAGTGATCTATGGCGTGAAATGTAAATAATAACCGGGACTGCTAATTGGCCCGCTTCTTAGGGACAAAGCAGTGACCGCGTGGCTCTGCCAGTCTGGCTCGTCATTAAGCATTTCTGCAGGCAAAGCGGTTTCCGCCGGCCCGCGGGCGGGAGCACACGCCTTGGAGCGCGAGTTCTCCCGGCAAGAGCACGGCGGGGCTGCTGGCACGGACCGCGCGGTGAGTCTCGGGCAGTGCATTTCTTTGTCCCTCCGGAGTGCCAGCAGGGTGACGACTTGGCCTAGCTTCCGGCACGCAGTCCCGTCCCCCCTCAAAGCAGCAGCGAGACTCAACGACGAGCAAGCCCTCCTCGAGTCCGTGAAGTCGCTGCATCTTTCCAAAAACTCTTCTGACTCATTCTGATTTCTTTCCTGGTTTTTTTTTTTTTTTCCCTTTTGCTTTGATAACGATTTGATTACAACTTCATTTGACCAGAAACATAAGCTGTTTCTATGTGCTTCTTATTTTGAAAATACCTTGTTAGCATTCATCATATGTTTATGGAGCTTAAAAATATATTTTGTTTCCTTTGCCCAAACAAACCCTTCTGCTTTCCTGACGGGGTTGAGCTTACTATCCGCAGTGTTCCCTCCCGTGTCAGGCAAAGTCTTCTCGGGCAAAAAGAGCCCGGGGTGCGGTGGCCGTGTCCGTTCCTTTGCTGCAGGGTTCCGGCGCCAAGGGTCTGCGCCCTGCGGGGACACGGGGCGGGCGAACGCCGTGGACCAGGTCCCCACTGCGTTCCGGGCCTCCCGTGCTACTGGGCAGCAGGCAGGGAAGGAAGAAGGAAGCACAGACACAAACTGATTTGAGCCCGTGCTGTGCAAAGCCGTGTACAGCAACGGGCTAGAGAGTGGCGGGTATAAGAAATGGTGCGAGGAGGCCCCTGAGAGCAGGTGACATCTGAGTTGACACCCAGGAGCCAGCCATGCACAGATCTGCGGAAAGCCTGTTCCAGACAGATGGCAGCGTGTGCAAAGGCCCTGAGGCTGGAGCAGCCAGCTGAGGGTGCTGGAGAGGAAACGGTTCCATAGTCGGGGGAAAGGGCTGGTTTGGTGACAAGAAGGGGTTTCCTTATGCCCCACCCAGGCCCCCTGCACAAGACTCCACTCCACTCCTCCTAGTTCCCACTTCACAGGACACCTAACATCCTAACAAAGCAGGGCTGTGACTTCCGGGCCACCAGCCACGAAAGTCCCACACCCTGTCTTCTCTGAGCTCCTTGCGCTTGGGATTGAATTTGCCCCCTCCTCCCTCCGGCCGGCTTCCTGAGAGTAGAGCTACCCCACGCAGAGCCGGCCGGCCCAGCACAGGGGTGATCTAGCTCAGGGGTTGGTGCCTCCGCCGGGGACTGGGCCTGGGCGGGGTGGCTGCTGTGTCCCCTGCCCCTTTGGGATCCTGCCAGGGTCCCTGGAGGGTTCCCGTAAGAGACTTACAGCAATTTTCTTGACAGAACGCTCTGAAAAGTAAAGAACCGCCCCTAAGTATTTTCTCTTCCGGGCGGGCTGGCAGGCCTGGCTCCTTTCAAGAGTTAACTTGGACACTGGCCTGTGCCCCGGAGAAGGTCCCGGGGAGCCACCCCGGGTGGCTTTTAGTGTCGAAAACTATCACGGCAGGGACTGGAGCCAAACGGGGGAGCTGCAGGGTGAGCAACTCTCTTCTGGCTGCTGTCTGTCACTTCTAGATGCTCCCCCCTACCCCATCTGCAAAGAGCAGCCTGGGACAGAGCGAGAGGGTCGCACGAAAGGTCCCCAACACAGAGGTGCAGGTCCCTCGGAGACAGACGGTGACGAAGCCGACCAGCTAATGAAGGCGGCACGGAGCCCACAGGCAACGTTGCCAGCTTCTGCGTTAGGTGCAGGCAGAGAGGGGTGGGACGGCTCTAGGGGGAACAAGAATTGGGGGAAGAGGGAGACGCTGCCATTCGGACGTCAGAGGCTTCCTTAGCCCCGGGAGAGGCATGTCTGCTGCTGGAGTGCTAGTCAAAGGACAGTCATTCTTTTGTTTAACTTTGACATTGTCTCCAGACGTCCAGTTCGGGAGCAAGATGGCATAGCCTCGCCTTTCCCTGCCCTTGCCAAGCATACAACCAAATGCCGTGGAAAGTATTCAACAGACAATGACAGAAGGACTCGGAAAGCTGGAAAGAAGAGGGTGGATTCCCTGGGAGACTCAGAACTCGAATGTCAGTGTGCTTAGTTGCCCGTTTTTTTTGGTTGTTTTTTAAATCTCTCATATACTACCAGGTTAGGTCTCAGAGAAGCCTGCAACCCGAAGCCGTCGATGAGCAAGCGCACGCGCACGCACACACACACACACACGCGTGCACAAAACGTGGAGCCACAGGAATGGGAACGGGGAAGCCTGGCACAGACCTGGCGGGAAATTTGAACCCTGCTCTACGTACGCCCTGAGCCGAGCAGGGTCTGCCCGGCCGGCGGGGGCACGACAGCGGAGCGCAGCTGTCCCGAGGCCCGCTCTGCAGCCGGGGCCCGGGGGTAGTCTGGTCTGCCCTGAGCAAAGGCTCGGGATGCTGCAGACCACGCTCCACAGCCAGGCACCGACGGGCAGGGCAGTCTGCCAACAGCGGCTGCGACAGTGAAGCCCTGTGTCCCCCCCCCCCCCCGGCTCTAACCAGGAGCATGGGGAGACTCAGGCCCACCCGCTTCTGCCTCTCCTCCCCAGAGGGTCTCCCCGAGACAGGGAGCATCCCAGGGGAGCACGTTCCTTCCGTCGCTACAGGTGACAGGCACTCTCAAAGCTTGGCAGGAGCCCCAGCAGCACCTAGCTTGTGAGTGCAGCGGACGGGAACGGCATCGCGAAGGCTTAGGAACCTAAACTGTCGCGTCCACGGAAGTCACCCAGAGACCGCACCCCAAATCTGGATAGCTCAGTTGCCTACTAAAACAGAATATTTAAATAAGGGCGAAGAGCCCTCTAACGTAATAACTGAAATATACAGAATGCAATCCGATTCACTCCTTATAGCAAGAGCCAGGAACATCGCCATTTGAGTGAAATAAGAAAATCAGCCGATGTCAATACCAAGATGAATCAGACGTTGGATCTATCTAGCAAGCATTTTAGAACAACCATCATAAAAAAATGCTTCCACAAGCAATTACAAAAATTCTCACGAAACAAATGACAAAATAGAAGTTATATATATATAAAAAAAAAAAGAACCAAATGGACGTTATAAAAACCGAACGATACAATAGCCAAAATAAAAACTCACTGGTGGGCTCCCTGGAGTAAATTGGAGATGACAGAGGCTAGACGCAGTGAACTTGAAGACAGGTCAAGAAAACTCATTCAGAACAACAAAGAGAAAATTTTAACAGAGCCTCAGTGATCTGCAGGACAGTAATAAAAGACCTAACTTTTATGCTGTCAGAGTAGGAAAAGAGAGAGCAGGACTGAAAAAAACGTTCAAAAATAGAATAGTTGGACACTTCCAAAATTTGGTGAAAAACATAAACCCGCAGATTTATGAAGCTAAGCAAACTCCAAACAGGGATAAATGGAAAGAAACCCACACCAAGACACATCACAGTTAAAACACTGAAAACTAAATACAGGGAAACAAACAAAAAAAAACCACTTAAAAATGGCAAGAAAGAAACAATGCATTACCTAAAAAGAAATACCCATTTGAACGACCAGTTTGGGCTTCTTTTCTGATGCTATGGAAGCCAGAAGGAAGTGGCACAATATTTTTCAAGCGCTGGGAAAAAAAAAAAAGATCCATCAACCTTAAATCCTATTTCTGGCAAAACTATCTTTCAGGAATGAAGAGGAACTAAAAACGTTTTTGAACAAATAAAAACTAATAACATCATTTGTTCCTAGCATATCTACTCTTTGAGAATGGGTAACAGAAAGAAACAGATAACAGAAGGGCAGGACCTCCACAAAGAAAAGAACAATGAATTGTGTATAAGTAGAGGAAAACATGATGGACTATCCTTCAAAAGTGTAAAGGATAGTAAAGCAAAAGTTATACCACCATCTGATGTGATGACTAATTATGTAGAGGAAAAACTCTGAAACAATTATATTTAAAAAGTGGAAAGGATAAAGAGACCTAAAGGGGAGTAGAGTGTATGCATTTCACTTAAAGTGATAAGACCATTGTATATGGTTAAGATTTACAGTAACCGCTAAGAAAGCAATATTCAAAAATATTATACATAAATCAAAATGGAACTCTGAGGAGTTTTAATTAATGCACAGGAAAGCAAGAAAAGAGAAACACAGCAAAAAGGAAGCAAGACAACAAATAGAAAACAAATCATCAAAGGGCATACTTAAATCTTAAAATATATCAATACTTATTTTAAGTATAAATGGTCTAAATATAACAACTAAAAGCAGGTATTTAGCAGAGTAAATAAAAAACGTGACTCAACTAAATGCTGTAGACAAGAAATTGACTTCAAACTAGATAGAATGAATGGAAAGGATGCGAAAAATATATATCACGGAAACATTAATCAAAATAAAAGCAAGAGTGGCTGTACTCGAATAAGATAAAGGAGACATCAAAGCAGAGAAAATTATTTGGGACAAAGAGGGACATTTCACAATGGCAAAGGCATCAGCCTGTAAGGAGATACAGCAATGCCACGTGTGCATGCACCAAACAACAGAGCATCAAAACATACGAAGCAAAAACTGACAGACTTGAAGTGAGAAACAGAAAAACCCACAGTTTTAGTCGAACTTCGACATCCCACTATTAGAAATTGATAGATCAACAAACTAGACAGAAAATGAGCAAAGAGTATAAAAAAACCTGAACATCACCAACCATTGAATCTACCTGACATGCATAAAACACTCCCCCTGACAACAACAAAATACGTATTCTTTGCAAGCATCCTCCAAAAAGCATACCAGGGTAGACCATATTCTGAGTCATAAAACAAACCTCAACAAAGGTAAAAGAATTGAAATCATACAGACTATGTTCTTTTACCACTGTGGGATCAAACTAGACACTAATAACAGAAATAAAACAGGAAAATGCCCAATACTTGGAAATAAATATTTTAAATAACCCATGGGTCAAAGAAGAAGTCTCATTGGAAATAAAAAAACAGGCAGAACAGAGTGAAAATAAAGACAGGCCATACCAAAATTTGTGACATGAAGCTACAGGAGTGGTGAGAGGGAAATCAATATTAGTAAATACAGTTGACCTTTGAACAATGCAGGGTTTGGGGGGACTGGCCTCCACCTCTGGCAGTCAAAAATCTGTGTATAACTTTGACTCCCCCAAAACCTAACTATAATAGCCTACCATTGACTGGAAGTCTTACTGATAACAAAAATGGCTAATTAACACATATCGTGTATGTTATACGTGTTGTACACTATATCCTTGCAATAAAGTAAGCGAGAGAAAAGGAAATGTTGTTAAGAAAATCATAAGGAAGAGAAAATCTATTTACTGTTCGTTAAGTGAAAGTGGGTCAGCATAAATATCTTTATCCTTGTCACCATCTTCATGTTGACTGGGCAGAGGAGGAGGAGGAAGAGGAAGAGGAGGAGGGGCTGGTCTTGCTGTCTCGGGGGTGGCAGAGGCCAAAGAGGTGGAGAAGGTGGAGGAGGAGTCAGGAGAGACAGGCACACTCAGTGTAGCTCTACGGAGACAGCTCATAATTTCCGCCAGACTTCTTTGCTTTTCTTTGCATTTCTCTAAAAATGTTTTTGTATGGCACCAACCCTCCTTCCACTGTTTGCTTTAGCTCCAGTGCCTGTATCACAGAAGGGTGCTTTGCGTGTCATAAAGGAAGTCAAAAAGCGGTGTTGGCTAACCAGAACGCGCCTGCAGATTGCCTAACGAGGATTTGCTTTGTGGCGGGCTGCTTCTTCCATGTCTTCTTCCTTTTCGCCCAGCGCTGGGCTGGGAGCATTCATCTCCATCAAGTTATCTTCTGTTAACTGCCCCGGTGTGGCGTCTGTGAGCTCTTGAGTTCCTCCAAGATCCCCATCTCCAAACCCTTCACCCCACCACTTTTGCTATAGCCACGATCTCTTCCGTGATTTTTCTTCGATTGGCTCTGTCATAGGTCCCGTGAAATCGTGCACGACATCCGGAGAGTTTTTCCTCTGGCAGGAATTTACTGTTTCAGCCTTGGTTTTCGCAGCTTTTTTCTGTAACGACGATGGCATCTTCCACGGCGGGACCCTTTCAGACTTTCACGGCGGTCTCTCTGCCGGGATTCTCTTCCAGAACGCTGAGGATCCTTTCCACAGCGGACGCCAGGCTCAAATGAGCCTTACAGGTGCTGATGGCCCCGATCCAGTGGCTGAGTGAGGGACATTGTGTTTGGAGACCAAGTGGGCCACTCTGATGCCTTCCCGTGTTGAACTCAAGGGGCTCTGGGTGGGGCCAGGGGCGTTCTCCAATATCAAAAGAACTTCAACAGGGATTTCCCTTACCAGCAAAGCACTTCCTGACTTCAGGGACAAAACATCGAAGGGGCCAATCTAGAAACCGGGGGCCTCCGTAGAGTACAACCGAAAGACTGGTGGCTGGTATTTACCTTTTTCCCTTCAAGGCTGGGGGTTAGCAGCTTCACAAATAAAATCCCGATCATAAAACCTGACTGCATTTGCACAAAATGGTAAAATGATCCCATCCCTCCCTGGCTTGCTTCTCCTTAATAATAAATGTCCTTTTGTGGAGTTTTTTTGTTTGTTTTCAGAATAGGGCACTTTAGTCTGCATCAGAAAACTGTTCAAGCAGATATCCTTTCTCCTCAATGATTCTTTTTTTTTAATAGTGTCGGGGACCTTGTCTGCTGTCTCTTGGTGAGCAGAAGCTACTTCTCCTGTTATCTTTATATTTTTTAAAGCCCAGCCTCTTTCTAAAATTATAAAACTACTCACTCTTTGCTGGCATTAAATTCTCCAGCTTTAGATCTTTCCCCTTCCTTTTGCATTACGTTGTCATATAATGGCTTTCCCTGCTCTCTCATCATGTTAGAGTCTACAGGTATGCCTTTCTTGTGGCAATCCTGCACCCACAAAAAAAAAAAAAATCTGCATTTTCAAAATGAGATTTTGAAAGGTATTTCTCAAAAAGTACAAAGTTTCCGTGCCTGCCAGTATAGCCTGCAATAAAAGCTTCACAAATTTCCTTTTATTTATTTTTTTACAAGCTTCCTTATGCTGGGTTCATTTGTCTTGCGATGGTGGGCAACCTCAGCTGTAGGCGTCACTCTAGGGTGACTCTTACCAAGCAGTTCAACTTTTTTTTTTTTGTAATGTCATGACTTTTCCTCTGCTTCTTGGGAACACTTCCAGCAGCACTAGTGGCACTTCCTATGTGTCCCAAGGTATTATTCAAGGTTTACAATGTTGCACTAAAAATGATGAAAGCTACCTGAGAACCACGAGGGATCATTTTTTTTTACTACAATACAAAATTTACTGGAGACGTGAACTGCTCACTCAGAGATGATTAGCATTGCATGCTGGCGTTTTAAGCAGATACAACACTTGAGATCACCACACTAGCCACAGAAGGTGGTTACAAAATTATTACAGTAGTACAGCATGTACTATATTTAATTTCATGCACTTACCATTTAATACTACATATTTACCTTTGTTTACATTTCTCTCCACTATAAATTATGCCATGTATGGTCTGTGTTTTTGTGCATACGTTTTGATAAACTTTAATTTTTTGTAATAGGTTTGTATGTATTTTATGGTAGTCAATGATAAATTAGACTAGTATCTGCATGTATTTTATGCATTGCATTCATGACATACCTAACTTTTTGTTTTTCCTTTTTGTTATTTCTAGTCCACGCAGTTTGCCTATGAGTTCTTTCAAATTGCTGCAAATCCGCAAAGATAATTCAAATATATTTATTGAAAATTCCACATACAAGTGGACCCACACAGTTCAAATCCATGTTGTTCAAGGTCGAGAAAAGATCTCAAATTAAAAATCTAAACACCTACTTCAAGCAACTAGAAAAAGAAGAGCAAAATAAACTTGTACCAAGCACATGGGAGGAAATAATAAAAGTAAAAGCAGAAGTCAATGAAATGAAAACAAGAAACTGATGGAGATAAAAGAAGCAAAAAGCTGGTTCTTTGAAAAAAATTAGTAAAATTTTTTTAAACCTCTAGTCAGGCTAACCAAGAAAAAAAGAGCAAAGACACAGGTTACCAACATCAGAAGTAAGGTAGGTCTCATCACTACTGATCCCATGAACATTAAAAGAATAATTGAATACTATGAACCACAGATTTGTTCACTTAGATGAAATGGATCAACTGAAGGACCAAAACTTATACAAGGGAGAAAAGATAATCTGAATGGGCCTATATCTAATGAAGAAATTGAATCAATAATTAACAACCTTCCCCCTCTAAAAGAGAAAGCATCAGGCTTAGGTGGGTGCACTGATAAATTCTAACAAACATTTATGGTAGAAATTACACCAATTCTCTACAATCTCTTCCAGCAAATAGAAGAAGCCATTCGAAAACAGCAGCATTGTATTGGACAATTTCCAACATATATTCACAATAAAACTCTCAGCAAGATAGGAACTTCCTCGGTGCGATAAAAAACGTCTACAAAAACACAACAGCTAACACCACACTTAACAGCCAGAAACCAGATGCCCTCTCCTTAAGATCAGCAACAAAGCAAGGATGTTCCTTCTTACCACTCTCGCTCAGCATTATACTGGAAGTCTTATCTAATGCAACAAGAAAAGAAATAGAGGCCAGGCGTGGTGGCTCACGCCTGTAATCCTAGCACTATGGGAGGCTGAGGCAGGAGGATCACTCCAGGTCGGGAGTTCGAGACCAGCCTGAGCAAGAACGAGACCCCATCTCTAATTAAAAAAATAGAAGGAAATTATCTGGACAACTAAAAATATATATAGAAAAAATTAGCCGGGCATGGTGGTGCATGCCTATAGTCCCAGCTACTTGGGAGGCTGAGGCAGGAGGATGGCTTAAGCCCAGGAGTTTGAGGTTGCTGTGTGCTAGGCTGATGCCACAGCACTCTAGCCCAGGCAACAGAGTGAGACTCTGTCAAAAAGAAAAAAAGAAATATAAATCAAATGTGTAAGACTGGGTAGGAAGAACTAAAACTATCTCTTTTATAAGATGACATTATTATCTATGTCTATGTAAAAAATTCCTAAAGAACTGACAAAAACCAAAAATAAAACAAAGCAAATCTCCTGGAATTAATATGTGAGTAAAAAAGGTTGCAATATGCAAAGTGAGTAGCAAAAGTTAACTGCTTTCCTATATACCAGCAATGAACAATTGGAATTTGAAATTCTAAAATACCATTTACAATAAACCTAAATGATGAAATATTTAGGTGCTAATTTAATATGTTAAATTATCTAGAGTTCGTAGGCAGAAAACAAGAAAATTCTGATCAAAAATCAAAGATCTAAACAAATAGAAAAATATTCCATGTTCATGGATTAGAAGAATCAATATTATTAAACATCAGTTCTTCCAAACTCGATCTATAGATTCAATGCAATCTCAATCAAAATTGCAGGATGCAGTTTTGTAGATATTTACAAACTGATTCTAAAGGTCATATGAAAAGGCAAACTACCTACAATAGCCAACACAATATTGAACAAGAAAAAATTGGAAGACTTACACTACCAAGTGCCATGACTTATTATAAATCTATGGAAATCAAGACAATATGGTATTAGCAAAAAAAAATAATAATAATAGACACAGATCGATGGAACTGACTAGAAAGCCCAGAAAGAGAGCCATACAAATATAGTTAACTGTTCTTTGACAAAAGAGCAAAAACAATTCAATGGACAAAAAAAGTCTTTTCAACAAATGGTGAATCAATTAGATATTCATATAAAAAAAGATATAAGCACAGACCTTATACTTTTCACCAAAATTAATTCAAATTGATCACAGACCTAAATTCAAAATGGAAAACTATAAAACTTCCAGAAGAAAACATAAGAAAAAAATCTAGGTGGCCTTGGGTTTGGCAATGAGGTTTAAGACACACAAAAAGTATGATCCAAAATTAAATTTATAAAAATCAATATTAAACGTTATTAAAACTAAAAACTTCTGCTCTGTGAAAAACACTGTTAAAGAGAATAAAAAGGGTGAATGAAAAAGAATAAAAAATAAGCCACAGGGTGGGAGAAAATATTTGCAAAACATATATCTGATAAAAGAATTCTATCCAAAATACACAAAGAGCTATTAAACCCCAGCAATAAGAAAATAAACAATTCAATTTAAAAAATGGGCAGAAGAAATAAATGAAAAACTAAAAAAAGAAGTACATTAAAAGACAAGCAACATAATTTATCATTAGGGAATTATAAATTAAAGCACCAATGAGATACCATCCATATACCTATCAGAATGACTAAAATCCAAAAACCTGACAACATCAAATGCTGATGGAGATAAGAGCAACAGAAACTCTAATTTATCACCAATGGGAATGCAAAATGCTACAGCCACTTTGGAAGGTAATTTGGCCATTTCCTACAAAGCAAAGCGTAGCCTTGCTATACAAACCATCACTTGCACTCCCACGTATCTGCCCATCTAATTGGAAAATGCATCCTCATGCAAAAAAAACTTTATGTGAATGTTTACAGTAGCTTTAACCATAATCACCAAGGCACAGGAAGCAACCAAGATGGCCTTCAACTCGTAAGTGGATGAGCAAATTGCGGTGCATTTATGCAATGGAATATTGATGTAAGTAATGATTGAATAAGTACCTATAAGGGAGGAGGAAGCAAACATGTGAGAGGAATTCCAAATAATTTATGTAGCTATTCTGCCCTCAAGGAGGGGGAACACAACCTTCCATTCCTTAAAGACGGACTGTGCACGGTGACTTTTGTCCAGTGAGTGCACTGTGGAAAGGAGAGAAGAATAGCAACTTTGCAACGAATAAACCTGACACACTACCTCAACCAAGTGATGAAAATCAACACCCACAGCGATACATCACGTTGACAGTACGTGTCTTGACATGACGTGATGAAAATGGCACTCTACCTCTCTGGTCTTCTTTCCCCCAAAACCCATTTTACTTGTGATAAAAATCTACTGAGTCTAATCTTGACAAAAAGTACAAGACAAATTCCAACAGAGAAGCATTCTACAAAATTCTTGACTGTCAAGATCATCAAAACAAGAAAAGTCTGAGAAACTGCCACGTCCAAGGCAAGCCTAAGGACACGTAGTGACTAAATGTGACGTGGAACCTTAGACAGAAGGCTATCTGAATATGGTATGGACCTCAGCTAATAATACTGTACCAATATTAACTCATTAATCACAGCATGTGTACCATATTAAAATAAGATGTTAATCATAGGGGATACTGGGTATTGGGTAAATGGTGACTCTCTGCACTGTCTTCTCAATTTTCCTGTAAATTTAAAAGTGCTCTAAAAAATGAATTCTATGTTTTAAAAAATATTCATTTCGTGTTACTCCACTCTGTCCAATCCTCCCATAGCTTTCCTTTGGACTCAGAATCAAAAATGCTCAATAAACTAGGAATAGAGGGAAATTTACTCAATGTAATAAAGCATATTTACAAAACACCTACAGCTAGTATCATAGTTAATGTGAAAAATTTGAAGCTTTCCCACCAAAATGAGAAACAAGGCAAGGATGTCTCTTCTCACCACTGTTTTTTAACATGATCCTGGAAGTTCTAGCTAATGCAACAAGAAAACAAAAGGATATCAAATGTATACAGATTTGGAAGAAAGAAATTCAATTCTTTGTTCACAGATAACATGATTGTCTATGTATAAAATCCAAAAGAAGTGACCAAAAAAATAGAACTAATAAGTAATTATAGCTAAGTTGAAGGCTACAATGTCGATATACAAAAGTCAATCACTTTCCTATATACCAGCAATGAACAAGTGGTAGTGAAATTAAAACACAATAACATTTACATTAGCCCCTCCAAAAAATGAAATACTTGAGTATAAACTTAATAAAATATGTACAAGATCTATATGAGAAAAACTACAAAACTGTGATAAAAGAAATCAAGGAAGAATTAAATAAATGGGGAGATATTCCATGTTCATGGATAGGAAAACTAATGGCTGTTCTTGTCCTGTCTAACAAAGCGTAAGGCCAAGGATATTTTTTAAAAAGCTACCATAGGTATACTCCATATGTTCAAGAAAATAAAATAATGGATGAGTATGTTAAGGAGAGATATGGAAAATATTGTTTTAAAGACCCAAATTGAACATATAGAAATAGAAGAGTTGCTATATGAGATGGAAAATACACAGGATATAACTAATAAGCTGACTTGACTAACGAAGAAAAATAAGTGCACTATCCGAAATGAAACACAGAAAAATAAAAGGACTGAAAAAATGAACATTGAGATGTGGGAAAACTCTAAGTGTACTAAAAACTCTAATTGGAGTCTCAGAAGGAGGGAGGACAGAAAAATACTTGATGACATAGTGACAGGAAGGTTTAGAAATTTATGAAAATTGTGATAAAATAAGTTCAACAAAACTTATGCACAAGAGGCATGAGAAAAACCACAAGATACACTGTAATCAAATCACTTAAACTAGTGATAAAGGGATAATCTTAACATCAGCCAGACAGCAGAAGACACATTATGTACATAAATAGAAATAGAATGATAGTGGAGTTGCACTCAAAAACCATGAAAACTTAAAATGCAGGACATAGCCATTAAATATATACACCAGAAGATAGCAGAACAATTTTAAAGTAATAAAAGAGAAAGGCTAACCTGTGGTTTTACACCCCCAAAAAAACTGTTTTTTGAAAAATAAAGGTGAAATAAAGGCCCTTTAGTAAAATAAAAGCTATAAATAAAAGTAAAGTAAAATAAAATAAAGTAAATAAAAAGTAAAATTAAGTAAATAAAATAAAGTAAAAAAAAAGCTATAACCATCAGGCTAATAAGAAATGTTAAAGAGGAAATCCCTCAGGAAAAAGTAAAATAATACCAAATAGAATTTGGAATCTACACAAAGAAACTAAGAAAGGAATGGTAAATATGTGGGTAAAAAAACATTTTTAATTTTATAAATCATTTTATAATATGATTGTTTAAAGTAAAATTATAACGATATATCTTGGGGTTTATGACATACATAAAATGTATTATGACAACAGCAAAAAGGCTGGAAAGGGAGAAATAGAAGTGGTTATAAGGTTCCTTACCATGTGAAAGTGGTGTAGTATCATTGAAGGCAGACTGTGATAAGTTACAGATAAACCCTAAAGCAGCCACTGAACACAGCAAAGAGTTATAGCTAATAAACCAAGCAGATGAAATGGAATCATAAAACATATTTAATTATTATAAATCAAGATAAAAGAGAAGAGAATGGGAAGAAAGAACAGATGGAACTAAAAGAAAATAATTATCAAGATGGCAAATTTAAACATGACTATATTAATAATCACATTAAACATAAATGGCCTAAACACTCCAATTAAAAGGCAGAGATTGTCAGAATGCATTCAAAAATATAAAACAATACCTACCTATACTCTGTCTAAAAGAACCATACTATATATAAGACATAAATATATTAAAAATTAAATAATGGTCAACGGAAATTATAAAAATATTTTGGACTGAATAAGCAGTATATTAAAATTTGTGTGGTACAACTAAAGCAGTGATTAGAGGGAAATGTATAGTATTAAATGCTCATACCGGAAAGAAGAAATATCTGAAATTAACCTAAGTTTCCACTCTAATAAACTGGGAACAAATCAAACCAAAGACAAACAGAAGGAAAGAAATAACAAGCATAGAAATCAATGAAATAAAAAACAGAAATATTATAGGGAAAATTAATAGAATAAAACCTGGTGCTTTGAAGATATCAGCAAAACCAACAAAACTCTAGCCATATGAACTGTGTGTGTGAGAGAGACAGAGAGAGACAGAGAGAGACAGACTCCTATATCAGGAATAACAGAGGACATCACTACAGATCCTGCAGAGGTTAAATAAAAATAATAATAATGATGATGATTAGCCCGAGCATCACCTATGTCTGAATACGCAAGGAGCTTGTCAATAGATTGGATTCCTAAGCCTCACCTCAGTCACAGTGAAGACTGGGCTGACAGGAGGCAGGGGCATGACAGGATTTCGCATTTTTGCAAACACTGTCGATGCCTAATGAAAAGTGGAGCCCAAGGTACGCCGCCTGGGAGCAGGGTCAGCTGGTCTCCAGGAACTATGACTAGGAAAATAAAAAAAGGAAGGCAGGCTCTACTAATTAATGCGAGAAGTCTAGATCTACATTCCCTAGAAGCAACTTGTGAGGCACTTTGTAAAGGGACGGTCGATAGGAAGAACGACGACACCTCCCTGAATTCGAGATTCCCTCCGTTTTCTCTCTTTACAGGGCACGTATGTTGAAGGTGAAAGTCAAATAGGGTAGCAACTTCTCCACGTGCATATTCCCCAAAGGTAAAAGACTAAAATCGTCTACCACAATAAAATAAAATGCCACAATGATACACTCTGGTGATCTTTTCACAAGACCGTCTTTGGGTGCTGCCTGATTTCTAGGTTTCTAGCTGCAACGACAACCCTTGATCCCCCTATCTAGAACATATTTGAAAAGCAAAGAGGCTAAAACAATATTATAACAGGGCTACATATAAATCCGCTTAATATCTTTTAAGTAAATAGCTCACACGCATACTCAATGCGTCTCATTAGTGACAAGTGGTTCTCAAGACTCAGAAAAGACCACTAGATTATCATGACACCGTTGCTGTAAGCTCACAGCATCCAGAGACTGGCCTCTCTGCGGAGCAATGGTGGAAATTCTCCGGTTACAGCCAACTCCTCAAACCCCGGGGCTTCCCAGCGGCCCAGGCAGGCCAGAGTACTGGCAGGACACAGCCCATTACCTACTGTTTAAATACAGATTTGCAAGGAAAATAAATTCACGGCAACATTCACTATTGATCATTCTCAAAACCGTCTGAAGAATTCCCCCAGAGGGCTTAAGAAAGAAATTAAACATTGTTTTCCTGGGTTGCTTCCTGCTGTTTTTTTCCGCTTCATTGGTTTTGCTGCCATGGTTGTGTATGTCCCTAAAGCCACATGTTTTAATATGGCCGGATTATTTCTCATGACTTCCGGATCATAGGTCAACAATTTGGGTGCACATATCCCTAATAATAATGATGATGATCATGATAAGAGGATATCCTTAGTGTCTTCTCTTTATCACCGTCTCTTAACTCTTTCATTCCTTTTCTTTTTTTTTTCTTTTGAGACAGAGTCTCACTCTGTTGCCCAGGCTAGAGTGAGTGCCATGGCA
The DNA here is from genome assembly GCF_040939455.1 of Microcebus murinus. NCBI lineage: Eukaryota > Metazoa > Chordata > Mammalia > Primates > Cheirogaleidae > Microcebus > Microcebus murinus. The sequence continues at coordinate 56,942,144 of NC_134119.1, forward strand.
TCAGCCTAGCTCACAGCAACCTCAAACTCCTGGGCTCAAGCAGTCCTCCTGCCTCAGCCTCCCGAGTAGCTGGGACTACAGGCATGCGCCACCATGCCTGGCTAATTTTTTTCTATATCTATTAGTTGGCCAATTAATTTCTTGCTATTTATAGTAGAGATGGGGTCTCGCTCTTGCTCAGGCTGGTTCCAAACTCCTGACCTCGAGCAATCCGCCCGCCTCGGCCTCCCAGAGTGCTGGGATGACAGGTTTGAGCCACCGTGCCCCGCCATCTCTTTAATTCCTTTTAATCTGGCCTAAACCTGCTCTATCAACATTTGCAAGTACTCAATTCCAAATTATTTCTCATCTCAGTTGCCCACCATTGTCTACTGTCTCTTTCATGAAGCTCTTTCCCCTTCTGCTTTTCCTGCTGTTGCTCTGCTGTGGTCTTCCTCCTGTTTCTCAGACCTCATGGGTACCTGTCACCATGTTTACGAGTTCAGAAAGTTGGACATGTCTCAGAGTTCTAATCAGAGTCTTCTCATCTCATTCCAATGACTGTGCTAAGTTTCTACTTCCTTTCAAGGCTTCAAGGATCATCAATCTACATATCTATAATTCACATCTCTGATACAGGACTCAAGGTGCTATGTCTTCTATCTCTCAGTTTATTGTCCCACTGCCATCTCCCACTGCTCTCTGAGGTACCCTGTAGTCCAAACGACCTACTCCACTCACATTCCAGCCAACATTCCGGATGTTTTCTTATAGCCATAGCTTTGACTTTCTAGTCTTCCTGCCTAAAACGCTCCGACAATCATATCCAACAGTATATTAAACACAACAAATGCAATATCACAAGAATGGAAAGACAAACACCACATGAACTCAGCATTAAACTGGAACTAATCGATCAACACTTAGGTGCACCTACGGAAATAACATTCATCGGAAATCCAGCAGGTGGGAGGGAGTGGCAGGGATGGGTAAATTCACACCTGGTAGGTACGATGCACACTACCTGGGGGATGGACACACTTATAACTTTGACTCAAATGGTACAAAAGCAATTTATGTAAACGTTTGTACCCCATTACAAAACGTTTGTACCCCATTAATATTCTGAAATTAAAACACATATAAACACAATAAAACACATATAAACACACATAAAACACAATAAAATACCAAATGATCCACATTATCAAAGTCTGTTTAATTCAGGGAAAGTAAGAAAGGTTCAACATTAGAAAATATAATATTAATATAGTTTAGGATATAAATATGACAAAGGAAAGAATATTAGTTATAGTTGGGGAAAGGATACTTGAAAAAATTCAAGTCATTCCTCATTTTTTAAGTCAGAAGATTTAAAATACTGAAAAACAATATGCTAACTTCTTTACATATTTTTTAAAACCCTGTATCAAACCCATCATCACTCGTTATGTCTGGTAATGAAACATTTGCACCCTCTCTTCAAAGGGAAATCTTCATAAGATTATCCGTTATTGCCACCATTATTTAACATTTTTCTGAAATGTTCTATCCAAAACAATGAGACAATAAAAAAAGATGTACAACATATTTAGGAAAGGGAAAGAAAAAAGAGTCCTTATTTACATGTGTTAGTACTGTTCCCCCCTCCCCCCCCAAAAAAACAATCTGCAAATCTATTAGAGCTAATCAAAGAATTTGGTGAGGTAGCCAAATAATAAATTAATCACTTTCCTAAAGCAAAGCTATGATCGGTTAGAAAATACAACTAACAATATACTCAGAATGACCAGGATCAGTTAGAGTAAAAAGAAAATTGCAGACACAAACACATATACTGTACACACACACACAAATACACACACACACACACACAAATACACACACACCCTGTCAACCCTTAAACAAAGCAGGGATTGGGGGTGCCAATTCCTAACACAGAATAAAATCCACATATAACTTTTGACTTCTCAGAAATTTAACTATGAATATAGTCTGTTGGCCAGAAGCCTTACCAATAATATAAATAGTCGAGTGACACACAGTCTAGTATCTTACATATATTTTATGCGTTCATGACGTACCTTGCTTTTTCTTAATTTTTTCAATATTTCTTAACTATGTGGTTCATCTGTGATTTTTTTTCAGATCCAAAATATATTTTCCAATCTATTTGTTGGAAAAAAAATTCTCATAGAAGTTGACCCATTCAGTTCAAACCCGTGTGGTTCCAGGTTCAACTATATATATAAAGATATTCACGCCATGATTTTTCCTCATTTACTTGAATCATCGCTGTGAAGTATCTTATTTAAGAGTACAATAAACAGTAAAGGAGTTTCACACAGTCTTGCAATAAGTTGGTCCCTTCTGATGAGAATTATAATAGCAGCTTTAAGCTGGGTGACAGGCCTATGCTGATGAATTATACACTTTAAAAGGGTGAATTTGTGATGTGTTAATTGTATCTTAACAGAAATTTTAAAATAAAACAAAGTCAGTGCGTCTAAAGAGGTGCTCTCTCGTCCTCACGTGGGATCATGCTTACCCATACATGTTGGAAACACATACACAGTTACACATGTACGAGCCAAAAGAGCACGGCTTCCAAACTTGTAACAGGCAGTAATGGGGTCTTTGCTTTCCATACAACTCCCCACGGCACCTGGTGGAATTCCATTTTATAACTTTATATAAGAATCTCATGTTGCAACTCCTGCTTTTATGGCTGCGTGCCCTGCCCACTCGAGTGTGGAAGTGCACAGAGCGCTACTAATTTTTACCCCTGGTGCTGCATTATTTATGCCTCTCCCGCCCCATTTTGAAGAAACAAAAGCTCCGAGAAGGTAAAGGGCTTGCCCAGGTTCACAGGAATAGCAGCTTCCAGACCCGGGGCTTAAACATGCCAGGGCCGGGCAGCCCCCGGGAGGGACCCCAAGCGTGAGCTCTTGCCCTCCCCATACTAAAGGGCTCCTAGCAAGTCTCCCTATCGCCCCACGGTTCCACGGTCTGGCTCCCCCACCCCCCGACCCCGACCCCGAGTAACAGCTGCCACGTGGAGAGAGGCCCCCCAGTGTTGGGGGCTGTGCTACTCCCATTCCCCGCCTTCCAGTGGTGCGCACCCAAATGCTTCCATGATGAGAATTAACTGGGGAATGACCCAGCCTCTCAGGAAAGGGAATCTCCATTTTTGCGACCCCCTCCCCCCAGGCACTTCTGACCCAGCAAGTTGGAGAAGCAGCAGCCCTGGCCTCCTCCTGTCCCCACACACATTCCATGAGCCTTACCTCCATAGGAACCGTGAAAGGCCATGAAAACCCAGGTAACAGACAGGGAAATTTAGCCACGTAATTTGGAACATGAATTTAATTTCCAGTGGTTATCTGTAGGGAGTGTGAGAACCTGAGACACTTTCCACGGAGGCCAGGGGCAGTGATGTCAGACTCATGAAAAATAGTCAAACTCGTTAATAAACAAAGGCAAGCAAACGTGCACAAGGTAACTTCGGGGGTAACTATCTAATTAGCCAAGATCTAAAAAGTAACCAGGACTGGTCAAGGCTCAGGAGATGGACACTCCAAAGGTGGGGAAAAAAAAAATCCAGGCAAACTTTCCTGTTGTAGGAAGGAATACTGAGAAATGATCACATGTGGGCAGAAATGAATCTCCAGGACCATCCTGTGTCTCAGTATTTACAGTTTCAGAAAGCTACGTACGATCTGGGTACCCAACAGCAGGTGACTAAACCAATAAGTGGAATAATAGGAAAAAAAAAACAAAAAAAAAACACTGTGCAACTATGTTTTTAAAATGCACATCTATGTTCATGGACTAGGAAAAATGCCCATCATGCAAAATTAAGTGAGAAAAGGAGGCTGTAAACAGCGTTATGTACGGTTCCCTTTTTTGTTTTAAATAATGATTACTTTATAATGTATATGCATGTATTATATATTATGGTATATATACATATATTCCTCACGGAAACAGAGATTTCAGTGGGCGAATACCAAATTACCAACAGTGGTTATCTTTGAGTTTATTTTCTTTTCTCTTTTTTTCTTTTTCCCTTTCTTTTCCTTCTTGCTTGTCTGCGTTTCCTTTCTACGATTATTTTCATATTTATAAGATATGTAAATATTTTTACATATATGTATATCATATGAGCTTCCCAGAACCTCTTGCAGCTCTCAGAAAATTAAAAAAAACAAAAAAACATGCTGACCAAGAGCAGGCACCGGCGGGAAGTGAGGACACAGAGCATCACCCCGAGGTCTGGCCTGGGACACTCGGGGTCTCCTCCCCCGGCGGCCTGCTCCCGGAGAGGCGAGGCTGGCTCGGGCCCCGACGGTGACGCCAGCGACGGCGACAGGGAGGTGTGCAAAGCTGGGCGCGAGCAGTGCCAGCTCTCGCTAATCCTCTGCAGTATGGTTCGCTGCTAATTTGTCATGGCACATATTTGCCTTATGTCTAATTAGCATCAAATTGCAAACTGCTATTTGCTAACAATTTGTTGCATCAATCTGCTTGAAAATCTATAGTTTAGAATTGGATTGCAACTTACCCTGTCTATCAAAATCCTAGTTCACACATACACAAAATAACTTCCCCTTCCCGCCAAAAACGTCGTAATGTTTGCAGTGGCACAAAAGGAGAGCGATGCGGTTTTTTTTTGTTGTTTTTTTTTTTTGTCTTTTTTTTCTTTTCCCCAAAAAAGGGAAGAAGAATAACCATGGGGTGTCTCATTTTGAACGTCCTGGCTTTGATTTCCCTTGGCCTGGAAAGACGGCTAGAGAGGGTGCTCAGAGAAAGAGAGAGAGAGAGAGAGAGAGAGAATGCACATCCAAGCCTTTCTTGGGGACTTTTTGGGAAAGTCGAGACACATAAAAGGACCAGAAGCCCAGTCTTCAAGTCCCAGGAATAAAACCCCCAGGTCAAGTTGTGCAAAGAACAAGCCCCTGCCTCCCAATCCATCCTGCCCAGAGACATGACCTTTCCCAGCATTTTGCCTGCATTGTTAGCCCATTTAATGTTAGCAGCCCCCTAAGGAAATAGGGGTTCACATTTTCCTTATTTACAAAGGGTGAAACCAAAGTTGAAAGGATCAGTAGCCCAAGGTCACAGGTGTAGCAAGTGGCAGGACAGGATTGAAGCCCAGCCAGTGATGTTCTATGGCTAAGGTGACCCTCTGAACATCAAAAATAGGTGTTGGGAATGATAATGGTAATACAAAAATTATGAAATGAAATGTGAACAAAAATAATGGAAAACTAATGAAATAAAATGGAAATAATATGTATCGAGTGCATCTCACTCGATAGCTTGACATTGTGAAGACAGCATCTAATTAGATGTCTAACATTTTGGTTTGGCCACATGCCACACATACAGACCGAAGACTCCTGCCCTGCAGACTCCCACGGCCTCGGCGTGGTCTCAAAAGCCACCTCCTGTGGTCCAACTCGAATGAAGAACTGAGTTGACTTCACTGCAGAAATGACAATTCCTATGGAATCCGAGGAGAAACCACACCATGATCATGGATGGGCAGAATCAACACTGTTAAAATGTCTATACTACCCAAGGTCATCTACAGATTCAACGCAACCCCTATTAAAATACCAACATCAATTTTTTGCAGATCTAGAAAAAATAATTATACACTTCATATGGAACCAGAGAGGACCTGTATAGCAGAAGCAACCTTAAGCAAAAAGAACAAATTGGGAGGCATCAATTTACCAGACTTCCAGCTATCCTACAAGGCTATAGTAACCAAAACAGCATGGTACAGGCACAAGAACAGAGACATAGACCAACAGAACAGAACTGAGAACCCAGATTTAAAACCATCCTCACATAGCCATCTAACCATTGACAAAGTAGACAAAAACATACACTGGGGAAAAAAATCCTTATTCAATAAATGGTGCTGGGAAAATTAGGTAGCCACATGTAGAAGACTGAAACAGGATCCACACCTCTCACCGTTCACAAAAAATTAACCCACGGTGGGTAACAGACTTAAATCTAAGGCATGACACTATAAGAATTCTAGAAGAAAACGTTGAAGAAACTCTTATAGGCATCAGCCTAGAATTTTATTGCTGAAAGGCAATCATAGCAACAACAAAAATAAATAAATTAGACCTGATTTAATTAAAAAGCTTCTGCACAGCCAAGGAAACTATCAGGAGAGCAAATAGACAACCTACAAAATGGGAGAAAATATTCATATGCTACACATCCAATAAAGGGCTGATAACTAGAATCTACATAGAACTCAGGAAAATCAACAAGAAAAAAATCCAACAACCCCATTAAAAAGTGGGCAAAAGACATGAACAGAAACTTTTCAAAAGAAGACAGACTAATGACCAACAAACATGAAAAAATGCTCAACATCTCTGATCATCAGGGAAATGCAAATCAAAATGACAATGAGATATCACTTAACTCCAGTGAGTATGGCTTTTATCAAAAAGTCCCCAAACAATAAACGTTGATGTGGATGTGGAGAGATAGGAACACACATACACTGCTGGTGAGACTGCAAACTAGTACAACCTCTGTGGAAAGTAATATGGAGATACTTCAAAGAGCTAAAAGTAGAACTACTATTTGATCCAGGAATCCCATTACTGGGCATCTACCCAAAGGGAAAAAAAAGGCATTCTATAAAAAAGACATCTGCACCAGAATGTTTATAGCAGCACAATTCACAACTGCAAAGATGTGGAAACAACCCACGTGCCCATCAATCCATGAGTGGATTAATAAAATGTGGTATATGTATACCATGGAGTACTACTCAGCCACAAAAAAACAACGGTGATCTAACACCTCTTGTATTATCCTGGATTGAGCTGGAGCCCATTCTACCAAGTGAAGTATCACAAGAATGAAAAAACAAGCACCACAGGTACTCACCATCAAATTGGTACTAATTGATCAACCCTTATGTGCACATAGGGTAGTAACATTCAACAGCGTTGGGCAGGTGGGAGGGGGAGAAGGGGATGGGTATATTCACACCCAATGTTTGCAGTGTGCACCGTCTGGGGGATGGACACACTTGTAGCTCTGACGCAGCTGGTGCGAAGGCAATATATGTAACCTAAACATTTGTACCACCATAGTATTCTGAAATTTAAAAAGATGATCTTGTGACACCCCCTTCTTCCCGATTTCTTGAGCAGGGGCAGTAGAAGCTCCAAGAAGAGAGCAGCTGGAGCTCCATTGCAGGGCACAGCAGGCACAGTGGTTGTGACATCCTCAGCACAGCAGTAGTTGCCTGAAATGTGCCGTTGGTAAAAACTCATTGGCCTCCCAGGTGGCTGAGAGGCAAGAGTCTCTCAGCTGTGTCAGACCAGTTCTTCTTAGCTCCCTAAAGAACCACCTTGCTTTGGAAAAACAAACAAACAAACAAAAAAACCATGCTGACATTTTAAATAATAATAAATATTAGTATCATAAACATTCAAAACATCTGCTGCTTCTATAGCTTCTTCTAAGAATTCCTTGGGGTGGAGATAAAAGATTATCTAGGAAGATCTTCAAGAAGGAGCTAGTAAAGTCACAAGGATAATTGGCAAAACGATCTCCCCTCGCACCTAGGAACAGGGTTAAGTGGAATTAGCATGACATGCAGGGCTCACACTCCTTCAGTAGATGCCCACGGAGCACCTTCCAGGGGTCACAATGTATGTTAGGTGCTGGGGACACTGAAGGGACCAAGGTGACCCAAGACATCGCGGAGCACAGGGACACTCGAGGCAATGAGTTCTTGGTAAAGACAAAGTCTGGTGAACGGACATCAGTCTAGGGGCAGCAAAACAGGGAAGGCTTCCTGGAGGGAAAGGGGGCTGGGCTGAAACGTGGGGGAAATGTGGAAGGGACAAGAGGTCCCCTCCAGGCAGAGTGGGGAGAAGGGACAAAGTCCCAGAGATGAGCATGCGCACATGGGTCCCAGGGACCCGGAGCATCTCTGAGTGACGGGCCAGCCCGCTCCTGGGCCACAGCAAGGCCAGGGGGGAGCTCCACCATTCCTGCCAGTGGAGGAATCCCCTTTCCAAAAAGCATAGTCTTAGGATTCCTGCAAAGGACGTCCTTTTTCACTTTTCCTTGAGCATAAATCGATGTGTTGCCACTTGTCCGCTGAGCTCACTAGAGGAGTCAGGCAGAGGGAAGGGAAGCTCTGAGCCGAGTCAGGCACAGGAAGCAGGTTAAAGGGCTTTTCTTCACCTGTGTTCTTGGAATGACTCTTCCACTTAATGAGACCTTAAGCGAGTGTGCGCCCCATGCCAGACTCAAGCAGAAATGGTGCCACCAGCTACTGCCCAGACGCACATTTTTCTAGCTTTGGGCTGGAAGGAGGCCAGACACCGCAAGGATCTGCAAGCGACACAGCAGTGCACAGAGCAAGAAAACCCAAAGGTGCCCAGGAAACACCAATCATCCCCAAATGATGGCCTCCCAGAGCGGGGAGGACATCCACGCTGAGGAACTGTGCTTGGGGACCGCGTTCGAGTTGACTCAGGAGGTCAAATGAGCCTTCCGCATCCCCCACTGCACGTGGACGCCCACGCTCAGCATCCGGGAAAACACACAGGGGACCTAGAGTGGGGCCTGAGGCAGCCGGGGGGAATGAGGGAATGGTCAGAAGAAGAGCTGTCCACGGGCTGGACACACCCATCTCCCCGGGGCAGAGGGGTCACCTTGCTCGGAGCCCGACATGCAAACAGCTGTACTACGAGCTCTCGGGGAACAGCAGCGGCCGGCCACCAAGCCCAAGACGTGGCCCACTGACCACACCCTGGAGCACAGAGCCACTCTGTCCTTTAATCAAAACTCGAGTGATATTTTTGGGTTAGATGTCCAAGACCAGCACTTCTTAGAAGCCAGAGAGGCGCATGCCTTTCAAGCACGCACGGGCCCGCCCGTAGGATCTGCGGCATGCACCCGCCCCTGCCGACCGCCTGAGAGCTGGACTCCCTGCGCCCGTGTGTCCTGCTTCCCCGAGACCGAGCACACAAGGTCGCAACAGTGGGTGTGCCCATGCCACGCATTCCCCGTGTAGCCTTAACAGAAGGGACCAGCTGACTCCTGTGCACAAAACCTTCTCCAGACCATGGGCTGGCCCAGGATCTCTCACCGTTCCTTGCCACCTACACAGCACGCCGACCTTTAACCTTTCCAGCAACTCCAGGCCTCCCTGGGATCCCCCCCCCCCCACACACACACACACACGCACACACACGCACGCACACGCACACACACGCACGCACACGCACACACGCACACGCATGGGTCCTGTCGAAATGTTGGCCTGCTAACTATAAACTTCGTTTTGATGTCTTGCTTTTCGGGACTCTGCACCTAAAACGTTAGCCTATTTACTGCTCGTGCAAAGACACGACAATAAAATCGATGTTGCACAATCCCCCAAAGTCCATCAGAGTCTTCTGCGGTGTTAATGGACCGGCGGGTCTGAGAGGCGTGAGCTCGCTCCGGCCTGGGCGGGCGCCCGGCCCTAGCAGGGGGACGCTCCTGCTCAGCCTGCCACCCCCGTCTGCCACATTCACTCGTCCTAGGTGTCGGGCCCCCGGGGTGAGAGGACGGGAGAGGTGTGGGAGGGGTGGCGAGGGCGGATCGACAAGTAGGTGATATCACAGACCATGCAAGGACGCAGGGACCGACAGATCCGCCTCCCCACAGTAGAGGCAGGGAAACAGGCCCAGAGACGGGGGTGGCTCCCCGGGGAACACACCGCAGGTAAGTCGTGAAGCCAGAACCACCCCTGGGTCTAACAGCATATCCTCCACTCTGCTCCTTTTTGGAACTGAATGATCCGTTTTCCCCTCTGGCGTTCCCTTCTAGAACCAAGTGGCACCTGCAGCCGGGAGGAGCAGGCCACACGGCGTCCGCTAGGCAGCTGGCGAATACTACAGGCACCAGGAGCGGCTTCCGTGTTCAAAGAAGTTTGGGGGAGGGCGTCATATGACTGTCCCTCCCGTGAAGTCGCGGCTTAGGCTGGCAAACGAAAGGCTCTGAGCAGTCTCACGACAAGCAACCTGTTTGACTTTTTTTCGCCCGGCATTTCCAAAATGTCTCTGCGCACGTTATGTCGGTGGGAAGAGGCGCACGGCTATCGGCAGGGGGATCTGCAGTGACGAACCCGGCCTCAAACACACCCTCGGCATCGCGCTGGTTTCCCGATGGCCCCAGAGAGGTGGCCCGGCAGGAACAGGTAAGGGGAGCACTCTGCGGAACGAGGCCAGGTGAGGGCGAGAAACAGTAGGAGGAGTGGGGGGAAACACGTGTCGCTACGTGTCGCTATGTCATCACGCCAGGCTCAGCGCAGCCGGGGGCCGTCTTCTTATCCAGGCCTGGGAGTGGGGCACGGGTGGGCTGCTTGGGAGCCCAGAGAGGGGCGCAGAGATCGTCTGCAAAGTGGCAAAAAGTAGCTGCGGCCGAGCTCCCTCGGTCTGTCCAGTCTATGATCATGGCTGGCGAGGCATCAAGGGACAGAAGGCAGAAGATGGGGACACAGGGCCATCTGGGAGGGCCCAGGGCACTGCTGCTCCAGCCAGGCTGGGCCGCCCCTTAGGGCCAGCTCTGGGGGTGGGTCTCTGTTAAGATGCAGGGGGCTGAACTGCCCCCGGTGTGACTGCAGCTGTCACTGAGTCGCACTGTTGGCCCATCTACACCGGGCCCTGTGCAAATGGGAAGTGTCCCCCACGGGTTCTAAGCCCACACGCAGAGGCCAGTCCCTTGAGAAGGGGGGCGCGCGTGCCCCCGCGTCTGGCGGAAGTGGCCTGCCGTTGGTTTTGTCCTCACCCCGCCCGTTGCCTCTCATGGCTGCACCGAGAGAACAAGCCGGTGACTTTAGGAAAACGGCCACTGTCCCCTTCCGCACATCCCTGGAGACTTTCACCCTCGAAGTCCATGTCTCCCCTTGCCGCCCGCCCGTCTTGGCTTGGGGAGTTTCCAGAGGCCTCTCCCGTCAGCTCAGAGGGGCTCTCCCTGCAGGAATACGGTCCTGCATCTGAGAAACAGCCGTTAAACCCCAACTTTTTGCGTTTTCACTTTCCGTCCCCAAAACAAACGTATGCTGATGCAATGCCCCCCCCCCACACACACACACACCAGTGCTCTGGTTTTGTTCCCGGAAGGAAAATGTCACAGGGCTTTCTGAAATCTGCCACGATGAGTGCTCCCTGTTTCCCCTTCCTCTTACTCGGAAAAACTCAATTGAATCAGGGAGGCATGATTCCCCGCTAGAGAAAAATCATTTTCCCTTTCCTTTGGTGGGTTAGATTTGTTTAGGTGTTCACTGATCCTGCACTTGATTAATCACCCCTGGCTGCCTTCTCCCCGCTCACCAGTTGGGGCCGTGAAACTCCAGAAAAGCACTGAGGTCCTCCAGTCCCACTGCCCTGCCGGGACCTGCACGCACCTTTGAACCCACACGCCAGCCAGCACGGTTCCCTGGATCGCTTCAAAGCCCCCAGGTGTGAGCCGATCTCGGTCGTTTGCTGTGGGCTTCTCTGTTGACTGTCCCCCCACCTGCCCGTCTCCGCCACCTGCACGCTCGGCCCACCCTGGAACTAATCCCTCCAGCCCGCCTCCCTCCAGCGGAACTGGACCAGGGAGGCTCCTTGGGGACAAGCAAAGAGAGAGGCCACTAGCGCCAACAGGAAGAGGTAGAAGAACCCCGCACGACGAATCCAAGATGGTAGAAAACAAGAGTTGAGTCAGAAAAGCAGAAAAGAGAAGGTGGGAAATGTGTGTTCAGAGACAGAGAGAGAGAGGGAGAGAGAGAGAGAGAGAGAGGACGAGCTTTCTGCTGCTGCCACGGCAGGTGCCCAGGTCCGGGCATCCATCAGCAGGTGCGTGATGGAGGGACTCCGTCCCCTCACCTGTGACCGGCGGCGGTGTTTTCTCGGTGACTCCGTGCGAGTCAGAAACCCAACAAAGCGCGTCGCGGGCACTGTAAAGGGAACACGCTACTCGTGTCTGTGACCACTGTATGCAAAGCTTGGCATTAGTCACCGCCAGGCCGGCTGTGACAGGCCTGAAGTGAGGGAGATTAATGCGAGGCTGGGGCACTTTATTATTGTCATTCTGTTCTTTCAGACTCTGCCTCTGACTTTCAATTTTGCTGCAGAATTAATTGTCTGCTCCCTGCAGTATGACTGATGGCGAAGGGTGCGCGCGGCCCAGGCACCTGGCTCTGGCCTTGACAGTCTCGGGCCCGGCCCGGCGCGGGATGGATTGTGTGCGGCCGGGGCGGGGTGTGGGGGGGGAGAGGGGGGATGGAGACGGGGCGTCCCTCGAAGAGACCGGCCTGGGCCACGCCTGACTCCGATCGGATGCGAACGAGGATGGCCCTTTGAGAGAAACCATCTCTGGCTCGTAGGATTCCTGCCAACGCGCCCGAGCCCCGTTAGGAGCCCAGTCGGGCGGTGGGGCCCCTCCCAGCCCTTTCTGGCCTCCGCTTTTCTTCCCTTCTGTGGCTCTGGGCAGTAAATTGGCAGTGCAGCCTCCACGTCTCAGCCCTCCCAGGTGTGAGCGTTTGTGTGAGCTCGTCAAACACAGAGCCTCGGAGGACAGAAAACCAGGGCGGTGCCACTTTCTAGCAAGAATCGGACATCCACCCCCCTCCTCCTCAGTACTCACCCCTACCCCATCTCCCTCCACTTCAAAAATTAAAAATAAATAAAAAATAAAAAAAATCCATTATATGTATTTAAACTGGAAAGTCTCCCTTAATATAGGACTCTGAAAAGAAGCCCCCAACAAAATAGCAATGTTCTCTGTTTTCAAAAGAGTCGAGCACCCAGGACAAGGTTGTTGAATGAATAAAGGAATGTGTGAATACGTGTAAGGATAGCTTAATGGATACATGAATAAGTAGGTTTCCTAAAAAGAATGAAACATGGAGAGGTATCTTGTCTTTTTCCAAATAAATAAAAATCCTTTCCGGTCATTTTTTTTTTTTTTTAAGTCAAATTCAAATGCTGTTCATTTGCTAGCTCTCAGCCAGCCTCATTCCCACTGGAGATACCTTCGTGAAAACTTGAGTGTAATTCCTTTCTTTCTTTCTTTCTGTCTTTCTTTCTTTTTTTCTTTCTTTCTTTTTCTTTCTTTCTTTCTTTCTTTTTTTTATATATTTAGGTAAATGGAATTTTTCACTTCGAATTGTAAATTTAAGAATTTGGGGGAGGGAGAAGAGAGTATTTGAGGAGCACTATTCCAGTGTTAGCTTTGATGCCGTCTCTGGTCTTGACTATGCGATGATGCACGTTGATTCTCATCGCGGGGTCTGGAGCTTACAGTTTCAAGGCCTGGGATGCACAGGTTCCCCCAGCCCTCCCAAAACAAAGGTTCACTTAAGGAAGCTCCTATTTCCCAGGCGGCTCTCCTGCCGGGCTAGGTGAGATTGACACCTGAGAGGAGGAAAAACCAACCAATACTGGAAAGGGCAAGTGTTGATGAGCTGAGAACCATTTAAAGCCCGGCTTTCCGCGGAACTTTCCGCAGTCCCTTCTAAATATGCCGCCCGACTGTAACCTGCAATAAATTATTACAGCTTTAACTCATCCGGTACTTTCATACCGATCACGGTATTATGTTAAAGGGTACAGAAATATATAATATGCTCGACTGTCTCTCTGGTTGATACCAGAGGGGAAATTACCACCACTCAGCGAAGAAGGTCCAACCTCATTACATTAATGATTTATCACAATGGGAGAATGTGGAAAGTAACTAGTTGCTTTTATGAGAAGAGGCAGCTTTTCCCACTGGCAACTCCTGCAGGCTCCCGGAGAAGAAGCACGCAGAAGGAGCCCAGGCAGCCGCCCCGCCCCGCCCCGCCCCTCCCTCCCTCCCCAAGCTCCCTCTGCAACTTTAAGGCGAAGGTGTGCAGGCAAACGTCGGAATATCCTTCAAACTTGACATTAAGTATTCAAATGTTACTTAAGCAAAGTGTGGGCAATTAAATTAATCAATCTTCCCAGCCATGTACAGAACAGATGTTCAATAAACCCTCTTTGCTTACACGAGGAGGGAAGAGTCCACTTTTGACTGTCCTTCAGCGGTGACACCGCTCAGGCGTCCTCTGCCGGCCTCCTGGGCCACGTCAGGTGCTTCTGCTGCACTTTCCTTTATTATAAATAACAACAGGCCACCTGGACTACCTGTGCTACCTGCGAGCCTCGGGTTTAATGATCCTTCCGACGCCCGGTAATGGGGCTGATGGGAACGGCGGCGGAGTGACGGCTGGCAGTGACAGATGACTCCCGGCCAAGGCGCGCTGCTGACAAGCAGTGAATATGGGCCAGTGTTGCAGAAAGGTCAGGATAAAAGTATTTGCTTGACTTTCAAAGTTTCTCCGGAAAAACAAGCACGCGAGCCAAGACCCTCCCAGACCTCCGGGGAGGGCGTGGGAGCCGCCCCCGGGCTCTGCGCAGGGGAGGGGGCCGGCCCGGCCGTGCTCGGTGGCCCCGGGAGAGGCAGCGGCGTCCGTCGGGAAGCAGACCGGGAGAGCTGGGGAGCGGGAGCCCCATCTCCCTGCGTGAACAGTTGCCCGTGAGAAATGTCCCCCTCTGGGCTGCCAGGGGGGGGACAGCAAGGGAGCAGCGGCTCAGGAAGCAATTCTCCCTGACTCTGCCGTGATCCCAGGGAGTCTCCACGTCTCCCTGTCACGGCCGGCCGGCGCCCAGCCCCTGTGAATGTCCCTCTTGGGCCAACACTGCCGCAAAGGGAGTCTACCTCCAATTTGAAAAAATAAAATAAAAAAAAAAATCATTAAATCTGCAAACGTGCAACTGTGCCAGACCACCAAAGACCAAAGGACTTGACCCGTCCCCACTGTGGCTTCTCTAACTCCATCTCTTGCCCTAAAGGAGAGGACTGGGGAACCCCCAAACATGGAAAGGCACTCGGTCCTAGTCCCGCAGTGCCACCCTTGCCCCACCACCGCCACCCCCAGGCCACGGCTCTCCCCAGCCCGACGCCCCCGCCCACCGCCCACCACAGCCCACAGGGCCACTGACATTCAGAAGTGGCGGTAACAATCCCTGCCCTACAGATATATAACTTCAACCTTTTGAAGGCTGCCTTTCCATATATGGACTTCATCCCCATTTTAATGAGGCTTTAAAAATCTCCAAGATTAAGCTGGTATTTTATGTAGAACTGCCTGCTTTTTATGATATCCTGACATGTTGTACAACATTTGGTGACTATATTGATCCTTATAAATTCAGCATCTATATATATTCATGAAAAGTACCTTTTCTCCCCATTCGGGCCACACGATGATCCAGACACACATTTTCCTGAGTGGAGACAGTAAAACTGCAATTGTCATGGTTTTGCGCGTACACAATGTTTCAGTGTTTTCAAATTAAGCCCCTTTTACCATCTGTTGGGGAACTCCTCCGCGAGGAAATGACAGCCCCTTTCCAGGTATCTGATGGTGCAAGTGTCCCTGTTTCTCCTTCAGGTGAGCCTGTTATAAATCCTGGTGGGGGGGGAGAGGGGCCAGCCGGGGCTGCCTCCCGCGTGGGACATTATACATCTTCATGCCCTCGTGTTTGCCCGACCACAGGGACCAACCTGCCCGTGTTTCTTTGTGCCATTTTATGCTTTTAATCTGAAACAAATGATTGCAGGGTGGGGTGGGGGGAGAAAAAGCATTATCACCTTGGCAAAACATCAGGAGTATGAAAAAAAAAAGAAGAAGAAGAAGAAGAAGAAAGAGACTATGGGCAAATTCATCTTCAGCTGCTACAATCAATCTCTCACCTAAAGAAATACACAATAACTAGGCGGGAAAGAGGCAAGATTTATGACTCAGAAACATCCACACTGACCAGCATATACCTAGTCTTCTTGGCTCCCTCCCTAGCCGAATGGCTCTCTCTAACAGTTACAATGATAAACTGTCTCTCCCTACTGTTTTACAAGTACATTAGCTTTATTTAATGAGATCTCAGAGTAATTTAACAGATGTATATAGGACATAAGACTAGGAAAACTCTTGCTACTTGGATACTTTTGCCAAGGTATTCTAGGACAGCTAAGCTGAGGTGTAGCTTTATATCCTTCGAGAAAGCATCATTTGAATTTTGGGGAGGCTTTTAAACATGATTTTAATAGAAATATTATATGATAATGAAGGGGGAGAGGGCCCCTTTTGTGGTCTTGCATTCCGCCCATCAAAAGCCTGGACAGATGGGCTTTCGGAAGTCACGGAGACTCAGATACATATTGAATTGTCAGGAAGGATGTCACTGTCAGAAATTAATAAATTTGTTACAAAAAAAAAAAAAAGTCTCCCATTCTCCCAGCTCGGGGAAGGAATAAGAAGGTAGCTGGGTGTGAGGGAAGGTGGGCAAGGGGGAGAGGAAGCGACTGTTGGAGAGCGAGGTGAGGCCCCTCTTTCTCACCGTGCCCAGGCGTGGGGTGGCCCGGTGGCCTGGCCACCCCCCCCCCAGGGCCTCCACACCTGGCACAAGACGTTCCAGCCAGGACCTCCCTACCCAGCAAGCTGCTCTCTTCCTTCCTAGACATCCCCTAACTCTTGGTTCCCTGGGAACTGTAACGGGGAAGTGACAATGGCATTCACTTTTTAAAAATTGCTTTAATAAACTGCCAATTAATAAGCGAGAGGAGGAAGCCACGGGAAATTACCTGGTCGTGCTTAAAATGAAATTAAAGGGTGAAGGGGACTTTTTTTTTTTTCCCCTCCTCTTCATTTCTCTGAAAACACAAGGACAGTGCTCTCACTTCACTAGGTTGTGATTTCCAAATCCTCCTAAGTGTGACAGAATCTACGCTGCCTGGCACACGCACACTCGTCTATGGGATGCTCAGTTTCAAAGGGAATGGTATCCTGGGTTTAGCCGAAGATTGCAATAAAAGACATGGAAACACCAAAACAGAACAAAACAACAGCAACTTAAAATTCCACACAGTGGCGATACCAGTTCTAATTGTGTTAGTAACGTCATTTTTGGAGGGGGAAACAAAAAATGTTCTTAATACACTATGGGTTACTTTTTTTTGCCAAAGCATTGTTTTTTTTTTTTTCTTTTTCAAATCCTTTAAGTGTTTTGTAACAGACTCCAACTGATATTTACAACTCTGTCCAAGTGTCCCACGCCCTTCTCCTCAGAGGCTGCTACAGTCCCTCCTAAGCAGACAAAGGCCCCTGGAGAGCCACCTTTACAGGAAGCCGCCTCTGAAAGCTTGAGAAATTATTTGGCAGAAGGTAGGCGTGGATTCCAGAATGTTCCGCATGCGTGTCTGCTCACGGTAAACATATTCGATAGCGTCCCATGACATACATACGACTTTATATAGCGCTAGTGGCTCCTTATCGACGACTTAAAGAATCCCACGGGGTATTTTTAAAATATAATATTCACAGCGAGCGTAAAAACTCAGTGGAATGAAAGGCTGTGAAATTAGGGGTGACCGCACGAAATAGCGACAGGAAAGCACAGCGCACCGGCCGGATTTGGAGCTCGGGGGCTCCGGAAGGAAGGAGAGGGAAGGGAGGCGGGGAAGCGGGTGACGTTCTTGGGCAAGAACATGCCCGTCCGCATGGAATTTCATTTCTTGAGAGCTATACATCAAGTTGTATTTGTTTAATGAGGATGGCACCAAAAAGATGTATAGAACATGTCAGACACCCGGTACCCATGCATGGTGGGGAAAAGATAACATCTCAGACTCTGACCACTCACTTAGTCTTCCAGCCGGCTTCTCTATCTGTTGGTTCTTTGGGGAATAATAAGTGAGAGGGCAGAAGGAACAAGAGCCAAATAATGAAAAACACACGCAAAAAAAAAAGAAAAAAAAAAAAGAAAAATTATAACACGGGAGAGCAAAGTAGAGCCAGATTTACTGACCTCACCACTACATAATCAAGAGAAAGTTATCACTGAAGAAACTTTTACCAAAGCAGAACGATCTTAAATAACAAGGAGTCCTGTGAAATTTACAGCACTTTTAAGATATGCAAATTGAATGCAAGGTATAGACATAAGGGTAATTAATTGTAAATCTAAGAATAATGTTTCTTTGTCAGGCTGTCTCCATGTTGTGGAATACATTCTAATGTGCCTTAACTTGGAATATTTCTTAAAGGCTGCTCTAATTATAAGATGTTCCGAATTTCAAAATACTAGTTATTCTCATCATTTAATTTGCCTGCTCTAACGTTTAATAGCAGAATTTAACTGATTGCATGAAAATATTTTAATCTTTCAAGGTTAAAGCACTTGTTCTCAAGTCCAGCCCTCGAGGACTTGCGTGTGGGGAGGAAGTTATGGGGTAAAGCCCTTTCCCGGGGTCCTGGTGGGTGTTGGCCACGGCGGGATGTCCGTGGTTGGTCACTGCCCCCTGGCCGCCTTTCTTCATCAACTCGCACACGCTTCTGGATCTTAGAGTGATTTCCTTGAGATGTTAGGGACAAGGCAACTGGTTTGCACGCTTCACGTTCCCTCTCCTCCACTCACCAATGAAAATCTCTCACGTCTTATTAACGACCGTGGCGGAGAGGTTCGTTGATTCTTAGAAACTTATGAGTGCAAAGACAAGGGGAGAAGGTTTCAAGTCAAGGGAATCCCTGACACACTTGGCTTTCGCCAGGAAAGCTCTTAATCAAGATGCACCAGGAGGAAAGACCTGGGAAGGGAGGGGTGGTGAAGGCGTTAGCCCAGCAAGTGAGGAGTGGGGGTCAGAGGGAAGGCGGCTCGGGCCTCCGGTCACCCTCAAGGGTCCAGCTCAGCGATGAGACCGCAGAAGGGGTGGGATGTTGGCTGCCTCTCGGGCTGAGGTTGAAGACAAGTGGACACTCTGGAATCCTATCTCACGTTTTTCAGAAAACGTTTGGCCAAGAATGGACCACACAACGGCAGAAGGTCTGGAGACAGGAATGTGGGTGTGGGACTGGCCAGACGGGGTGCTGTGAAGGGTGGAACCGTCTAGTGGGCTGAAGACACGAGGGCAGGTGACCCAGGTGAGTGCTGTCATTCCAAGTGCTGGTACCCGGCTGACTGCTTCTTCTGCTGCCACGGCAATGCCTGCTCCTGCCTCTCCTCCCCCGTCGCCGGCTCTCTTCCCTGCCTCCTCCACTTGCTCCTCGCGTGTTCGACTTCTTAAAAAACAAAAGAAACCCCTGTCGCTCCCCGGGGCTCTGTCTGGGGCCCTCTGCGCACTCACACCCTGGGATCTCATCCAATCCCAGAGCACTAAACGCCAGCTCTGTGCCGGTGACGCCTAAATTGAGATCTCCAGCCCACAACTCACAGCTCCGATGGTGTCTACTCTCGAATGACCGATGGGCTTTCTAAACTACTGCCTCCCAGATACTGCCGCTTCGGCCTCAAATGCTCGGCCCCGACCTGGAGAAATTCACGGGCTCTGGCTCACGGCTCGGACACCGGTTTTCTCTGCTCGCCCTATCTGGGGCAGGGCACCTCCCTCATTCCTCTGTTCATAGTCCCCTCGCTTATTTCCACCAAAGAAACTTACAGGATTGGCATGCATTTCGATTGCATGCCTGTTTCACGCTGCCTGTGTGGCCCACTAAAGCAGACGCCCAGCGGGGAGGCCAGAGGGCCTCTGGGCTGCGCCCACTGCTCAGCCTGCTGCCTCTGGCCTTCATGCCACCAAGGGTGGGTGCTCAGCGGAGTGAGTGCAGTGACTTGGTTACCTGCTCCGAAGACGAGTGTGGTCTGCGCCTCCCCCTGGGGCCCCACAGCAACCCCGCGGCGAGAGGCCCCCTCGTCCCTGTGCGTGCCGACCGTCCCCGAGCATAGACGGCATATCCTGCCTGTTGTGCTCAGCTCCGGGCATCTCGGCCGAGAAGCTGTACTTGGACCAGAGCAGGCCGGTGAGAACAGCAAGGAGTCAGGAAAGGGGAGGCATTCGAGGCTTGGTTTTAAGAGGCCAAGAACATTGAACCTAGAGGAAGAGGATGGCTTCGTGGTAAGACGGCAATTATTATATTTGTGGACTAGTCTAGAGGGGGAGGGATCTAAATCGCCAGTACAGCTGCAGAGAGCACACTCGGTAGACAGAGCTGGGCCCCAGGGCCAAAGGGCCAGGGACTCATCCCAGCTCTACCACTTGCTACCTTGTGAGATTCCGGGCCACTTGCTCCATTTTGCTACGCCTGGGCTCGTTTCCCTGCTGAGAGGATTTACTGAGATATTTGCAAAGCACCTAGCCTTCAAATGTTAAAGAGAGAGGTTCAGAAAAACAAACATCCCCTAAGCCTTGTATTTGTAGGAAACAGTGAGGTTCCATTGAGATTAATTGTGGGATATCTTGGCTGTCATCCCTCCCCAGCTCAAGAGAGTAGCAACTCCACTCTCTTGCAAAGTTGAACCATTCCTTTCCCTGCCCTCTCGGGTTTATCTGGGATCCAACGAGGGGCTATCTTCCCCGCTCTGGAAAAACACCAGCCTGCCATTTGCTGGCCTCAACCACGTGAAGACAGCTCAGCCCCAGGCCCCCAAATCCAGCGGAAACCACCCCAGAAATTCCATCCCAGTCACTGAAGTTCACAACATTCATGCTGTAGGAACAGCTCTTACCAGGCCAGAAATCAAAGTCTCCCTCCCCGCCACTCCAAAAAAAGGAAGAAAAAAAAAAAGAAAAGTAAAAGGCAAGCTCTAGCCTGGGAGAGAATGCACATGGTGCATAGATCTGACGGAAAGACTTGGTTCTGTAATATGAAAAGAATTGCTACAAATCAATAATAATAATAATAATAATAATAACCCAGGGCACGGAATGGGCTAAAGGCTTGAAAGGCTTCCCACCTGAGAAAGATGGGAATAGACATTTTACACGCGAAAAGAATGTTCAACATCATTGATCGCCAGTGAAGTGCAAACTAAAACCACGATGGGCTACTGTTTCCTGCTGGTCCGGCGGCTAACATTGAGAAGACCGAACCCCTCAAGCAAACGTGGGGCAAACAGAACTCTCGTGCCTCGATGATGGGACGGAAATGCAGACGCAGCCACCACTGCTGGGAAGTTAAACACACACTCGCCATTTGACACAGAAAATTCTACTCAAAACTATTAAAAAAAAAAAAGTCTTACGGGAAGACTTGTACACAAGTGTTCACAGCGACATCACTCCCATAATGGCCCAAAACTGGAAACAACCCAATCTCCACTCAGGGAGAAATGGATCGACACATTGTTTTTGTGGTGACGTCAATAAGATACCGTTCAGAAATAAAAATGGAAAAGAAAAACCCTAATTATCGGCAACAACGCGGGGGAATCTCAGAAACACCACATGGAGTCAGACACGGAAGAGCGCACACCGTGTGGGCCCTTTCTGTGAAGGGCTGCGGCAGGCACAGGTCGCCCTGTCACCTATGGGGACAGACAGCGGGGTATGGAGAGAGGGACTCCGAATGGGGCCGGCAGGGGCTCTCCAGGGCGGCAGAAATGGTCCTATCTAGAGGGTGGTTCCATGGGTAGGCGCATGTGGTCAAAACTCATCAAATCACACCCTTGAAATCTGTGGATTTTATTCCACGTAAATTGGTTTTTAAAAGAGAACAACAATAACAACGAACTGCTCCGCCCCTTTGGACTCTGCTCAGCTGGGGAGGGCATGTCCCAGGGCAGGCTGGGCCCAGAGTGTGAGGAGCTCAGTGAGGTGTCTCTTTAAGACCAGGCACACCTGCTCCTCTGTCCCCTGGGCCCGCCCAGGCCACCAAGCAGTCAGGTCTGCTACAACAGCCCCGGAATGGCAGTTTGTGCAAAGGAAGAGCAGAGAGGAGAGCACCCTGCAAGGTGGTTCTCAAAGGGGGGGCAACCCGGCTTGCCTGAAAGGTGATGCCCCTCTCTCGCGGTGATTCCTGCCGTTCCTGTGTCCCGCCGGGGTGGGGGCGGGGGAGCACCTGAGACCCTGCCATTTAATCTGAGGAGCCCGGACGTCTCGGTGCACCCCTAAAACACGCCTTCAGAGTGAAGCGACACTCGCATTGTCCACTGCCCCTTGGAAGGTCCGCGGTGAGCAGGCAGCCCTGGCGCCACCACCGAGCTGGCCGGGCCCTGGCTGGCTGGGAGGTCAGACAGACAAGGTGCAAATCCCGGCGCTGCTTCCTCACTGGCTCTGTGACCTTGAGCACACTGCTCAACCTCTCTGTGCCCAGGTGAACGCATCTCCATCGCTGGCACAGCCAACGTGCCTACCTCCCTCAAGACTGTCCTTAGAGGTAAACGAGGTCGTGGAAGTACAAGGCTTAGAACTCTACTCGCTGGCAGTGTCTGGGCCAGCTCCTAAAACTCAGCTATTGTCACTACCCCACAGAGACGGGCGTGCAGATGCCCGGGATTCGGAGGGAAACGCGGGAACAGGGGTAACGAAAAGAGGCAGAAGGAATCAGAGGAAAAGACTAAGGTGAGAATGAAATAAGAATCGCAGAGGAAAAGGCAGAAACGGAGGAAGGATGCACCCGCATTGCACCCCCCTGCCTGCCCGAAGCCCGGCCGAGCGCTCCCCGCGGCTTGCCGAGCGTAACTCGGCCCGGTTATTCAAAAGGCGGTGGGATAATGCAGTGGGAAGACAGGTCTGGGCTGTAACTCACACAATTTATCACACGGGGAAGAGCCACTAATCTTTTTAGGAAACAAGGTATTCATGGTTATTTAAGGCCAATATTTATGCATCGCCACACGTCTCGAGCACAGCCCAATCTCCGTTCTCTCTCGGCCCAGATCCGGGGAAGGTCCTTAGCAGCAGCGTTCCATATTTTAAGCCCCTTATAGAAGTCTCGCCCAGCCGTCCGAACCGGCTCTGTTATTAACTGCACCCGTCCCCCAAATATATATTCATGCGTGCTGCTAATTGTAAGGGCAGAGTTTCCTGAGGTGGCCGCGTTGCTGATCCGAGCTGGGTGGACACAGTCGTGCGTGAATTTCTTCCAGGACGAGGCCACGGTGTTGCCCGGCACGGGGTGATCAATCACTCAAACTCAGGACCTTCAGGATTTGCATAAATATAGTCCCGGCACGGTCCAGCCAGTCCGTTTCAAAAACCTACTTTTCGATGAAAGGTGCTAAGCACAAAAGTGGGGTGTTGCAATGAAACCCCAGCAACAACTAGAAAAGCTCCCCCTCCACCCCCACTCCCCGGCCCCTGCTCGCCCCACAGAGAACCTGATCTTACCCGCGTCTGGCCAGAATGTGACTGTCAGGTACATTTTCTCCAGTCTCTGCCCCGCTGGAAGGCCACTTTCCTTGTATCTCCCCCTCCCTGTCCCACTCCTGTCCGCCCAAGGGACCCAGCCTGGTTGGCTCGTGCCACTGCCTCCCTCGCTTCATCCATGTGTCCTGGGCCTTAATGCCCCGGCCCTTGTAACTTTGGCTACTTGTCTTCCGCAACCCCAGGTCCCCAGGACGGAATCTCCGCTGGACAAATAAACTTCGTTCCGGTCCGTGTCCATCTCTCCTCACTGAATGTGCTCGGTGAGGTATCAGCCCCAAGGACCTCCTCTCCAATGGCGCCGATGTGATCGGGTCACTAGCAAGCATCCAGGTGGCCTTCCCGAGGGAACTCGGCGCCCGTCCCATGGCCGACATTTCAGACAGTCGGGGACAGCAGAGGCCAGACTGGCCGTGGTCAGTGTGGGAGCCTGTGTCCTTGGTCCCATGCATGACTGCCCTCCCTGCCACTTCCGCCACTCTGCTCACGTCCCCATCGTGCAGCACTGGGGTGGCTGACAATACAGGGTCCTGGCGTCCGCCGGTTGAGTCGGTTTGCCTACACGACCCCTCGGGGCCTCGCTGTGATGGAAGCTCTCGCTGGGCACTGACATAAGATCACACATGCCAAGACACTGTCTGAGCCATAAAGCACCTGCTGTGGGCCAGCGCCGGCCACCAAAAGGGAGCCAAGGAAATAGGCAGCCAGCTAGGAGAGAAAGCACGGCACGGAACAGTCGAGGCAAATGCAAGATGAAAAGTGAGCCAGGCCCCACACGGGACAAATAGAAGAGGTCCACTCTCTCCAGAAGAAAGGGGGAGACCATACGGGAAAGGAACCCTGAGGCACGATCACTGTTCACATACTCTGGGCATAAAATGCCGTATGCGGGGGGGGGGGGGGGCAGGGAGGGGGCTGAGAAGCTAGGTTGGGACAGGTTCATGGATGCTCGAAAGTTTGAACATCGGCCTGTAGAGTGACTTTTTTCCCAAGCTCCCGTCATTTATACACTACCCCATTACCTTTGTCAAGTTCGTGCACTCCCTATTATAGTACCAACTGATAGCTCCCTTTAAATTTTTACGCCGGCTCTCTTTTAACTCATAGTCTCACCATAGCAATAATATCCGTGAATGTACAAGTGGCATGGGCTAGGTGAGCATTTTCTCATACACAACGGATATTAATTTATGACTGTAAAATATTCCTTTGCATCCCACCTAAGATCCTGTTGTGCGTGACCGTGGTAGACCACACGGGGAACGGGGAGCTACAGGAAAGAATGATTTCACTAGAATGAGTTTCTTTCCTGGTATCCTGCGTGAAAAACCAGTGAGAAGGCTGACTGCCCGAGTGTCCCCTCCTAGCCAGGGGAGAGGAGGAGGGACAGGAAGAAAAGGTGGACTCAAGAGCAACAAGGCCATAGAGCAGACACGCTGGGTTGGGTTCCCCGCAGGTTATGTGGGAGAGGAAGGAGCCCACGAGGACACCAGTGTTCGGAGCCCATGAGGACACCAGCATTTTGAAACCCAAATGCCAAAGCCCCCCCCCCCCCCCCCGAAACTCAGGAAATTCCCTCGGTTTTCATTCCTTCACTGAAAGGTCAAACCTACAAATAAACTTGAAGTTAACACGAATCCTACGTCACTTCTTTGGGAAAACAGAAGTAAATTAACAGGGTAATTTACGTATCATCTATAGGTTGAAAAAAATATCTAACACTGGCTTTGGAGATACCGTGTGTTTCCACTCATGGAAGAGCCATTTCGGGACGTGTGTGGCCCCACCAGGAAACCGTTTGTGAAAGGCATTGAGATGTCACAGATACACGGGCTAAGAACAGGACAAACAAGTCACAAAAGAGGAGGCCCGACTGGCCAAGAAAATGGGAGGAAATACGAAGACCGAACAAGAAAAATAATGTCCACTAGAGCAGCAGCACGTTACTATTCTCGACTATCGAACGAGCAACGTTTACGACTGTCTTAGTCACCAGGGCCTCCATCGGAGACCTGCAGCTCGCCCTCCCTTGAGGGCCCGTGAGGGACCACACCTCCTGGGCGGGTGGGGGCCACGTGACTAGTCTTGGCCGATGAATGATGAGCAGAAGTGGCATTTTGTCGCCGCCGGGCCGGGATTGCCCAGCTGCCAGTTGGAGACGCCCAGCGAACTTCCTCTCCGCCTGCGATGGTGAGCAAGCCACATTCCAGAAGGTCGTGGCTCCATCAGAGGCCCCCCAGCCAGGACACCTGCAGCAGAGCCCGGCTGACGCGGGACGTCGAGCACGGAGCATCAGCAGGAAGCGAGCCCGGACTGCCGCTTCCCACGGAGAATCGGGGGTGGTTAGCGACCCTACCAGCTGACTCGACAAGGAGACTCGACGCGGACAGGAGAAAAAAACACGACGGGAAGGGAATGTGAGTTCCTCTAACTCATGTTAAAAATCCTTCCCCTCTTTGGCCCAACGTCCCGCTTACGGGAGTGTATCCAAAAAATAAAAACCTGACATGGAAAAGGCTTTATAGTCAAATATGGACTGACGGCCTAATCCATGGCCTTTGTCAAAATGACATCAGTTTGAATTTTGGTGTTGCTCCTTGCCAGCTACGTAGCCTTGGGTGGTTTATTTAACTGTCTAAACCTTCGTTTTTTTATCTGTAAGATGAGGGAGTTATTTCTTTACCTTGCAGGGTCACCACAAGAATAGATCAGATGCTGCACATGCAAATCTTAATGAGAGGCTAAGTGTATAGTATCACACACACATGCACGCGCACACACGCATGCGCAAACACACACACCACGATGTTACTCCCTCAGTTCGACTAGGGGCAACTGGATGCGGCCCGAAAAGCAACAACAGGAAACAGTAAGGGACAACAAACCCACCGAAATGGAAAAGAAAATTGTTAGGCGATAAAATTCATTTTAAAAGAATAAGACAAAATTGACTACACAACATAATCACAATTAAGGAAAATAATGAATAGAAGAATAATGAGTGGAAATATATCAAAATCACAATAAGTTGTGTTTGGAAAGCGAAAACAAATCGGTGATTTTTTTTTTTAAATCTACTTTTCTTTTTCCCAAATGCCCTAGAATGAGGCACAGAGGTGGTACCCTGAAAGGAGTCTTCTCTAGTTTTGACTCCTAGCCCCCTTACTCACTGGCTGTGTGACCCAGGACAACTTACAGAACCTCTCTGGGCAGGGTCGCTAACCTGCTAAATGGAAATCATACGTCTATCTCATTATGTTGTTTTGAGCAAATAAATTAGATAATTCTTGCAAAGTTTATAAGTGTAATGCCTGGAACGTAGTTAACAGTCAATAAATATTATCTTTACTTTTATTGCAATTTTCATCGTATATTCCTTTTATAATGTGGGAAAGAACATTATTTAAAAATCTAAGCTGAAGCTTTTAACAACAGAAGATGGGCCGCAGCCCGTACAGCGACCCTTCACTTGCGCAGTCCCTGGTCCAGGGCAGACGCGCGGCAAAAGGCACGCAGGCCAGGACCACGGAACCAAGCGGACAGCAGTCACCCCCGGGTCAGGAGAAAAGAGCTGGCCCAAATGCATCTCAAGGAAGGCGCTTGGCCCGGAGCCGCCACCTCCCCAAGGTCAGGGCCGGGGTGCGGGGCGCCTGCAGAGCCCCCCCTCTCCCCCCACCCCTGCACAGCTGCCCCCGTGGCAGCTGGCCCGCCCCGTGATGGATGGAAATTACAGCCGTTTTCAAGAGACCAACAGAAGGTGGGCCGTGTCCTGATAAGCTATAACAACAGTAGTAAAGTTCTAAGGAGACCAGAGGGTCCCCCGCAGCCCCACGCTTCCCGCGGCTGCGGCTGTAATTACGGCGGCGACAGCTGGGCAAGCCAGGGGACATGACTGGAATGGGCTAAGGCGCGGGCATATGGTGCCGCCCGCGGGCGAGGCCGGCCCGGCTCTCCCTCCCCCGCTGGCTGCCCGAGTTCAGCGGCATCCTCGGGCCCGACTGTCGGGAGGCCACCAAAGAGATCGCCCGGGCACCCACCCGGGTGGCAGCTGCAAGGGAAGAGAGGGCTGGAGCCCACCCAGGCGCCCGGGGCCAGGCACACAGTAGGAGCTTGGCTCTTGCCAGCTCAGGCTGAAATGCCAGCGACACATTCCAGAGCTCGGGCCTGCCGGGTGTGTGTGTGTGTGTGTAGGCTCCCAGCCCTCGGCCCCGGGCCATGCTACAGAACACCCCCTAGTCGGCCCTCCGGCCTGCTCCCTGCTTCATGGACGATTGTTTCAACAGAAAAAGAATCTCGTCGTTCGGTGCAGTCCAATCTGTCAGTCTCCTTTTTTATGGGTTATGCCTTATGTAAACTCTTACTACTTGCACGCCATGGCATCATATAAATATTCATGTATTTTTCTTAAAATCTTTCTGCGGTTTCAAATTTTATGTGCCAAATATTTTATCAGTCTGGAATTTGTTAGTGCACGTGGTGCTGTAAAGACCTGCTTTTTTTTTTTTTTTTTTTGCCCCAGCGTGGTCAGCAAATTGAAGTACCAGAGGAATCACAGGATCAGCAAATTGAAGTACCAGAGGAATCACAGGATCGTTTTTTTATAAAAGCACTGCCCCCTCCAAAGTCCCACTGGCGTGTTCGTTTGGCTCTCACTAAAGTTGTGGGTAGTGTCGAGAGAATCAATAACTTTATATTGTTCTTTAAAATTTAAATTCAATGACATGGCACATTTTCCTAAAAGCCCTTATTCTTTCTTCATCGCTTTTCTACTACACATTTCTGGCGAACTTTATCTTACGTTATCATTTCGTTGCTAATGTAAATGGCATTTTAAAAAATCATTGTATCACGGGGCATATGGAAAAGCTATAACATTTTATTTGTGTTTATTTTGACCAATTTTTTTTTTTTTGAGCTCTCTTAACATCGTAGTAGATTTTCAATTGGTTCCCTTGAGTTCCCCAGGTAGACGACTCTATCTTATGTAAATGACAATAACTGTGTCATCTACTTTCAGCCTTCCTTTTTATTTGTGTTTTATTCAATTGGCCAGAATTTAAAAACTAAGTTAAATATGGCAGAGTTGTGAGACTCCTTTCTTACTTAAATAGAGATTCTTCTAGTTTTTTTTATTCCAAAATACCACCCAACTATTGATTTGGGAATGAGACCTTCTTTCTTGATAAGAAAGGTTTAATTTCTATCATACTAATAGATATCAGGTTTTGGATTCTGCTTCTTGGGAATGGGTATTGAATTTCATTATAAACCATTTCAGTGGAAATATACCAAAATTTTCCCTCTTGATATATTAATATACTTAAACATATTAACATATTTCCTACTATTAAGTTATCCTTCAATTACTTAATGGAAAAAAAACTTAGAGGATATTGTCCTTTTATTCTACTGCCAGATTTTTTTCATCATATTTTATTTAATATTTTCACATTTTGCTCAAAAGTGAGTTTACCTTTTTTGAGCTATCTTTGTCTAGCTTTAGTGGTAGAGTTACGACTTCATAAAATGAATTGGACAGTGTTTTTAGGGAAGCTATGCTCTGAAACTGGTTATATAAAAAAATATGCTTTCCATAAAAGCATCTTGGGGGGTTTTTGTTGCTGTAAGTAAACTTTTGATGACTTCAAACAATGTATCTTAGTTATTTATTTGTTCCAGAGTTTCATAGTCTTGGGTTGTTTCTTGTAATAGTTTTTGTTTTCTTAAAAACCAACAAGGTTATGTATATATTTTCTAGATTACTTATTGTAAAAACAATATTTTAAAAAGGATTTGATTATTGTCATTTTCCTCATGATTTGTCTTTTACATTTGAGGGGGAGTTTTCTCCTCATTGTCTTGCTAAATATACCAGAAATTTACTTATAGCTTTAAAGAATCAGAATTTAGATTTATTTATTAATCTTGCTACCTATTTATTTTTGTCTCAGCAATCATTTATTTCATTTTGATCAATTTCATTTTTGAAACAAAGGATTAGTAATATATTAATATTGACTTGTGGTCTATTCTTTGCTTATTTTCATAATGATTGTATATAAGTTTTTACATATATAATATGTACCATTATGCACATATGTATCACATTTGTGAAAGATTTTAAATTCAATATATATTAAGCATTGATTATACATTAAATGTTTAATACATATTAAGCTTTGTATACTATGGTTTTTACCTTTTTATTTCTTTCTCTTTCATTGGCACCTGAATTTTCAATTTATTTTCTAATATCTTGCATTTAATGATTAGTTTCTTTGCATTTACACTTCTGGATTTAATAATGAAAGTATACACACTGTGCATTTTCCTGCATTCAGCTTTGATGGCATCCATGAGATTCGCTACTCAGTGGCCTCTGTGTCACAATTTTCTATTGTTTACTGTAACTGTGATCCAAATTTACAAAAAAAAAGAAAGAGAAAAATTTTAAACCATCAAAAATTACATCACCAACATTTTCTATTTTGATTATTTATCTTTCTACATAAAATTAATGAACGTATGTTTTAAATAAATTCAGGGTAGAAATACAGCAATTGAAATTAGTAGATCATAAAATAATGATAGCTTTCATCCCATAAAAAATTAAAATTTCTCTACAGCAAATGACATCATGAACTAAGTTTTAAAAATGATAAATTATGAAAGTTTTACAACCTATGACAAAGAGATTTCTTATGTCACACAATGAAAAAAAATAGCAAAAATTTAGAAAAGTAAGCACAGAATATAAACAGACCACCAATCAATATTACTAATACTGTGCTTTTAAACATTTAATTAACCAAGGAAAATAAAAGAAATGAAGGACTAGAGATGATTCAATGCAACTTCTTTATGCACTTCACTGATTTTTGAATTTGTGTCATTATTGTTTTTATTATTTAAAAAACGTTTATATGGTAAGATAGATTTTTTTAATTGTGTATCTTGAAAACGTTTTTATGATTTGTCATTTACATCTTAATATTAAGTTCACTTTGCTGTATATTTCTAAAAAATTGAGGTAGTCAAATCAATTGGTCTTATCTATAGCAAATATTATGTACTAAATGTTTAGTATTTATGTACTAAACTTACTAGGTTTAGCTCAGTGTAGTTTTCATTCAATTATTGTAGCCAGAGGAAACTCTAAAACTCCAGAATCTTCCTGAAAATGCTGTCTATTCATTGACACATGTTGACACTAATGTGTCATAGCATATAAGTTTTTTATAAGAATCATCACAATTCCTCAGCAATTAATTAGAATTTTTAAATCAATTTTACAATTTCTACAACATGTATTATTAAACACGTGTCACCAGTTTTTATGTTAAAACATTACATAATAGTTTCGTTAGAGTTACAGGTTCTTCTGAGGGCAGAGTTAAAAAATCTGCTCACACCTCTTAAAATCTGTATTTAAATTCAGAGGCTTTATGTTGTTCATGCAAGGGTTGGATCACTGGATTCATTAAGTGTAGTATCTGAGAAACTTCCAATCAGGCTTAAAATGAAGTATGCCAGTAAATAAAACGTGTTAATATGTATTTACAGTTTTAGGTCTGCTGAAATGGCAAAGAATATATAGGTAGGACACCAAGGTTTTTATATACTCAGCTCTTTGATAAATTCAGATCTCATATTCAATTCCTTCAATCTCACTTTGTATTTACAGAGTACCACACCATTTTAATGCTAGCTGCTTAATAACATAATCTGTAAAATATCTCAATATAATACATTTACTTCCGTCCCCTCCTACCTCCATTATTCCTTGCTCAAAGTTTGGATTCTATCCTTCCATTTTAATTTTTCCAGGTACATGTTAAGATTATTTTGTCAATTTCAAAAAGGGAAGTCAAGGAGTGCAGAGATGGCGAGAGGAAGGAATTGCAAAAGGGCTTTGACTGGCGTTGTGTTCGTGCCGAAATGATTAGGGGAGCAGCCTCCCCTGCCCCCCTAGCCTAGGGGAGCATTCTCACCATCCTCCACTCTTGTCCCTTGGTTGGTCTTTCTTTGCAGCCTCTATCAACATCTGACCTTGTGTCACACGCTTGTTGATTTTTCTATGCTGTTGTCCATCTCCCCATCTGGAATACATGGTCCATGAGGACAGGGACTCTGTCCAGAGCACCACTGTATCCCCAGTGCCATGCACGAAGTAAGCGCCCAACAAATACTTCTCCACCAAGTATGTGATGCTCAGTTTTTGAGTTGATTCTCCTGCCACTTTTCAGATATACAACCATGTCACCTGCAGATAATAATGTACGCCTCTTCCTTTTCAACATTTACTCTTGTGTGGTTTTCCTGTGTAATCACATTGCCTCACAAGTCCAGCATTATATTCAATAACAGCAATGACCGAGCACATACTCATCGTATTCCAGATTTTAAAGAATGACTTTAGCGTCTCGCCTGGTGCTGTCTGTCCTTTGAGACAGACATATTTGTTCATCGCATTAGGGAAGGATACTTCTAGATCTATTTTACTGAGGAAATTCAGGAGGAGCTTTTCAAATTTTGCTAAATGTAAAATAATAGTGTGATAGAAGGCACCTGTGTCTTCTTTCTCGTTTTTATTATAAATGTTTTGATTGTCTAGCCATTAATTCCAATGTTTTTGAAAGAAGACATTGTTTTCTATTGTTTGTGAAAGAAATATTTATGTCCATTGTGTTATGAGAGTACTCTTGATTTTTTTGTAGGTTTTCTCCAAGAGTTTAAAAGCAAGGGGAATGCCTAGGTCAACAACCATTTGAAAGAGGTCCTTTGACAAATGTTTCCATTTGTAGCACAAATTATTTGTTTATTTAGCTTTTCTCTTTCTTTAATCATTATGAAGACTAATCTTCCTATTTCCCTATAAAATTAGCCAGGTGGTCAAAGTTTTTACATCAGAATTTTACAGAGTGGTTTATTCTGCCTGTCAATACTCTGTGTTTATAGTCCTTCTTTTTCCCTTACTAATATTGCACTTTAATTTTTTTTTCTTATTTAAGCTTCCAAGAAGTACATGTATTTTATTATATCTTAATCCAGCTCTTAGTTTTATTTTATGCCTCAACTGTTTTTCTGGTTCCTGGTTTATCAAATTTCAGCTTTTATCATTATTAATGTCTTTTTCTATTTTGCTTGGGTTTTAATTTGTTGCTTTTAATCAACTTTTTTAGTTGAACCCTTAATTAATTTAATGTCTTTTTGGTTTTGTTTAATTCTTAAAGGAAAAAAAACATGAATTGACTCTCAGTACTTTACTAAAAGGGAGATATTCTATAATTGCAGTTTTGATTGTTGTATTTTATTTCATTTTTTATTTCAGAATATTTATGGAGGTACAAACGTTTTCGTTACATAAATTGCTTTTGTACAATTTGAGTGAAAGTTATAAGTATGTCCATCCCCCAGATAGTGTGTGTTGTACCCATTAGGTGTGAATTTAGCCATCCCTTCCTCCCCTACCCTCCACTTCCTTGATTTCCAATGAACATTATTTCCATGTGTGTACACAAGTGTTGATAAATTAGTTCCAATTTAATGGTGACTACATATGGTGTTTATTTTCCATTCTTGTGATACTTCACTTAGAAGAATGGCCTTCAGTTCCATCCAGGATAATACAAGAGGTGCTAGATCACCATTTTTTTTATGTCTGAGTAGAACCCCATGGTATACATATACCACATTTTATTAATCCACTCATGGACTGATGGGCATTTGGGTTGTTTCCACATCTTTGCAATTGTGAATTGTGCTGCTATAAACATTCAAGTGCAGGTACCTTTTTTATAGATTGTCTTTTCCTTTGGGTAAATATCCAGTAGTGGGATTGCTGGATCCAATGGTAGTTCTGCTTGAGTTCTTTGAGGTATCTCCATATTACTCTCCATAGAGGCTTTACATGCTCATGGATGGGCAGAATCAACATTGTTAAAATGTCTATACTACCCAAAGTGGTCTACAGATTCAACGCAATCCCTATTAAAATACCAACATCATTTTTTGGCAGATCTAGAAAAAATAATTATACACCTCATATGGAACCAGAGAAGACCCAGTATTGCCAAAGCAACCTTAAGCAAAAAGAACAAATTGGGAGGCATCAATTTACTGGACTTCAAGCTATACTACAAGGCTATAGTAACTGAAACAGCATTTCATTGGCACAAGAACGGAGACATAGACCAATGGATCGGAACAGAGAAGCCATATATAAAACCATCCTCACATTGCCATCTGATCTTTAACAAAGCAGAGCAAAGCATACACTGGGAAAAGAATCCCTATTTAATAAATGGTACTGGGAAAATTGGATACACATATGTAGAAGAATCAGATCTCTCACCACTCACAAAAATCAACTCACAATGGATAACAGACTCAAACCTAATGCATGAAACTATAAGAATTCTAGAAGGAAATGTTGGAAAAATTTGTAGACGTTGGCCTAAGGAAAGAATTTATGAAGACCCCAAGAGCAATCACAGCAATAACAAAAAATAAATATATGGGACCTGGTCAAATTACAAAGCTTCTTCACAGCCAAGGAAACAATTATTAGAGTGAACAGACAACATACAGAATGACAGAAAATATTTGCATGCTATACATCTGATAAAGGGCTGAGAACAAGAATCTATAAAGAACTCAAGCAAATCATCAAGAAAAAAAAAATCAAACAACCCCATTAAAAACTGGGAGAAAGACATGAAAAGAAACTTTTCAAAATAAGAGAGACTAATGACCAGCAAACATATGAAAAAAAATGCTCAACATCTCTAACCATCAGGGAAATGCAAATCAAAACCACAATGAGATACCACTTAACTCCAGTGAGATTGGCTTGCAGTTTTGATTTTATCTTCACCCTTAGGGTTTGAATTTGTTCTCAATACAAGTATTATTGTTTTAATTTCTAAAGGGTTAGAATAACAAAAGGGCATTTTTCTATTGCCATCTGATACTATTCTTAAGTTGGTCAATGAATGTAGCTTGTAGTATAGCTCTGTTTTTAATCCACTGATATTTTGATGGCCTAATTTGTGTTTAACAAGAACGGTGTGGACCCCCCTGAAGAGGTCAGGGCGCTGGTGTGGGCCCCAAAGTTGAGACTTCTTTGGTTTGCTTGAGGGGCCAAGAGCTGAGAGATGTGCATTACACTCCATCATTAGAGTTGTGCTTTTTCCATTTCTCCTTATTTCTTTTTTTTTTCTTTTAGCGTATTATGGGGGTACAAGTGTTAAGGTTACATATATTGCCCATGCCTTCCTCCCCCCTTGAGTAAGAGCTTCAAGCGTGTCCATCCCCCAAACGTTGCACAAATTTCTCCTTATTTCTTTACCTAAGTCAGTACTTTGTAATCCTGTGCATAACCATCCACAACAGTTATTCATTTGTTTTGAACTGTTACTTCCATCGTTCTAAGGAAGCCCTTAGACCCATTTACTTTATCAATCTTTATGTAACAACCACGATATAATGCTAGCTATGCCCGGAATCTTACAAATATCAAGTCACTAAATTCCCACAACAACAAATGAGGTAGAAATCATCACACCTGTTATACAGACAAGGAACTGAGGCACAGAGATGTTAAGTACCAGGGTCCAGGCCTCACAAACAGTCCCTCCAGAAGCATTCTTCTACCCAGTTTCTCTGCTCTTCTTTATTATTTTTATTGAGATATAATTCACTTAACATAAGTGAATTATATCATAAATTGTCCACTTTAAATAGAGTACGATTCAGTGGGTTTTAGTATATTCACTGTGTTGAATAGCCATCATTACCAGTTCCAGAACATTTCCATCACCCCTAAAAAAAAAAATCCCTGTGTCCATTAGCGTCAATACTAATCTTAACCACTCCCACCCCTCTGCCCCTGGCAACCACTAATCCACTGCCTGTCTTTATAGATTTGCCTATTTCTGGGTATTTCATATCAATGGAACTATATAGCATGTGGTCTTTTGTGTTTGGCTTCTTTCACCTAGCATAATGTTTTTAAGGTTCATCTTCATTTTGGTACGAAGTATCTCCACTTCATTCCTTTATGTAGCTAAATAATATTCCGTCATGTGGATATACCACATTTTATCCATCCATTCGTCATCGGTTGATGGGCATTTGGGTTGTTTCCGCTTGGGGGCTATTATGAATAATACTTTTATGAACATTCATGTATACGTTTTTGCATGAACATATGTTTTCAATTCTCTTACATATCTACTTTGGAATAAAACTGCTGGGTCATATGGTAAGTCTATGTTTAACTTTTTGAGGAACTGCCAAATGGTTTTCCACAGTGGCTGCACTATTTTCTATTTCCACTGGCAACATAGAGGCAGAATCTGTGTTGTCAAGGGCTGTGGTTTAGTACTGATCAGCATTTGACATGATTTTAACTCATTCCGATATCACTGCTATGACCCCCTACTTTATTTCTGCCTGCATTTTTTGTGGGCCTCCCAAACTTTTCCCTTCAGATTGGATCATTCTGAGTTAAGCATCTCTCTCGAATATAACATATTACAAACCTTGTGGGCTTTGCACAACTATAAGAGCATTTATCTATTAAATTGAGTATTTATTACTAGAGCAGATATATTTACTCTTACTCTGCCACATTTATTTTATGCTTTCTCTTTTTAATGTTTCCTTCCTCTTTTTTCCCCTCTTTGCTATGTATAAGATCTTTTTTTATTTTTTTTTCCCCATCTGGTAATTTGGATGTAGTACAGTTAGATTATATTTCTAGTGGTAGCTATGCTTTAACTTTAGATAAAACCTTTAAGCACGTATTTATCAATTATCAATTTCAGATGCGAAGCAAGGTTTTTTTAATACTTTCCACTAAAGAGGAAGATTCTGCATACTGTCATTCCCTCCAGCTCTGTCCTCACCACTCTGCTCTCTGAATTGGTATGCTCAGATATTTATGACCCTACTGGTTTTAGCTATAGTGTACTTATTTCTATATTGTGCAGCTTTTCACTCTATAAGAAGAATATTTTGATGCTGTTTTATGATATTAACTATCATTGCTATTCGGCTTGGTTCTATGATTAGTGCTTTTATAAAACAGCCTCCGCCTGCGTAGGTTCTTGATGTGAGTCCTCTTGGTTTGCTGAAAAGAGGCAAAATGGGAATGTGCCATTAGAGTCCTTGCATATTTGAGACTTGTTTCAGCAGTGTGTGCTGAAACAAACAAGTGGAACGAAGACAGCGTTCCGAAGTCACATGTCTTTCCATCAAAAATCTTAACCTGTTTTCTCAGATTTTCTGGGATCCAATGCCGCTAAGGAAATCCAGACCAAGCCCAGATTTTCAGTTCTCTTTGCGATTTGCTTTTCAGACCTGGGCATTCGTATCGTGCATCCTTGAACTTTAGTAATTTCACCAGGCATTTTTGCACGCGTTCCCCAGAACTCAGTGAGCCCCAGTCATTTCTGTCATTTCTGTAGTCCTTCATTCATCTCGGGGTGATCTTCGCTGCGTGGTCGCGCGCCAGGTTCACTTCCACCTGTCAGATGTTCCAGGGCATCATCCCACTCGTCGCTACGGAGAGCGTGCCCTACTGGCCTTCTGTATTCGCCCTGCCCTCTTTCGCCGCAGTTCTTTCTTCTTCCTTTTCCTCTGCATCTTCCAAGAACGTCGGAAGCCTGTCCACACTCCCGGCTCCCTGACTCGGGTTTCCGCAGATTTAATTCTCTTCTTTGCTACGTCTATTGCTCACGTTCTTCGGTGGTGTTATTTCCCCTCGATTTCTCTCCTCAAACCTGCCAGATGCCTTTTATTCCCAGTCTGTGATTTGATCAAGCGTCCTGCATGGCTGCAGTTGACCAGCCGAAGATGCCGGATAAAATCTCAAACTGGGCCTAACTTTAGGGATCTTGGGCCTAACGTGTCTATGCTCTGCTTCTCTATTCTCTGCCCCTCAAAGTCATCCATGAGGATGAGAATCAGCTTCTCCCAAACTCCCATGAATATTGATATGTTGATCTCCTCCCATGACGTACGAACGTGCTTAATGGTATCTAGAATGGTGAGTCCTTTCCAGAAAGTTTTCAGTGTACTTTGCCCAGATGCATCAGAGGAATCACTATCTACGGCAGCTGTAGCCTTACAAAACGCATTTCTTAAATAATGAGACGTGAAAGTCAAAATCACTCCTTGATCCATGAGTTACAGAACGGATGCTGCATTAGGAGGCATGAAAATAACACTGATCTCCCTGTGATCTCCATCGGAGCTCTTGGTTTACTAGGTGCATTGTCAACGAGCAGTAATATTTTGAAAAAAAATATATTTTTTTTCTGAGCAGGTTGCAAAAATGAGCTTAAAATATTCAGTGAACCATGCTGTAAACAGATGTGCTGTTGTCTAGGCTTTGTTATTCTCGTTTATAAAGTACAGGCAGAGCATATTTAGCACAATTCTTAAGGGCCCTAGGATTTTCAGAATGGTAATTTAGCAAAGTCGCAACATGCAAGTTAGCTTCAACTTAAAGTTACCAGCTGTAGTATCCCCTAACAGGAGAGCCTGCCCGTCCTTTGAAACTTTAAAACCAGGCACTGACTTCCCCTCTATCTAGCTAGGAAAGTCCTGGATGGCATCTTTCTCCCATATAAGGTGTTTCATCTACATGGAAAATCTGTTGTTTAGTGTAGCCACCTGCATCAATTATCTTAGCTAGGTCTTCTGAATAACTCACTATAGCTTCTATCTCAGCATTTGATGCTTCACCTTGTACTTTCATGTTATAGAGATGACTTTTTCCTTAAACGTCATGAACCATGGCTGGCTTCAAACTTTCCTTCTGCGGCTTCCTCACCTCTCTCAGTCTTCAAAGAATTGCAGAGACTTGCTCTGGATTGGGCTTTGGCTTCATGGAATGTTGCAGCTGGTTTACCTTCTATCCAGACCACTAAAATTTTCTCCTCATCGGCAATAAGGCTATTTCATTTTCTTGTTATTCATATGTTCACTGGAGTAGCTTTTAGTCTTCTTCAAGAACTTTTCCTTTGCATTCACACCTTGGCTATTTGGTACAAGAGGTCTAGCTTTTGGCCTGCCTTGGCTTTCAACATGCCTTTCTAACCGAGCCCGATCATTTCTAGCTTTTCATTTGAAGCGAGAGATATATAATGCTTCCTTTCACTTGAACAATTAGAGGCCACTGTAGGGTTATTAATCGGCCTGATTTCGATATTGTTGTGAATAGGGAGGTCCAAGGAGAGGGAGAGAGACGGGGAACAGTGGGTGGGCGGAGCGGTGGGAACACACACCACGTTCACTGATTAGGTTTGCCATCTTACACGGCACGGTCCACGGCACTCGAGAGCGATAACAACAGTCACATCAAAGATCACTGATCACGGATCACGGTAACAGACACAATAATGATGCAAAAGCTTTAGATATTGCAGGAGTCACCAAAATGTGACACTGAGACATGAAATGAGCACGTGCTGTTGGAAAAATGGTTCCAACAGAGTTGCCTGATGCAGGGTTGCTACAAACCTTCCACTTGTAAAAAATTTAATGTCTGCAAAGCACAATGAAGCAAAACACAGTAACACAATGTATGCCTGTACCACAGCATCAACAACGGGAAATACTGGGGGATAAATTTAACAAGCTATGAACAAGGCCTCTAGACTGAAAAGTGTAAAATATTTCTATAAGAAAGCTAAGAGAAGCTAAACACATGGAGAGAGATTCCATGTCCACGGATCACAAGACCCAATCGTGTTAAATTGTCAGTCGTCTCCAAATCAATCTGTAGCCGCAGTGCAATGCTAATCAAAATCCCAACAGCGTTTTTGTAAAAATTGGCAAGCCTTTTTATATTTATATGCTTATGTAAATATGTATTTATTTATATGGCAATGCAATGACCTAGATTAGCTAACACAATTTTTAAAAAGAAGAACAAAGTCGGACAGCTCATGTGGCCTGATTTTAAGGCTTTCTAACAAGCTGCATAGGCAAGGCAGTGTGTATTGGCTATTGCTAAACACAATGGAAGAGAGGGTTCAGAACTATACACACACAAAATTGGTGAACTGGGTTTTTTTTTGTTTTTTTGTTTTTTGAGACAGAGTCTCGCTTTGTTGCCCAGGCTAGAGTGAGTGCCATGGCATCAGCCTAGCTCACAGCAACCTCAAACTCCTGGGCTCAAGCGATCCTCCTGCCTCAGCCTCCCGAGTAGCTGGGACTACAGGCATGTGCCACCATGCCCGGCTAATTTTTTCTATATATATTTTTTAGTTGGCCAATTTATTTCTTTCTATTTATAGTAGAGACGGGGTCTCGCTCTTGCTCAGGCTGGTTTCGAACTCCTGACCTTGAGCAATCCGCCCACCTCGGCCTCCCAGAGTGCTGGGATGACAGGTGTTGAGCCACCGCGCCCGGCCAAGAATAAATGTCTTGGCAGCGGTGGGATTCGAAGTGAACTGGTTTTTGACAAAGGTACCAACAAAATCTGATGGGGGAAGGATAGTCTTTTAAACAGATGTACTGGAAAAATTCAATATCCATATGAAACAAAAAATAAACAAAGGAAATGACCTTACACCAGACACAAACATCAACTCAAAATGAATTATAAACCTAAATATAAGAACTAATCCCGCTTGAAGCTCTTACTCGAGGGGAGGCGGGCCTGGGCAATATACATAACCTTAACACTTGTACCCCTATAATATGCTAAAATAAAAAAACATTAAAAAATTAAATAATAATAATAATTTACAAACAAAAAGAACTAATCCTATATATTCTGGAACAAAACACAGAAGAAAGTAATTATGACCTTAAATTAGGCAAAGATTTCTTAGAAATGCAAAAGAGAAAAATGATGCATTGTATTTCATTATAATTAAAAAAAAAACATTTGTGTTTCAAAAGACACCATTATGAAAATGAAAAGGCGAGACGAGACTGAGAGAAAAGTTTTGCAAAACAATATCTGATAAAGGACTTGTATCATGGTGATATAGCACATCTTATATTTTCCTGGTTAGAGCTGGAACCCATACTACTAAGTGAAGTATCCCAAG
Organism: Microcebus murinus; assembly: GCF_040939455.1. Lineage (NCBI taxonomy): Eukaryota > Metazoa > Chordata > Mammalia > Primates > Cheirogaleidae > Microcebus > Microcebus murinus. The sequence continues at coordinate 56,982,454 of NC_134119.1, forward strand.
AATGGAAAAACAAGCACCAGATATATTCTCCAGCAAACTGGTATTAACTGAGCAGCACCTAAGTGGACACATAGGTACTGCAGTAATAGGGTATTGGGCAGGTGGGATGGGGGGCGGGGGGCGGGTATATACATACATAATGAGTGAGATGTGCACCATCTAGGGGATGGTCATGATGGAGACTCAGACTTGTGGGGGGAGGGGGGGAAATGGGCATTTATTGAAACCTTAAAATCTGTACCCCCATAATATGCCGAAATAAAAAAAAAATGAAAAAAAAAAAGGACTTGTATCTAGGATATATAAAGAAACCCACACGATGCAATAAAATGTAATACATGAGCAAAAGATTTGAGTGGCCATTTCACAAAGGAAGACATACAGATGGCAAGGGAGTATGTGAAAAGATGCTCAGCTCCATCAGCCATCAGGGAAATGCAAATTAAGCCACAGTGAGATTCCATTGCACACCTATGAGAAGAGTGTAAGAAAAAATGCCGAGTGCTGCCCCCAAAAAAGTGAAGCAACTGGAATTCCCACGCATTGCTGATGGGAACACAAAAGGGTGAAGCCAGGGTGTGGCAATTTCTTACAAAGTTAAACGTACACTTCCTCGGTGATACAGCCATTTCACTTCCACCTTTTTTTTACTTAAAAGAGATGAAACATCCATTCACAGAAAGACTAACCTACAGATGATTAGAGCGGCTTTATTCGTACTATCCAAAAACTGTAAACGACCCAAATACCCATCTTCTGGTAAGTAGAAAAACCACATTGTCTTACATTCGTACAATAGGATTCTACGTAGTAAGAAAAGGGAACAAACTCCTCAGAGGCCACACAACGAGGATGAATCCCAAGAGCATTGTGCCAAAGGAAAGAAGCCACAGAAGATGACATATTGCAAGATTCCATTTATATGAAATCGTCAAAGGGAGAAGAGAGTGGAGGAGAGATTTTTGGAGTGATGGAACTGTTCTGTATCATGCTCGAGCATATGTCAAAACTCATCAAATCATAAGATTAAATATGGAAACCTTGATTATGTGTAAATTTGACTTCAATAAAGCTGATTTAGTAAAAGGGTGCTTAGCAGATAAGTAGACGCCATCCTCCACTTTTGAGTGACGGTTAAGCTGTGTATGGAATTTTAGGTCAAATTATTTTTTTCTCCTCCCGACGTTGAAAGCGTTGTCTTCTAGAATCCCAGTGCTGCCTATGAAAACTCACATAAAAGTCCGATCTTCTTTCTTATGAGGTGACTTCTCCCTCTTGCTTTAATTTTTTATGATAATGATATTAACAAACCCTTACTGAGAGCTTGCAGTGTTCCAAGTCCTGTTCTATACACCCTATTCCCAGTGCCTTGGAACTTCTCAGCAATAAATCCGGTTGTGATGTCTTTTTCATTGCTGTTCTGAGAACTCAGAGAACGGTTTCAATATAAAGACTATCCTTTGGGGGTGGTTTCTTCTATTGTTTCCTGGCCATTTTATTCCATCTCAGCATCCTCTGTTCTCTGCTGCTAGTACTCCCAATAACAGGGATTAGACCTCTTGGGGATTGGTCCTTTATTTCTCTTATCTTGTGTCTTATAATTTCTCCTCTTTCCAGATCTTATATTATTACTTCTTCTATTTCAGCAATCATGTTTTTAATCTCTAAGACATTCCTTGTTTTCTGAGTGATCTTTTTCCCTAGGCTACTGTTCTTGTTCTTTGAATGTAGCATCTTCTCGAGTGACACCGAATGTGCTTTTAGAAGGTAAGTTTTTTCCTGATTTTGTGTTGATCTTTCTCTTTTAACTACTACTACTACACACATACACACACACACTCCGGCAACTGTCTCTTATCAAAATATGTACATGGAACTCATACTAATTAATAAAGAAAAGATTTTAAAGATAGAAAAATGGCCCGAAGACATGAACAGACACTTCACAAAAGAAGACTTCTAAATGACCGATAAATGCATTAAAAAGGTGCCTAACACTGCTTAGGGAAACGAGAATGTAAAATGTAACCAGAGAACCATCTAGAACGGCTAGAATGGGAAAGATTGAAAATACCAATGTGTATAGAACAGCGGAAATCCTCACGCACTACTTTTGGTGGTGTAAATTGCAACACTTTGGGAAACTATATGGCAGTATCGACTAAACCTGGACATATGTGTATCTTTGACGCAGTCATTCCACTCCTAACTATATACCCAACCCAAATGCACACGTATTTTTTACAGAAAACGCGTACTAGAATACCTGTGGCAGTGTCATTGGTGTTACCGAAAGCTAGAAACCCCTCGAAGGCCATCGCAGTAGGACGGATGGCACGTTTGCACATGGAATGCCATGTAGTGAGGAAATGAGCTGAACACGTGGCACTTTTCTGCATGTATATGTTGTACCCTAATAAAGTCAGACAAAAATAAATAAATACAAGATAACTCACCCATCTTGGCTTTTTATAATGGTTGGCACCACACGTGAAGCATTGTATTTAGATGTTCTTTGTAAAATGAGACGATCAACGTTGTTTTCCTACACCCTTTCTAGTTTTATTCGTCAGAAATATGTAGGTCTGGACTACTGTAGTTTACAGCGATTGTTAAATTGGTTTATGTTTTGAGGATTATTTTGCGTTTTGTATTATAGCCACATTTACCCCAATTAGGCAGACTTAAATATTTAACAGGGTTTCCATCCTTATTTTAGGCTTTTTATAGCTCATATTCTCAATCCCTGACTTACAGATTTAACTGGAAAACATCTTTTGAGAGATTCCTATGCAAACGATAACCACTTCACGATTTTTTTTGCCATATCTGATACGATTGGTCTTTCTTCCACCGGTTCATTTAACACTTTGTTTTCTGATTATTGTTTGTGTTTTTTTAAAAAAAAAAAAAAAATCTTTTGTCTGTGGACCTCGTGTTTGCCCTTTTTAAAAACAATTCGAGGTAGGAAAATTAAACAGCTTATTATTGTACCCACACAGTTGGGCTGAAATATTGAAAGAATATATTTGAAATTATTTTTCAAAAAAAAAAAACAAAAGAAATTATTCTTCACTATTAATCAATGTTGAAAATGTGCAATATCTCCTGCTCACCCCCATGTAAAATGATAGATTCCGTTTGTACGTGGCCCCTGTTAGATTGGATGAGGTCTCCGGCTTTTCTCAGGTGTATGAAGTAGCCACGTCCTGTGAGCCTGTGATAGTGGCAATGCGTGGTCAGCGGTGTTGGCCACGCAGGTGGAGGAGGAAGGGAGTGTCCCCGTGGCCAGCCCTCCCATACAGCCTCAGCCCAGCCGTGCCCCAGCTGGGAAACCCGACTTGGGAAATACAACATGCAATGATTCTCTGTCATTTTGATTAGAACGACATCCACACGGGGCAGCTACATTCTTTCCCAAGGCAAAAAAAAATAAGCAAAACAAAAAGTCTTCTCCAAACAAAGGGCGAAAGAGGGTAACTGTTTACTCACGCTCCATTCTTCTTAATTTCCGATATTCTCTTAGACAACTGCCAAGCCCAAATGGAAACGGCTCTTCTGATGTAAGTGTGGACTTTGATCTGACGATCACCAAAGCTGTCCCCAAGAATTTCAGAGCAGAACCACTTGGGCAAAACAAGTCACAAAATGAATATAAGCCTGGACTTTTTTTGTTTGTTTATTTATTTTTTTTCATTTACCGATAAGTTGGTCTCAAGAGTTAAAATGAGCTTTCCCCCAGAAGTAAACAGTCGTCATACGCACTTAAAATGACATCTTATATAACATTCCCTTTGTCCTCATGATGCACGTAGGTTTCACACCTGGGGCCAACGCATGGCTGAGCAAGTGCTGACCACGGCCTTGGCTTCACACAGAAAGCCGTGGACAGGCTGTGACCTCACTGCTCCGGTCTAACTTCAGCAGGACCCTCAGGTTACCTGGGCAATCCCAGAAATGCCTGCTGCCCGGGGTGACCATGTAACTTATCATGCCCACTGGGTCACTTTGCAAGCTGAAAGGGGCATTAGCATTATCAGGACAATAAACATCAGCCTGGCTGGCCTGTACCAGTCAGTGTGTACTGCCATGCTACCTGAAACAAATGTTAAAAAACTAAAATAAAAAGCATCAATAGTACGGTGGCATTTCTACCTAGGTGGCAGAGACCGCTCGCTTTGTTTGGGGTCAACACGCAGGGAAAAGGGCAGGAAATGGTTAGTCGTGGGTGGGCCAATGGTAGCCTCCTCGGGTACCCCCAACTCCAGGAAAAGCTGAGTAAGTGGAGAGAGACAGACACCACACCTGGGATCCCAGCGCGGGGGTGCCCTGCTCAGGCCCCCCACCACTCACCTCTGGGCCAGTCCCTACAACTGACCTGAACCCACCCCTGCAGCAAAATATCCATGAACCGCTCACTCTTGCTTTTCTCAGTATCAGTTCAGCGAAGTGTAGACTATATCTAGTTTCCATGTCAACTAATGATCTGGGCAAGGAGACGGCTGAAGAACACTTAACCAGCTAAGAAAATGACAGCTGACTCCAAAGGCCACCATCCCGAGACCCTTAGCTGGGAATGCCTGGCTCCATTCCGCACCTGTCCTGTTCGTTCTCAGTGCCTACGATGCTCAGATATGTGCAAAGCAGTCACGTGTTGTCCACATCATAACGGACGCTAACAGTACTCGCTACTGTGCACTGAGCGAGCACCCAGACTGGGCCAGGCATTGCACTAGGCACTTACTCATAACACTCTCTACTCCTCACAAAGAAGACGTATCCATCCCCCACCCCCCATCCTACGGATAAGGGGCCCGGGAGCTCAGAGAGGTTAACTGTGTTGCTCAAGGTCACACAGCCAGGCAGTGGTGGTGTTGACTTCCCCTGGATCTGCCAAAAGGTGATACATTCCAAGCCATAAAGAGAGTAAGTTTGTGCCGTAAGTTTGCATGCCAAGCAGTCTTGCAAATCATCACTGCTACTGATGGTTAAATTTTATACAGGAGACTAGAAAAGGGGGTTATGTCATTCTCTCTCCCTGAACACTGGGGAACAAGATAATAAAACAGAGGGTACCCTCAAGACTATAGCGTTCTTATCCTGCCATCGCATGGATGCATGCCCCTTAAAACGCCCCACGGTGCTGGGTATGTTATAAATGCAAAACCAAGAAATACAGCACAGGAAGCAATGCATGTTTGGATGCATTGTCCCAGCTTGTCTGCAAGATGCCAGCGCCCTGCTCAGACCCTCTGCTGACCCTGCTTGACACCTGAGGTCTAGACACGGGTTCCAGTCACAACCTCTGAGTCCCCAAGAGGCAAAGGCTCCTCGGGTACCAGCAACTGGAAGGAGCTGGTGTCTGTGCGGAGAACCGGGGTTACCTCCTTAGCGGGGTTCATCCGGGTTTCCCTGTTCCCCTTTCCCCCTCTGCCCTCTGAGCCAGGGAGTGCTCAGGGCGGCCGCTTTCTGCCCAGGGCGCTCCGGCAGCTGAGAGAGGGACAGGGTGGCTTGGAAGATCAGGGGAAGATAAACACAGGGCGGGACCCAGTGACTCCTGGTGTGAGTCAGCGTGGACGTCCCACCCTCCCGTTCCGAGCACAAAGGGTGCTTAAAACTTTAATGAATTGAACTCTATGAGTAAGGGGTGTTAATCATTTTAATTACCCAGCAGCTTGAAATCAGATATAACAGTCCAATAATGTATCTTTAAACGAATACAACCCTGCCCTATAAAAAAAAAAAAAATCCCTTCCAAACCCATTCTAATAATTTCTATTTATCTTGTCTGACGTTAACTGTTATCCGGCCCAGCCGGCCGACGGACAGCCTTCCCCCCGCCGCGTGCGGTGCAAACGCAACGCCGTCTAGTTTTTCAATGTCATCAGCGTCCCCCTGGTGGGCAGGGAGCAAGGCGGTGGCACCGGTCACACTTCACTGCTCCATCTCCTATGACAAAGAGGAACGGGGCGCCTCCAACCCGGCCGGCCTGGCAGAGGGGAAGGTGGCCGCGGAGAAGTCCCCGTGCAGCCGGGAAGCACCAGAGGGCCGCCCCGTGTGACTTGCTAACAGCGTGAAGGGGCAGACAAATAGATTTTCCTCTATATTTATAACTAGCATCATTCTTCCTTTCAGGCCGTTCAGTGCAGGTAGCTGTTTTATATGAAATGAACAATCTTTATAGACGTACCAGAGCCATAACAAGCCTGATTTTCAGGGAAGCTGAGGTATATAACTCTTACCCAATTGTCAGGCTACTTGCTCAACAAATCAAGCCTAACTTATGATGTTTGCAGTGTAATTTTTATTCCCGTTTGACTCGCCAGCTACCCGGTGGTAATAGGATGTTAGGAGAGGGCAGTGGCGATGTTTGTGCATGCCGTGATTGATAGGCCGACGCCGCATTTTTCATTTATATCTCCCGATTCCGAATCAGTTAAGTTTAGGAAAAATGAAACAAAGTGGCAAGAAAAATGTTTGCAGATTGCAGACCGGCGCTCCCGCGGATCCGAGTTCAGCCCACATCTGCCGGGATTGTCTGGAAACATTAAGATATCTAAATGAAAATCAATACTATATGTGCCAGGCATTTACTACCAAGGAACAAGCATCCAGAGACCCGAGCTAATCAGACTTCCAGCTTGTGCCTCAGCCACGGGCCGAACCCCAGGGGTGTCCTAATTGCTCAGACTAATCATAGAAGAGTTAAATTTATAACCAGGAGAGACGCCTTGTTTTTCTTGCCGGGCTGCCGTTGGGGGGCGGGAGGGCTCACCTGTGGGGCGGGCACCAGATGCACGGTGGCAGCCCCCGTTCCGGAGAGGATGGGCTCTCACCTGTCAGAGGAGAAGGGGGACAAATTTACTGCTGTCAGCCGTAAAACCCGCCGGGCTCCCCACTCGGGGTGGGGGAGAGAAAGAGCTCCGTCAGCTCACACGCGCACCGTGGATCCCCTCACCCGACATCTCCCCACTTAACCCCCTTGTCCCAGGACATGAAAGCCCCCCCTGCACACTGTGATCCCTGGCCTGGTTTTTATTTTAAGCCAACGGCTCAGGAAAAGCAATCGGCAGCCCCGTGATGTTAAAAATACACGTAACCGTTTTTTCCCTGAGTTCCACTCCGGGGTTTTGGCCCTGGGGAGCCTCCCTTGGCGACCCGAGTCCCCCCCACCCCCCACGCCACCCCGTATAGACGAGTCACCGGCGACGCCCACACGCCCCCAAACTACAGAGCCACACAATAGCTATTGGACCAGCCGGCACTACACTGCTGAAAACCATAATGTATCAGGGGACTGGATTCCTAATATTTGCATTCTAGATGCCAACTGTGAGCATATTTTGTACTATTTTCAACAAATTACACCAAAATATGCAAAATGTTTATAAGGCTCCATCTTCTATTTTTGGCTCCGGTATATTTGCAACTTAATAGTCCTTCAGAGATTTGTTTGTCTCCTCAGGAGAAATAGGGAAGTGGGAAATGGGGGGAAAAAAAAGAAGAAGAAGAAGAACAGAAAAAGGAGGGGGAAGGAAAAAAGGAAGCGAAGGTGCTTTGTTCCCGCAAGTCGAGTTCTGCAAGTTTCCCCGCAGAGAGCAGAGCCAGCCGTCCCTGGAGACCACCCTCGACAAAAAATGTAATAGCGTTATTTGGATGCTTTGTGCCCTGGATTTCAGATGTATTTTTAATGCACGCGTCTTAAAACAAAACAACCATTGTCAAATGCTGTGTTCTCTTCTCGTCGGTTTAAGTGGTTTCCCAGACAGCAGGATTTCGGGAGCACCTCGAGGGCTGTGATCAGCGAAGGGTCCCGCCTTGTTCTCCGTGGCTTCTACTGCGGGAAGGGCCGTCAGTCCTCCTCCCAGGAAAGGTGTCTCCGGTCCCTGTGACGCCAGCGATGACAGCCCTGGCCTTCCGCGCCGTCATCGGTGGCTCTGGGCTCGCAGGACCGAGAGCGAAGACGTCTGTCCTTCCTGCCTTCGACCCTGGGACCCCACCGAGCCCTGGCCACCTACGTCTACACAGCATCGGGGTGAGCAGAGTCCAAGGTGAAGGAAATCGAGATGCATCCGGGTCAGGGAGGCGCTGGATTACACGACCGAGTCAAAAAGCTTTTCATGCAGCTTCTCCATGGGCACAGCTGCGGGACAAGAAACTAAATTGTTCTCTGATATTCTTTCTCGTGAACTTGACCTAGGTGTGGGGCCCCATGCCCTTGTTCCCTAACTGGGCCAATCTCTCCTAACAAGACCAAAGCTTCGGGCAAGTTCGTTACTTGCGCAGAATGAATGAAGCCAGAGGAAGAGATATTTAATGGACAAATCTGTGTTCTGCGCCGGCCTCCACCTAAAAGAGAGTGGGAGGGAGCGTGCGCTGCCTCCCTCGTCTTTGCAGAGACAGGAGGCCCTCGGAATGGATTTGCAGGCTGGATGAGCCGACGGCACACGGTGGATGGAATGGGAGGTCGGTTGAGTGGGACACAGACTCAGGAAGGGGTAAGGAAGCATCAATCTCATGAGAGACCGAGGCCAAGGTGGGTCCCAGGGCACGTGGGGCCGAGGGCCGGCAGGCCGTCTGCTCGGAGCGCTGTGCACACCACGCCCTGAATCGGAGGCAGCCGAATCCTGATCTGCCCCAAGGACGAAGGTCGGCAGCTCCTGACTGAAGGGCAGAATGGCTCCACACGCCCTCCTCGGTCAGCAGGGGCCCAACACGGAGGCAGCCAAGGTGTGGCTGGAGGCTCAGGGGAGGTGGAGGCTTCGCACACCTGCGTCCCGCCCCCACCGTGCTCCCGGGACCTGCCCGTGTGGCCGGGTTCCCAGTGCACAGGCGAGGCTACGGGATAGCGGGTGCTGAGAAGCCTCCTGGGGTCTCAGGAGAGGGCAGCCTGCCAGCGGCAGGGGACCAGGACAGGGGAGCACGGCAGGGGACCAGGACAGGGGAGCACGGCAGGGGAGCACTGCAGGGGAACACAACAGGGGAGCACGGCAGGGGAGCACGGCAGGGGACCAGGACAGGGGAGCACAGCAGGGGACCAGGACAGGGGAGCACGGCAGGGGGGCAAGGCAGGGGACTAGGACAGGGGAGCACGGCAGGGGAGCACAACAGGGGAGCACGGCAGGGGAGCACGGCAGGGGAGCATGGCAGGGGAGCACAACAGGGGAGCACAGCAGGGGAGCACAGCAGGGGAGCACGGCAGGGCCACTCGGACAACACAGTCAGCAGAGTGCTCCTGCAAGACCCAGGCAAACCACAACTGTAATAAGAGTTTCTGGGCTTGGCTCGGTGGCTCACGCCTGTAATCCCAGCACTCTGGGAGGCCGAGGCGGGAGAATCACTCAAAGTCAGGAGTTCAAAACCAGCCTGAGCAAGAGGAAGACCCCGTCTCTATTAAAAAATAGAAAGAAGTTAATTGGCCAACTAAAAATATATAGAGAAAAAAATTAGCCGGGCATGGTGGCACATGCCTGTAGTCCCAGCTACTCGAGAGGCTGAGGCAGGAGGATCGATGGAGCCCAGGAGTCTGAGGTTGCTGTGAGCGAGGCTGACGCCACGGCACTCACTCTAGCCCGGGCAACAGAGTGAGACTGTCTCAAAAAAAAAAAAAAAAAAATAGAGCTTCCGCCATCTTTGAGGGTTTCCAAGCACAACTCCCCAAGTTGCCAGCGTGTTAACTGGTTTGACCTGCTCCCATGAGGCGGGTCCCCATCATCGCACGGGGTGGGCAGGTCACTTGGTGGTAGCCACCGAGCCATGGAGGGCAGAGCCAGGGTCTATCCGTGCGGCTAGGCGTGGAGTCCACGGCTCTTCTGCTGGAGGAGGTGTCTGGGGACAAAGGGGGCCCGCGAGGAGGTGAGATGACAGCGTGTGGACCCCAGACATTTGTATCATTCAAAAGACAAACAACAATATGATAAGCCCACATGCAACCAAAAGCATTAAGACAGGTGCCCAAGCAGAACTGTGCGTCATGATGGGAGCTTCCCAGAAAACGGAGCCTCAATCAGGAACGCCGCTGAAATGGTTACAAGATAAGAACTGGGGTGTGGGGGGCATTCACCGGTGTGGCTGGCACGGGCTTTGTCCTCCTCCGAGCAGACACTGGTGACAGTAACAGCATTCAACGACCCAGGGCTCTGGCTTCGTCTCTGCAGCATTCCATTACGCTGCGGGCCCACTGCCATCTCATGGTCAGAAACTCAGAAAGACAGCCGCTCCCAGAGCCTGCCCGCCCGGTGCCCGGGCCGCCCCCGGGGACCACTGTGCCCCGGTGCCACCGTCGCCGGCCCTAGCAGAGTGAAACCTCATCGGCAATGTTTCCCACAAGGCAGAGGGGACATTTGTAAAGTGACCCCTCTCCGGCCTTTTAGCCCCGGAGGAGACGGGCCAGGGAGCAGGGGGAGAGAGGGGGGATGCTCGCTCGCCCTGTGGACCGAGGCAGGAGCAGGACAAGGCTTGTTGGATCCTAATCCATCAGAGGCCTCCCCGGGAGCGGACGCGACAGGGGATGGCTTGCGAGCCGCACTGCACGCTGACCCAAGGCAGAGCTCGTGGAGAAATGATGTCCTCTTAAGCAGACTCCTGGAGAGATGGGCTGCATTTCTTCTAACGAATTAGAAAGGCCTGGAATGCGACCGCTCCTCGGAAAACAGGGCTGATCTAGCCTTGCGCAGGCTGCATTAGCTCGCTGCATAAAAAGACCGTTTAAGGCAGGGAAGCCTTCAGAACGCTGGCCCGCCAGAAGCAGCGTTCCTGAGACATTACCCTCCTCCACGGCCACCTGAGCCAGTCACTTCCCGTGGAGAAAAGCTTCATTCGCAACCTAGAAGACCAAGTGGGCTTTATTCAAGGGAAAGGGGTCATCTTCTGTCTTGGGTCCCCCCGGGGGAGTTTTCCCCGCACCCACGTCCCGCCCAGCCTGCATCCCACCTCCCACGGCCCAGCCAGGCTGGGGGCAGCACTGTGGGGCCACCAGCTCCGTCCCTTCCGAGGTGTCCTGCGTGGTTCAGGGCGGCTGGAGTCCTGACCGCCCCCCCCCGCCCCCCGCCCCTGCTGAATACCAGAGCAATTACGAAGCAGATCTGGGGACGGTGCTCAAAAGATGAAACGATCCATTTGCACGGAGTGCTCGTGTTTGAAAACTTTGCATGCAAAGATTACAACCTGTCATTCTCTTCCCTGGAGACACGCTACCTTCTTAAAAAGTATCTCTAATGAGATCTACAAATCTATGTTGAAGACAGCTTACTTTATTGTGTTTGTAAAGATAAAAATGTTTTAAATAGGTTATGGCTCCTGGGACTGATAGACCCACCGTGAGGGTAAGGTCATTTTGAAATGTTAATAAAAGTTTTCATAAAATATGACGGCACTCAAAGAGTAATGTTTGGATGTAAAAATAACTATAAAAGCATAATTTCTACCAGGGTACACAACGCAGTTTTTCTGTGTCAAGATACTTGCCCGATCCCTCACTTAACGGGGTTGCGGCTCTTCCAGCTGTTTTAACGGCCGGGCTGGGATTCGATCCTTATTAGCCAGGGCTGTGGCAACCCTTGCCAGGCGTGGCCAGTTATATTGCAAACTTCCCCGTGAAGTGAAGGCCCGTGCTGCCCTGCCCGTCACGCTAATACGCCAGCACTTAGCCTGGGGCGGGCTCGGCTTCCTGCAGGCAAAGCCGTCCTCTCGTGCAAGGAGCCAGGACTGGCCGGGCCGACCAGCAGCACCCCGGGGGCTCAGCCCCCACGGCTCAAGGTCCCTGGGCTCAGCAGGGGCAACTCAGCAAATTGGAAACATTCAGCTGTTTCCAATTCAATGAGCTCCTTTCTGTTTGAAGTCAACCAGCCCGAAGGAAGTATCTCAGAAGCGTTTTCTAGGTGATGAGATAACTAATGAGACCAATCTGGCCCTCTGCTTGCCAGGCCCCGTTGGCTCAAATCAGCCCCCCTGTGTTTCCAGGAGGGCACTGGGGACACGTGGGTTCCTCGGGACCCTCGTCTGGGAACGAAACTCCCTGCGGGCACTCAGCACACACGTTAAGGGAGAGCCGAGACAGGCTGGAGTCCGGGATCGTGGATCTGGGACAAGAAAGTGGTAGCGCCGGAGTCCCGCCTACAAAACACGCCGGCTGTAGAACCTTCCGAGAGGGATTTCCGCCCTACTGCACACCGCTGCCATGGACACCAAGGGGCACACTCCAGCCCTCGTCGCCCCCTCCCTACTCTCCCGCACACCCCGAGGAAGGTTCATCGAGTGCCCAAGAGATCAGTTGCTTTTTCCTCCTGTGCCCATTATCTGTGATATCAACTCGAGGCCCTGAGCTCTCGGGGACCACTACCCACGACACCTGGCTCTGACAGATCAAAACGCTTTGCCGTCAGCCTTAGAACTGATTTTGAGACGTCGGAAAGCATGGCTTTGCCCGGCCTTGGTTTCCGCTCTGGCCCACCTTCCTTGAAGCAGCGTTAGTAGGGTGCCACAGCTGCTGAGCTGAGGGGCAGCTGGCGGGCAGGGGGGCAAGAGACTAAGCAGCGGCACACAGGGAAATGAGGGGTGCAAATGAGCATCAGTTAATGTCTCAGAACTTCGGCCCACTGTCCTGCCTACGATAGACGGAATCCAGTGGCTCCGAGCACAGCTCTGTGCACGCCACCTCCCAGGCGGGGCTTCCTGACCACCTCGGGGAGAACACCCCATCACTCCCGCCATGCAACTTCCCCTCACCCTGCTTTCTGTTTCTTCTTGGCGCCCGTTTCTCTGCGATATTGCAACAGTTTCTCTGAGATATTGCAACATAGGCTTATTTGTTTATTAAGTCTCACCCCACGCCCCTGCATGAGAATGGAAGCCCCACGAGGGAAAGAACCTCGCTCCTTCCCATGCAGCCCTGGTTCCATAAATATCCGTGACGAAGCAAATGAACGAATGGGTCGTGTGGACAGGACGTCGACCAACTCCCTGGCCTTCGCGAGGCTCGGAAGCCACTCAAAGCTGACGGCTCAGCCAACTTGTAGCCACTCGTCATCAGAAGGACACCTCTTGCATCCCGCGTTGGATGGGAAAAAATCCGAATTCACACCCGGCACCTGCTTGCAAACGAGGCACTGTTTGTGACGCGGCCCCGGGGGAGCCCATCAGAAGTCCTGTCGAGGCAGCTTTTTGCTGTGTCCGTGTCTATAAAATTTCAGATTCAAGCCTAATTGAAAAAAAAAAAAAAATCCTCAGAGCTGTTGAAGGGAACGGAGAACACAGCTTCCTTGGGGAAAATAACTCGGAGCAGGGAACTCGCCCCGAGCAGGGTGTTCTCGCAGAGGCCGGGTGCACGTCAACCAGGGACGTCTCAGCAGGAATTCCAAGAGGAGGAGAGGTCAGAGGTCAGAATCTAAGATTTCCTATATGACTCTGATATGTCACAATTGGCGGTAGTGGCGGGCAGAATAATGCCCCGCCCCCCCCAAATGTCCACACCCTAACCTGGGATGTGCTAACTCACACGGCAAGAGGGGGGCTTGCAGATGTGATTGAGGACATGAATCCTTGAGATGGGGAGACTACCCTGGGTTGTTCAGTGGGGCCAAACTAACCACTTGAAAAAGGAGAACCACTCCCAGCTTTGACCAGAGAGAAAGACATGAGGGTGAAGGGGCAGCAGGCGAGAGATGCATGGGCTGGCTTGGAGCACGCAGGAAGGGGCCGTGAGCCGAGGCGTGAGGGTGGCCTCTAGAAGCTGGGAAATGCAAGGAAACGAACTCTCTCCTGGAGCCTCCAAGTGGAACCTGGCCCTGCTGACACCTTGCTCTTAGCCCCGTGGGACGGGTGTCCCATTTTGAGGGACAGAACTGCAAGATCGTAAATTTATACTGTCTAAGCCTCTGAGTCTGTCGGAATTTGTTGCAGCAGCAATAGATAACAGATGCACAGTCTTAGGACTGCTTGCCCCAAACAAATTGTTGATCAGAAAACTGTGAGTCCCAATTCCACCTTTGACCTCCAGCGTGATATAAATTAGTTCCAGCGAGGAGGAGTCCTTACCCTCAGCTGAACAAAGTAACCGAAGATGCCAGGGGAGAATATGTCAAGTTTTACAAAGAGCCCGCTGATCCGACAGAGCCGAGTATTTTATAATGTAAATCCTAGAAAGTATTTTTTTTTTTTTTTTTTTTTTGAGACAGAGTCTCGCTTTGTTGCCCAGGCTAGAGTGAGTGCCGTGGCGTCAGCCTAGGTCACAGCAACCTCAAACTCCTGGGCTCGAGTGATCCTTCTGCCTCAGCCTCCCGGGTAGCTGGGACTACAGGCATGCGCCACCATGCCCGGCTAATTTTTTTTTTTATATATATATCAGTTGGCCAATTAATTTCTTTCTATTTATAGTAGAGACGGGGTCTCGCTCTTGCTCAGGCTGGTTTTGAACTCCTGACCTTGAGCAATCCGCCCGCCTCGGCCTCCCAAGAGCTAGGATTACAGGCGTGAGCCACAGCGCCCGGCCTAGAAAGTATTTTATACCACACATAGATTAAAATTGTCAGAGCCAGAAGGTGAAATAGAGCCACCCCTTTTGCCCCTGTTTAGATTGGTGAGATGTGGGTGACTCCCCTGAGTTTGCCACCTACACGGCCACCTGTGTGGTTAAGATCCTGCAGGTAGAAACATCACACCCACGGCAGGGCCTGGGCTGGAGAAATAAGCTAAGCAGACAAAGTGCAAGAGCTCCTGCGCAGGAAACTTTCCTCCCAGTAGTTCTTGAACCAGGACAAGGGAAGGACTAACTCCACCTTTAGACGTTGAGGAAGCCAATACCATAAAATACAGTCTATGTCCGGGCCCTATTTGCAACGGGAAACTTATTTTCATCCCAAGGGAACTCAGCCTGTCCATTGGAACCACGGCAAACATTCAAACGTGTTAAATTGGAAAAAGAATAACTTTCTTACCTTGTAACTCACCATAATCTAGCACACAACTGCACTATCTTTATGCTGTTTAACACCATCCGCATGTCTCACACATCGGGAAACCCCAGGCTACTTCATCAAACCCTCTGCAAGCTTCTCAGACTGGGCCCCAAATTGGACTAAGCCCCTCCTATTCAATTTCTCCAACTTCTCCCCAGCACTTACCTGTAAGGCTGGTGGCTGGGTCCCCTTCCCTCTCCCCCTATCCTCACAGCATTGTAAAGCCTGAAGACCTTGCAGAACAGTTGCCCTAACTGTATCCTGTTACCAACGGAACATCTCGGCCCAGACCTCCCGCCAAGGCAGAGCAGGAAGATGTGCCCTAGGTGCAAAACATCCTGCCCTGACCCCCAGAGACAGACGACAACAACAGCTAGCCCCCTATACAAGCAAACTCGAAGTCCTGGGCGGCGTGAACTTCTGGGGCCCCTGCTCTGGGACCCTTGAACCTCGCCCGGGAATGCCTTCAATAAGCGCTACGTTTGTTAGCATCTATTCGGCCTCATGACTCTTCCTCTGCCACCACAAAACTTACGTTACCCTCTCTGCATCCTAGAGAAATGGCCTGGGGGTGTGCACACATGGAAGTCAGGTAAAAAAAAATGGAATCTTAGCCCAGATCCAGCTCTGAGGATCTTGCATTTCGGGCACTTGATAATTTCCAAGTTCCCAAAATATACCATCAAAACGGACATACTTGGAATTGGGTGGCTCTCCAACTTGGTTCCTCAGAGCTTTATGTAAGAGCCATCACAGTTCAGAAGGCCAAGGGGAAGACTCTGAAATCTCTCCTGCACCCATCCAACACAGAAAATATGCATAGGATGGAAGGGGGTAACTCCCATCCTATCCCATTTACTTCTCCAGTCTGATTCCTGCAAAAATGAGACAGACCCTGAAGGATGGTGGTGGACAACCTTGATAAGGTACATGCACTCCAGGGGTGGGAGACAATCCCTTAGAAAGTTCAGAGACCCATCATATCAATGAAGTTTTTAAGGGTCCAGTGGTCAAAGACATGCCAGGGCAGTCCATCCAAAGGAAAGGACAAATCATTGCATCTCACACTTCTGAGAAATTTTTAAAAATCTCTCTGACGGGGAGGCCCCCGCGGATTACGGAGGCAGCTAGTCCACATTTCAGAGTATTGCTCCTATCCGTTTACTGAGTGACAAGAGTGTCTTCCGTTGAAGGGACACAAGTCAGGTAAAGGCTCTGCAAGGAAACCAAGAACTAGGCAATCCCTCATCACGCAGTGGAGAGAGCGGTCACAGAGGTGGGGAAAAAAAAAACTCTGCAGAATCTATGTAGGAAGGAATTATGCGCCATGTAAAAATAAACAACGCAAAAACAACAGCTCATGGTGTCTACTCCAGGGCCCTGGTAGACAAACTGCCTTACCATGCAGTGAGAGCTGCCCTTCATCACCTGGGTTCTGTCAGAGCCAGCAAGTGAGTCACAAGGTCAGGTAGATGCAGACATCACCCACCGCAAGATGCAAGGACCTCACCTGGCACTGGCATGAGTAGGCCCACGGGGCACAAGTGGGCTGGCAGACCAGACCCCCACGCTGCCACTGACGCACCAGCACCTGCACCCTCAGCTGACACCCGAGGGACCACAGGGACCCTTGGGTCCAGCGCATGGGGATGGGAAACAGGCCGACCTTGGCCCTCAGCCCTGCACAGTAAGTGAACACAAGCTGCAGACAAACCCCTGCTATGTATGCCACAGCCCCACGCGGTTCCGGCCTTGAAAGATGGAAGTGAGTGAATATTCTTCCCAACAACTGATTTCCAGCGGCGAGCTTGGGATTTCACTCCGTACGTAAGAAGTGGTGGCTGGACCCACGAATAGGTATAGGTGACAATTAACATCTGTTAAATTAGTGACTAAGATGCTAATCCCTCTAACCTAGGTTCATGCCCCCCGACACATGAATTACGGCCCTTTTCACTCTGTCATTTGTGGGTATCTCCGGTTTCCAGGGACTTGTCACAGGTCCTCGTACAACAGGAGGATCCCAGCAAACAGTATCTTGAGTGTACACCTTGCGTAATCCATGGGATGTTTTTTTCCGGTTAGACCGTGGGCTCCCTGCGAGGAGGCTTTCTCTCTCGGCTAATCCCCGGGCGAGGGGCTTGGCAAACGGCGATCGGACCAAATGCTCGGGAAGTGTGGACGCTAAACATCTGGCTACGTTGAGGTTCGTAGACGCTTTGGTTTTCACTCCCCGCGGACAGTGGGTGTCACTCGGGCACACGCTCCCCTAACACGGGGGCTCGCGGGCACGGCGCGCGCGGATCAGCTCGCGTCCACCGACCACATTCCGGGCTTGGAGGGACTAAGGAAGGCCTCGCTCTGAGGATCGCGTGCCCCTCGTACCTGCCTCTCTGCCGAATGGACAAGAGTGTCGGTCGATGTCAGAGCAGGACAGCAGGCCGGTCGCAAGCTCGGATTTGTATTGGGCTGCGTGTGAGTGAGGGGGGAAGGACCTCGCCCAAAGCGAGAGGCAGGGACTCCGCGGCAGCTAGATGCCGCCCCGCAGGGGAGTCCCGTGTTGCTGGATACTCTCGTCGTCCGGAAGAATCCAGAACTGGATTGTTGTGAGATCTCCTGGTTTTATATTTGTCCTCAATTAAGAAAGAGAGAGAGAGGAGGGGAAAGAGAGAGGGGGGAGGGGAGGGGAGGGGAGGGGAGGGGAGGGGAGGGGAGGGGAGGGGAGGGGAGGGGAGGGGAGGGGAGGGGAGGGGAGGGGAGAGGAGAGGAGAGGAGAGGAGAGGAGAGGAGAGGAGAGGAGAGGAGAGGAGAGGAGAGGAGAGGAGAGGAGAGGAGAGGAGAGGAGAGGAGAGGAGAGGAGAGGAGAGGAGAGGAGAGGAGAAAAAGACATGGCGATTTCCAAACAAAATGCACTCAAACTGGAGCCAAGTTCGCCGAGTTTGGGGAGCTTTGGGTTGGATGTCAGAATATGCTGTTTCTTCAACCTCATTGGGAGACAGAACAGGATCCTAGGAACAGCTCTGCCTCAGTTTCCCCGCCTGTCAAATGAGTGGATTGGACAGGGTGCTGCAGCTCTCTCATTCTGGGCGTCCTCCTGGGGACCAGGTAGAAATCCTGCTCTCGACTTTACGCTTCTCTCACCACCCCCCTCAAACACATTATTTTCATTTACAATTTGAACCCAGCAACCAGAAGGGTATTTTGCCAGGGCACCCATTTTTTTCAAGGGCTAATTACAAAGGACAGGGGAGGAAAGCGTCCGCCCTGCTCTCTCCCACACCTCATCGCATTTATTCAGCTTCATTACCAACTCTTTGTTCATACGATTTTCACCCTGGGGCCTGCATTTCTGTCCAGTCGCCCCGAGTCTGAAACCCGCCTTTCACTCAGGGGGTCTTGGTCCCCCGGCCTGGGGGTTTCCGGGGCGTTAAAGCGACAGTCTTCGCGGTCAGAGGAGCTCCCCCTGCGCTGAGTGCTTCTCCGAAGAGCGCGCTGTCCCCATCCCGGGGCGTTCCGAGGGGAGCTTGGGGACTTGCTCCCACCCCAGCCGATGTCCCTGCACCAACCGGGGACCCCAGACACGCGTGGGGAGGCGGGTGCTGTAAGAGGGCACGGGAAGAGCTGCAGGAACACGCGTGTGGACCAGGGCTGCCGTCGTTTCCTGGAGGAAGTGTCCCGATCTCCACCCCAAGCCACCCCAAGCCACCTCCACTTGTCAGCAGCTCGGCCGAGGCTCTGGCGACGGAAGCTCACCTCCGGCTACTTCCCACGGGCGGCCAAAGAGGAAAGCTGCAGGAAGCGTGCCCACACTCCCCATGGAAGCGCCGGCCCCCCAGGACAAGGCCGGTAATCCCGCCGATGATGTCCCCAACCCGCCACGGCCGGCGGCCGACACATACCCGCAGACCTCAATCCATTTTTATTGTATTCAGGCTGCAGTGTTGTATTTCCTGCCTCCCCTTAGCACCACACATACAGTGTACTTGAAAACAAAAATCTATAATATTGATCCCGCAATGTCACCACAATTATTCTTTTGAAACAGCCATTGAAAACAAATTACATCTGCACTGCCTTTTCATCCGCCCGCTGCTGCGAGTGAGCAATGCTCACTGCGGCCTCCAGCGCGGCGGCCTCAGCTCTGTGTCACCGCCAGGACGGCCGGCCGGGGAGCAGCGCCGGCTGGGGGAGGGGCGGCGCGCACGGAAGCCCGAATCAGAGGGCCATTTCGGGAGGGCAAGCAGGGTCTGCCCGGCCGGCCGGGCGTCATCGGGGAGGCGGGGGGCCGGACCCACTGCAGCTGAGACGTTCTGGGGCTGCCTACGGGGGCTGCCGCCGGGGAGCCCCCAGGGAAGGGGGCTCCGCCCAGCTCAGCACACCAAAGGCAGGTGTTGTCGGGCTGATTCGACCCACAAAGGTTTAAGCCTCGTTTTCGGACACTCAGTTTATAGTCGAGTGACCGCAAGTATTCACTGAGGTGACCTGGTCTCCCACTCCGCCTCCCCATAGCACGCAATTCTCTTGACAGATTAAGCCTCTTTAAGAGAGAGGAGACAGTGAAAGCAAGCGGGAGAGGTGGCCTCAGTCCCTGCTGTCCACACCCCCTGTGCCTTCCAACGGAAAGGGGGCCCCCTCCCCAAGAAGGCCGGGTCGCCCTCTTTGCCCGCAAGCCGAATTCTCAGAGCTCCCAGAAGTATCAGAGACCCACCAGTCGCCCGCAATCCCACCCCAGGGCTGAGGCCCGGCGCACGCCTGGCATCCCGGCTCCCAACAAGATCCCCGGTCCCCTCTGCAAGGCACCGGCCCATTGCCCTGGGAGCGTCTGTGGTTGGGGGGGAGGGGGGGAGCCTGTCTGTTTTAGATTGTCATACTTAGAAAAATTCTCTCTGCGCGGTAATTAAATTCCGTGCCACCGAGTGGTGGGCAGAGGGAAATTCTTTTGTTAAGGTTTGACCACACAAGTCACAGTGGTGGCTCTAGCAGCCGGGAAGTGATAACTTTCGAGCATTAAAAAAAAAAAAAAAAAAACCAATAGCCTTGTTGACATGGACATGGGAACCTAACCCCTGAAGCCTCCTGGTATGACGCATTGATTTTCCTGTCCGTGTACAGTTCTAAAACCATCCATTCTGTATGGTCAGGACTCAGAGGGCCAGGGAGAGGGAAAAAATCTGTTCTTGCCGTTGTACCTCCAGGCAAAGTTGAGAAATAAATTCTACATTTCGAGAGATGATTTGTTCAAGCCATGTTTAAGAGAGAATATGATTGCATTAAAAAGGGGGGGGAAATATTTTGCTGCCCTGACCCCCCGTAACCTGTAGCCGCTGACCCTCCCGCAAAAGCTTGACGCCATAGGACACGACCAGGGAGGGTGTGGAGAGGCTGGGTGGTGGGGGAGGGGTGAAGGGGGGCCTCAGAGACTGGGGGAGCTTGTTTACTATTCTCCAAATAATATCGCCGAGCTGCTGGGTAGTTTCTCAAATAACCCCAGCATGTCCACCTGTCATTGCTCAGATCCTCTGCCGCTGCTGTTTTGCAAGAGCTCCTGCTCCTTCCTGTGGGAGGGCTCCTTGAGAAATCGCTGTGCTCCCTGCTTGCTTTCTCGGTCTCTCTTCCGCACAGGACAGGCTGACTCACTCCTCAGGGCCTGCCTGGGAAGCTTCCGGACCTACCGTCCCCGTGGGCAGTGCCAGCCAGGCAGGACACGGTCCCGCCCCTCACCCTCGGAGAGCATCTCTTCCCTTTCTCCCGAGCACCCCCGAGGTCTTCGTTCAAAAATGCCTCTGTGTCCCCAAACCCCTTCCCCGCGCTTGGCTGTGACAGGGAGGGACACTGGGTGAAGGAGAAAAGAGAAGAGGCTTCGGGGAAATCTGCTGAGACACCACAGGGGGATTCCGTGTGCAGCCGGTTTCACATGTTCAGTGCTTTTCGAGTGTTTAAGCTATTTCAGTTCCAAATAAAGAAAGCCACGGAGCTGGTCAGGAGATAGAGCTCATGGAAGTGGAAGGCCGGTGTTTGAGCTGCAAATGTGCAGCGCCGCTCTGCAAAGCACTACATACATCATTGCCTGGTGCAGAGGAATATTGAGCTATTTCAGTGAAGCCCAAAAGGAAAGACCAAAATCATGCGATTTCCCTGACCTAGACAGAACTACAGACCGAACACAGAAATAGAAAATGCTAAGACGAATGTTCTTACAAGATTTGTCTATATAAACACAGCATCCACATATCCCGTGTGTATACAATGTGAACTCAATATCAGCACGCATGCACGCTAAAGTCATAAACCCAGACACACAAAACATTCCTACCAGATGATTCCGTCTTGCCAGACCTATAGGAGTACTCTTAAATTAGGTTGGTGTGAATGTGCTTGTATATTTATTATTAAAATACTTACTGCTCTGCCTTTTGAAGTAGGTGGACAAATGATTTAGGAGTGGAAATAGACTAGAAACAAAATTAATGCAAATAATGTGTTGATTTTTTTTTTAGCTTGATTAGCCAAGCCAATGGAAAATTCTAGAAAACGTATACAATTATTTTAACTGTCACAGGCTGGCAATTGTAATTGACATGATTTGTACGAGATGCAGTGTAATAACTGAATATATTAAAAAAAAATCTCATGCCTTGATTACCAGGAGAACATTACCAGTGCCACAATATTATTAACAACACAATTATCGTGGCATCCCCAGGATACGCTCTTAGCACTTCAATGCATTAGTGAACCTTTGCTAACGAAGAAAAAATTAAAGTACAGCAAATTTCAAAGCACCAGTTGTACCCAATATCATTAAAAATTTATAAAACTTCCCCTGAACATGACAAGTGTTTGGTTTAAATGAAGCTCAGCCACAAGGAGAAAGCAGAAACCTTGTTACTCTTTGTCTCCTTCCTACCCTCCCTTCTCTCCCTCTCCCTCTTTCCCCCAGACCTCCCCCAACCGGCACCACCTCGATCCAGCTGAAATATGTAACCATTACAGAGTGACAGCTTGACACACAATGACCCGTCAGAACATTCATCTCGCAATGTTTTATTTTAGTGAGGAGCCAAACTGCAGAAAAAATAAGCAAGTTGTTTCAAGGCTTGGAAGGAGATCAAACATTTCTGGCATCCCCACTTACCAGACCTTTGATTTACAATGGACTTGTCAGAACCCGATTAGACAGTGTGTGCTTAAAACCCTACAGAGGCTCCTCGGTGCCCCAGCCCACCACCATTTCCCCCACGGACAGCGTCCCTTTGTTCCCTGGAACCCGCAAGCTGGGCTTAACACAGAACTTTGCACCCGGGCAAGAGGACCAGAGAGACGTCGAAGCCAATCTAGCTGCAATTAAGTCCCTCTTGCCAAGGTGAAAAGAGAGGAGGGAGAGAGAGAGAGAAAGAGAGAGGGAGAGGGGGGCGGAAGGATGAAGGGAGGAGGACAGTGTGCAAGCTGAGTCCCTTCTGTCAATCTCTTTATCTCCTTCCAAGTCAAAAGTTACAATCTTCCCCAGAAAGGAAACATGCCCTGCCTCTGCCACCAACCTTATTCAAATGAAAACACTCAGCTTAAAAAAAAAAAAAAAAAAAATGAATTGAACCCAAAGTGCAGGTGTTTAAAATATGTTCGCGGTATTACGATTTTTGCTAGTAATTACAACTATGAAAATGGCTGGAAATATATTGTTTCAATTTGTATGGAGAACAATCGCAGAGAGAGAGTGAGCATGGTCTGTGCCCGGCACTGGAACGTGTAATTCCTTAACCCTATATGGTGGCTCGGGGCTCACTGGAGCAGATTACGAATACATGTGTTTGGAGAGTGTGGGCAGTAAATTTGGGGTTTGTGCGTCCGTAACAATGCGATCTGACATGTGTGATTTATGGAATATTAAGTTAATACGGTATTATGAAATTAGCTTAATGTACTAAAGCTGTAATTTTAAAGTGAGAAACAATGCGACCAGACGTAAACAATATCAACATCAGCATTTTGTGAAAGCTGAAACCAATTCGCCCAAAATGCGTCTGCCCCAAGTCTCAGGAAAGTTTCAGATCCAGGAACAATGCTCCCGGCTCCACGGGCCAAGCGGCTCTCTCTCCACCCGTGGCCCGGTGAGCCAGCTGCGGGCGCCAACCGGGGAACCCACACCACCCCCCAGCCGCCCTGGGGAAGTCCCGGGAAATGATCCTGAGCAATCCAGACGGGAGGAACTGGGAGACAGCTCTGCAGGCCGAGGTCAAAGGGCCTCCTGCCCTTGCACGTTTCAACCCCGCGGTAACCCTTGAGGGGAAGTGACCTCTGGGGAGAGCTCTCTGGGGTGCCGGATGCAGTCCTGGACACTTGGGGTTCCAAGCCTGGAATGAAGGGGACTCTGGAGCCAAGCAAACGGCATTGATTGCAAAGAGCAAATCTAGCAGTGGGGCCCGAGGGGTCTTCAGAGCAGAAGATGCCCACCAAAGCAGCAGAGGCTGGTGGCATTAAGGGGGTTGGCACCCTTAGGTTACGTAGGGATAGACCACTCCAAAGCCCAGTGTGCCTTCCCGTATGTCAGCCCAAGACACAGGGGTGACGAGCATGAGAGAGGCTGTGGCTCCCCTTGGGGGCTCCGGTCAATGACTAACCCTGACCCTCTCCCCTGCCCTGTGCGCTTCTCGCCTCCCCGGGGCTGAGGAGTCACTGGGACTGAAGAATGGGTGACGACAAACCAGACGGACGGCCGAAACGCCACGTTCTGAGGTGGAGCTTGAACAGGCCAAAGAACTCATTAGAAAATATCACCATGTCTTTCTTGGCTTTCGATTGAGATTGCTAGGAATGTCCTAAGTGTTTGGCGTCCTAAATGCAAGGATACGTGGTCTGGAACCCGAACCTGGCCCTTTGGTGCCATTTCCTCCCCTGGCCCAAGCACGCCACCCCTTGGGCAGCGCCAGGGCACTCAGCCAAACACCAGCCTCCATGGGAACTAGAGGAAACAGAATCAAAGCACTGTGCCTGGGTTCCTTAGAGGGGAACCGGGCACCAAAGATCCCTCAAATTCCCGAGAGTGAGGATCCCAGAAAGTGGCACCGAACTGGCTCTGCAGGGCTGTTCCTGGGGAGTTTCCCTCTCCCTCAATTCTCTCCTGGGAAGAGCTCTCTAGAAACGTCTTGGTTCCTGCCCTATTGCCGAGCATTAAATTTACGTGATGAACAACGGGATTCCTGCCTGGGACCATGCCCTATCTCGCATCACGTTCCCTGTGGACCTTCTTGGCAGAGGTCAGCCCCCACGCCCCACGCTGCCGCGAGCCCCACTGCCGTGAGGCCCAGCATGCACACTTGCTTACAAACGCGGGCATGGGCGTAAAAGTCTACGTGTTAGATTTTCGTGGCACTTTTCTTTTTCAGGTCCCCTGTATGTGGCTTCATGTGGTCACCAGGATTATTCCATGCATCCAACACCTCACGGTGTCTCCTTATACCCATGGTCAAAATAAAAGCATTCTACCTAGAATAAACGGAAAGTGCGTGTCCAAGTTAGAGATGAAACCCTCGCCAGAGTCCACACTGGGGGAGACCGATTCACAGACCCCGGCGGGGGGAGGTTTCGTGCCTCCCCTGCCTGGCAAAGGCGCCCGGCGGATTCCCGTGGCTTTGCAGGCTTTTTGTTTTTTAAGATGCTGCGCGTTGATTACAGCAGCTAAGGACCGAGAGCTGAAAGCCAATACTGATGTTTTAATCCTATCAAGTATGTTTCAATTCCTATTTTGCATTTCGCATGAGGCCCCCAGACGCGGTCAATACTTCTCAGCGCCGCTGCCTGCAGCCGGGCGCAGGAGCTTCACCTGGGCTGACAAACGATCACGCCTCTCGACGTGAGGATGCACGGGGCTCGGAGCCAGGGGCTTGCTGGCTGCGCTTTCCCGCTGCAGAGGGCGCACGCACCGTCTAGCCCCAGCGTGCGTGCACGGGGAGACCCCCGTGTCGGCTGCCCCTTCATGTGAGTTCCTTTTGAGGAAGCCACCTTTGTTTCCTCTCCCCCCACCCCAAAAAAAATTATTAATCTCCAGAAATAACATGATGCTCCACGGGAGAGCAAGACGTGCCAGCCCCGAGTCAAAGCCAAGCAAACTGAGACACGGACGTCTGGTGGCCTCCTGTCTCCAGGTGGGCTCACGCCACTCCATGGCATTAGTTGTCCCTCTCCGTCTCAGCAGGGCAGTGACAACGTACGCAGCTCTCTTGACTCCGGAAGATAAAGATGTCACCACTAATAATAATTAAAAAAAAAAAAAAATTAAAGTAAAAAGTACATGTCTGGCTCCAAGTGCAAATTGTTATTTTTGGTTTCCTCCTCAAACCGGGAAGTGTCCCTCATGTTAGCCTCTACTTTTTCCTGCATTATAAATCCAAATGTTTCAGCCAGAAAAAAAAAAGAGAGAGAGAGAGGAGTAGAAGCAAACCTTGACACGAGGGGTCATAGTTAAAGGTTTCCTAAATCCAAAGTCGTGTGACTTTAAAAAATTACACGATGCAACCAAAACTATACATAACACACAAATATAAAAGTGTGTGTGTGTGTGTTCGTGCACAGGGGCACGTGTAAAACAAATGGGCTTCCTGAATTCTTTTTAGTCTAATAAAACTTTCAAAATAAAACCCGAACAGATGCCTTCATCTCTAAATAGCAGGGGTTTTTTTTATAAAGTTTTCCAAAGCCAGGCCTCATCTTCCTCCTCCCGTGGTCACGCAGCATCAGAACAGGCCTTGCTAATTTTTCTGGAGTTGCCGGTAACTCAACTCCGGAGCTGACAGTTCTACAGACGTCGAATCTTTCTTAAAATCTGTCCCTCGGTGGCAGCCAGGAGAGTACACGGGTTCCCCTGGTCTGAGGGCAGTCTGGCAACACCTGTGGCTCAGAGGGGAACAGCCGAGGAAAGGAAAACGCCCCAAGGCAGGTTAAAGGTCCCCAGACCCGCTGTCTCGGGCCTGCCTCCCCAACCTCAGCCCGCTTAGCAGATTACGTATAAACAAATTACCTTCCCGAGCTGGTTCCCTCTGAATTACTCCTTGGCTTCTGAGTGGTTTTCCATCAGGACGAACCTTTTCCTTCCCCTTATGCACCAGCAAACATACTGATACAATTTAAAGGTCATGTTCTTTTCAAACTGACAGAGCCCTCCAAAGTTTTGACGAGAGGCCCTCCGAACCTCACGCCCTACAGGCGGAAAGGAATTAAGTAAAGCATCACTCGTGGAAGCTCAATCATGTGAACTGATTAGAAAACGCATCCGTGGAGAGGGGGGGCTTCGCAAGGTGACGGGCAGCTCAGCCCGAAAGGAGATGTCACACGGCGGAGCCGAGAGCCCCCGCCAACCGGGGCCGGGGGACCCCGTGAGGGTCAATGAGAATGTAATTACCTTCCCACAAGAAGCCTCTTCTTTTCCAAATCCCCAATGAGTGCCACTTAATTAGCCTCACGTCCTTATTCTCAGATGGCCCGACTTTACCCCAAGCCCCAAGACTGAATGAACAGCATCACTTCCTAGGCTCGGAAGGACATTTTTACTTGGTAACTAAAGAGTCACCCAGAGTATGGATTCTGCATAAATGTGCATTGTGGGCAGACATTGATGTGTTTATTCACAGGTGCGTGTGTATTACGCGGGCGATGGGCAGTTCTATGGTTTTATTTTTTTCTCTTTTCCTGCCTCTGGGATGAAAAGGGAGTGATTGAAATGGCACCATGTTGCTGATGGCGTGATCAGACACATGCTGTCCTCTGGGAACCCCCTCGTGGCTTTGGACAGTGTTCTAGTATTATCTATCCTTGGACAGTATTGCTTTGGCCACTTTGCTCTTCAGCTAAAAACTGCTAATGGTCACCTGAGATGTGACCCTGCTGGAAGGTCCGAGAGAGGCCTGCGACTTACATTCTGTGCTCTGTGATGACGTCATCTGGCATAGACACCGGAACATTCAGGAAGACCCAGGTCGGGGACGCCTTGGCTAGCACACCCCCAACCCAGATGCTGGTTTCCATCCAAGGCCCTTCTTCTGGGTCTCTCCTTCCTGCCTGGCCCCTCCTGGTTCATCGAGTGTCCCTCTCTTCAAGAGAGACTCTCTGTGACTCTGGCTTTATCTTTAGGGGAAAAAAAAAAAAAAAAAAAAACATCCTAGCTCCAAATATTTATGCACCAAGAACTGAAATAATTTAGCCCAGGGGGAAAAAATGCTTTGTTTTGTTGTGATTTCACATACACCCTCAAAGTCAGCCCAGAGCTTGCAGAGCTTGTTAAAGTTTTACTGGGATGACTATCCTTTGAAGCTTCCCTCCTGGTTTAACTGACTGACGTACACGCTCATGCAGCCTCGGTTGCCCCCGTCGTCATGGGAGGCTGGGGCTGTGATCCCGGAACTCAGTCGTCAGACAGGTTTTCCTGGTCATAGTTCTTCTGTTGACTTCAGTGAAGTGCCCCGTCCCTCCCTCTGCGGCACATACAGTAGCTGCTGCCCTCGGCCACTGCCTCCAGCCTGGCCCACCTCTGTCTGCAGACCTGCCCTGCACAGCGGCTCCCGCCTCTCCTTCCTCCCAGTCTCCCTCCTAACCAATGCCCCCCGGAGGAGATCCTGTTTCTCAGCTCTGCCTGCGCTCCGAGTGCGCGTCCAACCTGCGGGACACAGAGACTTCCTGCAACTAACTGCGGGACTTCCTGCAACCGGTGGTCGCTAAACTCAAAACCTGGACTACGGCGTGCATGGCAGTGCAGTGATCATGGGAGGCTTGTTCTGAAGCCATAAGACACCGGTGTTTTCATGAAGACTATACTCCACGTTCTTAAAGCTTGACTGTCGGAACACTTCCCATCACACCTGTGCGTGGTCTTACTGTTGGTGGGGGGCAGGTTGGGGAGGTTGGGAGCAATTAAATGTGAATCAAATAATCAGTCGATTATTAAATTAAATGTGAATCAAATAATCAGGCGGCATCCACTGAGCATGTCCTACCGCCAGACGGCCCAGCTATTGGCTGAAAATGCTGAAATAAGATATTGTCCTGCTTCTCAAGGAGGTCTTGGTGTGACCAAGAGATAGTCACCTAAATAAACCATCACCTGCATGGTCATCCTGGACCTACTGCAGGTGAATAGAAACCGACCAGGGCTACATGAGGCTCTCAAGCAAAAGTGGCAATGATTTGGGCTCCCATACTTTAACTTGGTCTTTTTCCTAAATGATTACCTCGCCGGTCACTGATTGAGTAGAAGGTTGTGAAAAGTACTAGGACCGACACGTTTGAGACCAGACCCTCAAGTGTTTTCCTCCTAGAAAGAGGAGCTTCACCTTAAAGCGGGACTGAAGGTGTTTCACACAAGTGGGCTCTTTGCAAACTTGCTAAATCAGTCTTCCTCCATTTCTGGAGGAAAAAAAAAAAATCTGCACGGCTGCTCACAAATGCCAGAGAGGGAATGGATCCAAGACCTTGAAATAGCTGAAGCTCTTTCCCTCATTTAAAACTTTTGTTCCTGGAAAAACTTTAGGGATGTTTTATAAGTGTTTTAAATTCATCGTTCAAAGGCAGAGCTCCTCCGTGCCCCGGGGAGCTGGCACTTGTGTTCTCTCTGTGGTGTCAGGCTGGACCTCTGACCTATAGGTAAAGCAGGGCTGGTGGGGACCCCCCCAGTCCCACACCCAGGAAAGGGCTGACAGCCTGGGGTGAGGGGCAGGGCTCAGCCTGCCCCAAAGGGACCTTATAGAAGACGACAAACCCAGGCTAGAGGGTTTCTCTGTTTCAAACCTTTTACTCCACATTTACTCACTGTCAGCAACTGTCTTCTAAAATACTTTGCATGCAACTTTTATTTGGCTGCCTTCACGACAGGGAACCCCACTGTGCTGCAGCTGAGCCCGAACCGAGCATTGGAGGAGAGACGTTCTCGGTTGTGTCTACAAAGAGATGAAACGAACGCCAGACCACGTGAGCACAGCCCGAGTGTCTGACAGCAGAGCCGACCCCGTCCCTCCAACGTCTCCTGCGTCCAAGACCTGCTTAAGCCGCGAGGAAGAGACGTGCAGGTGCGGGCTTGGCCTCGAGCTGTGCGGGCTGGGCTGCGCCGCCGGGCTGCGCCGCCGGGCTGTGCCTGCACCTTGGAAGACTCTCGGCCCTGGGTCTGGCGCCTGGCACGTTTCCCGTGACTACACCGAGTGCTGGGGGGCAGAGTGGATTTCACCTGCCACCCAGATGCCACCCCCAAGAGCCGGAGCCCCCTCCCCGACTGCCCACGCCCGGAGGTCGGCAGCACGGGGCCGCCGTCGGGTAAAACCCTGTCTGTTTCCTCAAGGATATAGCATCGGCGAGCTGGCTGATCCTTCCCTCTCCCGCACAAAAGCGATAAAAGCCGCAGGCCCGGCCGTGTATCCTGCCCGTGCTGCTAACAAGACACATTCCTTCTCGCTCATGGCAAGTGGTGTAAGTTTCTGTCTTATGTCACCATTTCTGACAAGTGCTTGAGCACAAAAACAGTATCTTGGCACCAAAGAAAACGGCCATCGCTCAAAGAGATGAAACTCCAAGGACACCCAAAGGGTAAGATTTCATGGGAGATTTGCAGCAGAGAGGCCAGCCCCCTCCGGCGCGCCCAAGACCATCCCTGCAAATCACGTCAGAGTCTTTCGGCTCTTACCAAACTTCGGGGCGGTCGCTGCGAATCTTCCCTGAGTCAGACCTGCCGCTCGGCCCGGAGCTGATGTCCGACCCCCCTTCTGCACACCTCACACACTGAGGCCACAGGCGGCTGTCGGAAAAGCCCGACGCAGCACCACCTTGTTCCTTTTTCTGCCTTGTGTGGTTAACTCCCCGTGTCTCTTCTGTATCCCTGAGAAGACTAAATCCTCAGTGCAGGGTGTCTCCTCTCCCCGTGTGCAGCCTTCTGCCTCTGGGGTAGCTTGTAGAGACAGCACTGCGGTGGGAAAAAACACAGCAGCTTTGACTTCCATTACGTTACCAGCTTCCTTCTTAAAAACACAGCACGGGGTAGTTCAACAAAACGTGGCGTCTACAGGCGTAAATGTCCTGCAGAGGCACAATAAGAAAAAGCCACTTTAACTGAAAACTGGGCCTTATTTGTGTATGTTTTAGGGCCCTTACATCTTAGAGGGTGCTGGTGACATGCCAGCCTAAAATCTATGACTATTTTATCATGGTCACTGTAAGGACACAAAGGAAAGAAAGACTGAACCTATAAGGAGGGCACGAGCAAAATCAGAACCCCAACACTTGGCCCACAAAGCCCTTGGATTTCAGCGAGCGAGGAGCATTAGCGGGTAGCTGGGTTCACCTGGGACCCTCTGCAGTCACGATCATGTGCGTCCCTCAGTTTCCCCGATGGAGCTCAGCCTCTGAGCCGTACAAGGGGAAAGCTAATTTGGAAAAGAACAGACATTCTGGGATAATGTTAGGACTTAACAAACGGAGTCTTGGAGATATTGTGTATTGACAAGAGACCCTGTATTTAGTTTCTGCTTTAAAAATCACCAACAACCGTCACGGCTCAGATCAGACCACGTTCTGCTCCGGCTGAGCAGCACCCGAGTCAGACGAAGTTAAAGTGTCCTCCTCAGAGACTCAGCGGTGTGGAGAGACAGGGCCGCGTGTCACCTGCCCATACCCACCAAGCAGGAGCCAGCCCGGCCCCCTCATTCCACCGGACACCTAACTCTGGACACAGGGCCCGCTCGACTGGGAAAAACCCAGGAGCAGCCCTGCACCCCAGCCCTCTCCCACCCAGGGCCAGATGGAAACAGGCACCCCACACCGGGAAGTCCCGCGTCCCCGGGGGAAACAACGACCGTGCCTTCCTGCTCACGTCCCAGGAGCCCTGCCGGTCCCCGCACACCCATCTGCACCCTGAGAGTCAACGTGAAACCCGGGCTGGCGTGCAGTGGCGCCCCGCCTGCTCTGTCCCTGAGGGGGGACACAGGATGGTGCCCCACAACTAGCAGAGCCAACGCCAAGGCTAGCACAGACTCCAG
The DNA here is from genome assembly GCF_040939455.1 of Microcebus murinus. Classification (NCBI taxonomy): domain Eukaryota; kingdom Metazoa; phylum Chordata; class Mammalia; order Primates; family Cheirogaleidae; genus Microcebus; species Microcebus murinus. Next base: position 57,013,415 of record NC_134119.1, read on the forward strand.
GCCTTTTACAGAATGAAAACGAGGCTCCCCTAAACAAGGGAAGCACGGGACGGGACTCCGGCTGTGCCTTCCCCAAGGAGCTTGAACCAGTGGCCTCAATGACAGTCTAGCTATTTGGCTGGCTTCCCTCCAGAGGGAGGAGGAGGGAAACCAGCCTGCATGATTCTTCCCAGGAGGGCCAGGGAGGGAGGGAACGGGGCGCACTTGGGAAAGGAACGTCCCTGCTCCAGCTGCAGACGTGAGGGAGGGGGAGGAGGCCGGGCAATGAGAGAGGCGTATGTATGTCTGTGTCTTTCAACCAGGCAGCTCAATCTCAGGTTATTTTATTTGACAAATAAAACTAAACTGCATATTTATGGACTAATGATGTGAGATATTGCTCTTTTATTCCTACCCACTGCTGTTTAAAGACCAACTGTAAATATTCCCGGGACTTTCTGTGAGTTGGCGTGACAGAGGTAGACAGCCCCCGAGCACAGCCTTGCAGCTCTGTTGACAACGGTGCTGCCTCAAGGTCAAGGTCAGGATGTTACCGCCTTTAGCAAAAGTCAGCTACTCACCGAGAACATCTCCGCTCAAAAGCCACCGGATCGTGAGGCCTCTTGGCAGTTAGCCATGCAGGCTCTGTGCCGGGCTCGGGGTCTCGGCGCCGGCTGAACCCAGGTAGCTCCCCACACCCCAGCCCTCGCCACGGCAGATGGGCACCCCTCCCGCGAAGGGCAGGTTGTCAGCCGCTGGTGGAAGTGAGTTAAGTGCATGCAGCTGTAACCTCCACAAAGTGTTCTCCACCATTTGAGTTGACCACTCCCGCCACCGAACGCAGGAGAGGGGAGAAGGAAGCCAGGTCACCTTGTCTCCTGAGCGAGGAAAAAGCCCTGGGCAGCAGCAGGACAGGTTAGAGGCTGGGTCCCCGTTGGTCCATGCACCCAGCCCAGCGGACACGGAGCCTGTGGGTGCAGCGGGCAGAGGGGGGAGGCTGACCCCGGAGCCCAGCAGGGGCGGGGCGGGCCCTGGCAGGACACGGCGCTCTCAGACCTGAGCGTGCCGCCTCCCGTTCTCCGCAGACCTGGGCGGGCTGTCGGCGCAGGCTGTGTGCTCAGGTGGTTCCAGTGGAATGAAGGCCACGCAGCGAGCTCTGTGGCCCCTCTCTAGGGGCTGCGGCTGAGCTCGCCCACGGCAAGGCCGTGGGGGTGGGGACAACCCAGCCAGTCCCTGCCACCGAGCCACGCAGCTTGCCCACCCCTCGCCCTCGGTCCTCTGGCCCCGGTCCGCCCTGTCCACCGCCCCCCAGGGCTCCCTCCTCCGCTCGCTCTGCACTGCCACCCACACGGGACTCTCTGCCTCTTCCGTCCTCATTCCGGAAGAGCCGACATTGGAGCCTCCAACGTTGGCATTGTGGGCAGCGGCACTCAGAGCGGCGGAACATCAAAGATTTGGGCCGCAGGACGGCACAGGAAATTCCCATTTCCCGGGCCTCCCGCCGTTGCTCCTCTCCTGAGAGGAATCTGCAAAAGGAAGTCGGCGGCCAGTTGGCTATAGAAAGAACATTCCAGAACCACCATTATCAAAGTCTCGTCTGACCAAGGCAGCGGCCTGCGGTGGGGAAGAGGAGGCCTCCCCAGAGCCCTCTGCATCAGCGGGAAAGAGATACCGGGCGGGCCGGCCGGCCTCCTCCCGGCCTCCTCCCGGCCTCCTCCCTGCCGGCCAGGGAGAGGCTGGAGCTCGGGGAAGGTGGGCGTTTCCCTGAGGAGAGCCAGAGAGGAAGCGTTTGTGTTTTGTTTGAATTGATAATGATGTCAGTTTCAGTTATGGGCTCATTACAACAAACCTGGGACATATTAACGGCTCTTTAATTGAATTTGGAAATAAGAAGGAGAGTTTTGAATGGTCTTATAAATAGTGGGATGCGGGGGCCTCCGCAGAGACTGCCTCCAACACTAAACGGAGGGAGACGGAGCCCAGGGCCCCCACCAAGGCCAGCCCCCTCTTACCTTCCACCAGGTCCCCAGATCCCCCCCCCCCCGGAGGTGATCTTTATCAGTCCTGAGCCCACGGGCACTACCGAGAAAACCTGGACCAAGAGGAACTCCCAGAGAGTTAGATAGGGCCGTTGAGATGCAACCTTTTGTTTTTTATTAAAAAAAAAACAAAAAAACCCAGCAACACAAGAGGAACTGCTGACGGCCCAGCCCCAGCAGGGACACCCCAACCTCCCCGTGAGCTCCCGGGGCCCGCGGCAGCCCTCCTGGAAGGTCTCGTGGCGCGGGTCTGCCTCCCCGTCCCCTGGACACAGCCCCTCAGACTCCCAGGTGCCGGGCCCAGGCCCTGACGAGGGAAATCTAGACGATTGCTTGCAAAGTGAACCCGTGGATGCGTGGTCTGCACCTGTGGGCTTTTCCTTTCTCCGTTTTCCATTCTCTCACCCTCTCCTGCCCCTTCCACCCACTTCCTCCACCACTCACGCTCGTAACCGAACCCATGCGGCCTCCTCCAGAATCTTCCAGAATCTTCCAGAATCTTCCAGAAAATCCGTGTTAACTATCTAGGGTGCATCCTTCTTTATTGACGCTGTAGCGCCTATACAGCCACATGCGAATACATACATTTACTCATACACGCATACATACAGACAGACACAAATACACGTCACATACACACACATTACATATCTACGGGGGGGGGGGCAGAGAGAGAGTCGCCAGGCTCAGCAAATGGAACACAGGACATCCAGTTAAATCTGAATTTCAGACAAACAACAAATAACCTTTTGGGTCAATTCTGGATTATTTCCCGTTGGTGTGAAATTCAAATTCACATTGACTGAGCATCCTGCATTGTATCTGGCAACCCTGGGGAGGTGGAGGGAGGTTTTGTTCTTTCATAAAATCTGATCACCGTATTCACGCACTTTTCTCCGTTAGGACCCAGCTTCCGTTCCTCCTAAAGCCGACAGGCGTAGCGCCAGTGCGTCCTTTTTAATGGGTGCATAATGTTCTGCGCCGCGGGTGCCCCTCGTTGCCGGGCAGAGACACTTCTGCACCTGTCACTACAGTGAGTAAACGCCCACCCTCAACAAGAGGGACGGGAGACAACGTGACCGGCCCGGTCCCGCCTCCTCAGATTAGCCGCCGCGGCGAAGTCAGACCGCAGGGAAGTCCCCGGCGCGGGAAGGGGCATCGCTCAGAACTGCCAGCCCTGGGAGCCCCTGCAGCTGCATCCGGCACCCTGGGCGGGGAGGAGGGGTGACAGAAAGGAGCCCCTTTCCACCAAGAAATGCCTCGGGCTTTGAGCTGGAAACACGGTTAAATGTAGACGTTCTTCTGCCCGACGCCTTGGCCAGAACCCACGCGTGGCATAATTGTTTTGTACGGCACCCCCCCCTCCACCCCCACCACACCCTTCCTTCCTATCAGTCATATCTTTAACTTCATCCTCGTGGCTGAAAACACAAAAGTAAAAGACACACGGCAGCCCCGTTGACATTACCGCACCAGCACGCGCCTCATTTTACCAACCATTTAACTCCCTCCGAGGACCCCGTCTGGAGACCGGGGCCCGTTGATGGGAGCTGCACAAAGGTCAGTGATTTGGAGGCTCCTTCCGACAATTTGCCAGGATTTTGGCATTTGTAAGCAACCACAGGACAGCTCTCCAGCAAGCTGACCTTGACAGCCAACGGGATAAATAAACCTTCAATTTACCCCCCTCCAGCTCTCCGCGAGCGCGGCCGGTCCCCGCGGAGCCTTCACCTGTCCGGACCGTTCAGCTGCCTGCAACTTCCAACTGACGCACGTCCGCGGCTCGGCGGCCCAGTGACAAACACCATCTAACAGATAAGGCTTCTGAAAAGTCAAAGCCAATATACCGCTTCCATTGAAAATTTAATGCCGGCTCCGTCCTCGCCCGTCACTCCTCCCCGACTGCGGCGCGGGTCCCGGGAGGGCCCCCCACCCCTCCCCGCCCCCCCGGAGCCGGAGCGCCGCTCCGTAACAGGCAACGACGTGGCATTTAATGATACTGTCCAGAGCGATCCCGGTCTTTGGGAAGTAATGTGCACTCATGTACCAGATAAGCACCGCCAGACGGGCTGAGCCGCCATATCTCTCCCGGCCCTGTCACCAGACGCGATGTGACACGTCCCCGGCCATCCTACCTGCTGCTCCTCCGACCCCCGCAGCCAGACAAAAAAAAACTCCCGCCTCCAGAGCCCGGCCGGCCCCAAAGCGTTCGGGGGATTGCAGGCAAAGGTAGGGTGGCAGCGTAGCCTTAATTAAGTATTCACAGCCTCTTTAATACTTCAGTGCTCTTGGATTCGCTACTAAAAATCTGTGAATTATACCTCATTGAAAAATGTCCTTAATCGACTCTGACATGTTTTATTGGAGGCAGAAAAAATGTTTCAGTATGATAGATAAGGTTAAAAATGTTACTACTCCGATCATTTACTCTGGTGCCTGGCAAAAAAAAAAAAAAAAAAAAAAAACTCCAAAGCCAAAAACCATTTGCATCATTCATCGGATGCGGTGGAGAAAAAAAAAAAGAAAAAAAAAAAAAAAGAAAAGAGCCTTATCTGACAGCCCATTTTAGCTGATGGGACAAAGTGCACGTTTTCAATTTTCTGACAAAGTTGTGTTGTTTATGTAGATAAGGGGGAAAACAATTGTAACATTTCCCCGGCGTGCCGGAAGGGCTGGGGACACGGCGTCCACTGGATGCAGTCTCCGCGAGCTACGACGCGGAGCGCCGCGCAACCGGGAAAACCGCGCCTTAGGGCTGCGGGCCGACCCGCGCCCGCCCGGCGTCTTCCTCCTCGGAGCAGCCGAGGGTTTCCAGACGGCCCCAGAACCCTGCGGGCTGTGTCCCCTGGTGGCTCTACAGGTTCAAAGAGTCTCTCCCTCCTCGGCTCCAGCCCTAAGGAGCTGCCATCGAGAGGCCTTTTAGCAGCTGGTCGTTTGCTGTTTTCTGTGCGCTGACCGCTGACCGCAGGGGTGGGGGTCCCGACTCCCAGAGCCCCCCGGAGCCCTGCACGGGATGGCGTCCCATGCACTTGACCCTGCATACGCCCTGGGCGATAACCTGCAAATCCACTTCACCCTCCGCCCCGGGTTCATGCAAAGGCCGCCTTGCCCCAGACCACGCGTCTCCTCCGTGCCAGGCCCACCGCGGTTCCACCAGGAAGACAGAGACCCCAGCCGGGCAGAGGCCAGGAGGCTGGCTGCTAAGCTCGGCGACCGAGGACTGATCTCGGATCCGATGCGAGGCGGCCACTACGTGACCCTGGGCAAGAGACTTGACACCCCCCCTCCCGCCCCGCCGTGCCACCGTGTTCTGATCTGGGGCGGGGGGGAGGGTGACAAGGCTGCAGCAAAGGTCTACCAAGGTGACTGCCCCAGTGTAGCCCTGACAGGGCCGGCACGTGCTTGGCGCCGAGATTGTGCCCATTTCAGCCTCTCCCCCAGCAAGGGCAGGCTCGGCCTAGCCGACGGGCTGCTGCAGAACGTGCCACTAACACTCCACTGGCGTTTTCTAAAAGCGGGGCTCTCTTAGGCCAGTTATGGACAGGGTTGTTGTCCAAAGAGGGGCCTCTGCCCTTTGGGGCTGAAGTCCATTATAAGCCTGGCAGACGTTGGCCTGCTCCGTCCACACGTCTGGGGGGAGAAGAACCTCGGCGGAAGCCTCCCTGATCGAGGTTATCCGGGTCAGGTAAAGCCGGGGACGCCACGAGACAACGGTTACAGGTCAATGATGTGATTCAACAGTAGCAGCAGCCCCGTGAGAGGGAAACTGCGCCCAAACTAAAACGCTGCTTCCTTCCAAATGCACGTCCCGGAGGTTCAACGAACATCCTCCATCTCTGGCCCGCACGGGCTAAAGCCACGTGGGCTGGGCGGGGCTCACAAACGTGCTTGGTCTGACATGCAGAGAGTGCAGATTTTTGTAAATTTAGCCTGGACCCACGCTGAGAAGGCAGCGTCCCCCGTCCCCATGGACCTGGTGTAGGTGGCAGCCCCTAGAGTTGGGAGGCGCTGCCTCGCGTCAACCGGCATTTCCTAACTAGTGACCGACGCCTACACATTAGGGAACTGCCCGTGCAAACGCACTGTCTTCTGAAAAACAAAAGTCACGGGAGCATCTGGGGCAGAAACCCAGGACGGGGTCAGGCGAGGGGCTGGAATCTCGGCAGGACTTGGGGCAGAGGCAGTCGCAGAAGGTAGTGGTGGGAGAGAGAGCAGGTGAGGGGGGAGAGAGATCCACATAGGCAAGGTGTGAGGGCAGGAAAGGGCAGCAGCAGCTCGTGGTGTGGAGAGCAGCCCAGGTGACCACAGCCCGGGAGGAGCTGGGCACTGGGGGGGCGGTGGTGGCAGGAGTGGGAGCTACACGTTGGAAGTTCCCCGGGTCCCCCCCACTAGAAGGACATTCAGACTGCAATGGGAGGGAAAAGTGTTCGTGAAGCAATCCCTAACTCAGGGGCCTCCCTGGACCACCCCGCTGGGAGGGAGTCCACCACAGAATCGCACATTCCCGCAAATCCTGCTGTTGTCCTGCGACTGGCACGGTCACCGTGCATGGCGATTAGGTGCATTAAAATTTTCAATTGTTTAAAAGGCAATCATCTCAGTAACACCTTAGTGCTTTTAATCCCATTTCGAGATCCCTGGTTTCTAACTTATTATCATTAAAATTCATGTGAAGCCTCTGACCCTAGCCCAGTAAGTAGACAACCACCTCCAGCTAGACCCCAAATGCTTGAATCCAAAGCTCAGCTCCATTCTCACCTGCAGATACATGCTGGACACCCTTTGTGCCTCGTTGTCCCCATCTGTAAAATGGGCATAATAATGACAGCACCCACCTCACCAGGTTGTCGTGATGTTGCAGTAAGTCACTACGTGTGTACTGCGGCTCTCACTGGTGCACGGGTTGTCGCAAGGTTGCAGTAAGTCACTACGTGTGCACTGCGGCTCACAGACCCTGGTGCACGGGTTGTCACAATGTTGCAGTGAGTCGCTGTGTGTGCACTGTGGCTCTCAGACCCTGGTGCACCGGTTGTCTCGAGGTTGCAGTGAGTCGCTGCGTGTGCACTGCAGCTCACAGACCCTGGTGCATGGGTTGTCACAATGTTGCAGTAAGTGGCTGTGTGTGCACTGCGGCTCTCAGACCCTGGTGCACGGGTTGTCACAATGTTGCAGTAAGTGGCTGCGTGTGCACTGTGGCTCTCACACCCTGGTGCACGGGTTGTCACAATGTTGCAGTGAGTCGCTGCGTGTGCACTGCGGCTCTCAGACCCTGGTGCACGGGTTGTCACAATGTTGCAATAAGTGGCTGCGTGTGCACTGCGGCTCTCAGACCCTGGTGCACGGGTTGTCACAATGTTGCAGTGAGTCGCTGCGTGTGCACTGTGGCTCTCAGACCCTGGTGCACGGGTTGTCATGATGTTGCAGTGAGTCGCTACGTGTGCATTGAGGCTCACAGACCCTGGTGCACGGCGGACACTCAGGAGCGTCAGTGAGGCACCCAGAGTGGTAAGAGACAGGCCTGGGACACAACGCCAGGAACAATGGACAGAGGTGGCTGGGCGTGCATACAGCAGAGAGCTTTGGGGGCCTCGAAGGGGTGCTGCCGTCTCTGGTGGGTGGGATTAGGTCCCAGCATCCCACAAGCAGGTTCTGCAACAGGGGCCCAGCTCAGGCCACTTCACAGGCGTGACCCCCTCCTCGCCCCAGGGCTGATGGCAGAGCCATGGACAGGGAGCTGGTAAGGGAGGGGTCCACCCCCGGCCCCCGCCTGACCCCCAGGAATCCACCCATGCCATGTAACGCCAGCCTCCGAGAGCCCCCACTGCCCATGTTCTCCATATTTCTACCACACAGACCTGGCTTTTATAGAGCCTGCGCTTTGTTTTGTTTCAAAAAGATTATAATAAAATGAGTGTATCTTTCTGGTTATTAATTTTCTGACTTTTTTTTTTTTGCTTATTTATCTAAATGGGAGATGTTTTATTTCTCAACCAGCTGCTATATGAAGTGTGAGGAACAGTTGGAAATCCAGCTCTGTGTGTAACTGAAACTCTATCAGTTGGGGTTGAAAGAAACATCTTTTCTCCCTTACTGGAAAGGAAAAGAAAGGAAGGGGGGGAGGGCAGGGAGGGCTCCCCCGTTTGATCATGTTCTGCTGTCGTCTCATTCCTCGGGGGATTGTTACTGGAGTCAGGCAGCCGGGCAGAGCCCCTTATCCTGGGCCTTTCCCGGGACCAGCAGGTACACAATGCTTGCCCCCCAGAGCTGCTGCAGGCCAACGGTGGAGGTGGGAGCAGGCGGGAGGGCGAGCCCCGGAGCCAGCAGGGCTTACCGGAGTGGGAGAAGGCGGGTCAGGACTCAGTCTGGGCCAGGGTGGCAGGGGGTTGCTCTCGGACCATCAGACTTTGCAGAGAAGTTACCTTCAGGCTCTCTCTTGGCCACGGCTTGTGATCCTGACCCAGGCCAAGGCATAGGCCAGGCCTGGTGCTCCTGAACCCAGAGAAGAAACCAAGAAGTACTTCCCTTTCGTGCTTGAGCACCTGTTCCCACTCACAAGGTCAGATGGGGTGCTTCTTCATTGGCAAAAGATCAGAACTTGGCCGCGACAGCATTCAGGTCCTTCTTAATTTCACCTTGCTTGTTTCACCCCATGTGTGCACGCACACGCACACACATGCACACACACGCACACACATGCACACACACGCACACACATGCACACACGCACACACATGTACACACATGCACACACACATACACACACATGCACACACAGCTCTAGATCATCCCTCTGAAACGTCTCGGGGTTGCCCAAGCCTGGTTCACTGGAGAATCGCTTGCTAGGGAACCCTTCAGTTGCCCTGTGGAGCCACATGGCCACTTTCGCGTGTGCCCCGGTCTCTGCTCCAGCCGCTTTCTCACCCCCAGCACCTCCCCCCTCTCTCTCTGTGGCTCCTGCCTTTTGTCCCATTGTCAGGACAGGAGAGGCTCCACGGGGCCCAGGAAAAACAGGGCCAGACTGAAGCCAGGAAATCTGGGCTCTGCTTCCAGTTCCACTTATGGCGAATCAAACATCCTGCCCGAGTGTGATCTCCTCACTGTCTCCATGGGCTTTGCCTTTGGTTTCCCTGGCATCGCTGTCCCCCGGAGATCGGCAGAGTGAGTGGCCCTCTTGTCATCTGGGAGCCTAAAGGTTATTGAAGTCGACTGCACTCTCTGTTGACAGAACCCACGCTGGGCATTGCAGACCTCCTACAGCTTCCTGGACTCCACGCTGCCCGTCGGCAACTCAGCACCAGGATCCCCCTTCCGCGTCCTCCCCTCCACCATTGGGACACTCATGTTCCAGAACCTCTGGGGCGTGCCAACGAGAGGCACCTGCCCCATGTCTACAAGGCGGAGCCGTGTCATTTTTCCTGCGACAGCAGTGTCAGATGCCTGGGCCCTGCAGGGTGAGCTTTGCGTCAGCCCGCAAAGTACCTGGCTACGTGCTAGAGGCGACCGTGTAGCCACGGCTGGCGGTTCCCAGCAGGGCCAGCGGCATTCCCGGAAGCCACAGCCGCTTCCCTGACCTCCCCGCTCCGTCCAGCCCGCCAGGCAGCTTTGGAAGCCTCTTGTTACCGACGTTAAATCTCTTCCTACTTGAGATGTCCACAGTGGCTTCCCTTTTCCTTCCTGATACATCTGGTCACGAAAAAACAGCAAACATCACTTGTGTATTTAACGCAATGTCTAAAATGTTGACTTACACGGAAATATTCAAGAACGCTGGCATGAAACAAGGTATAGCTGTCAGTTGAGGACTCCTGGCTCTGGGAAGGCATGACAGGGTGAGCAGGAGACGTCATCACTGTTTTCAATCACAAGATTCCGGAAACATGTTTCACTTGTGTACCGTTTCACCCGTTATAGTACAAGGCCCTCGGAAGGCAGGAACAATATCTCTACTTTTTGTACACATTAAATTCCCCTATAATAAACTCCAAGTAACTAACCAAACCCTTGGTTGTCCAATAACTTTATAGTATTAAATATTGCTGGCAGACACATTTAACCCTCTGAAAATATGAGAACTTGTCCTAAAGAGATCATTTAATCTGATGGTAGCCCCCCCCATGAGGGGTGTGAGCTTCCGTGGCCTTCCAGAGAGTTCTGTGGATTAACTGCAGGTCAGGGGTGCATCGGGCTGATACCTGTTGCCTTCCAGAACATCCAACTCCACCTGCTCTCTGGCCTTACTCTTAAGTGTGCCATTTTCCCACTTCCATTAGATTTCAGTTCATCTTCTTCTCTTAATGATGTCCACAGTACATTTTTTACAAACAGAGAGAGAGTTCTCTCTTTGAGATCATTAAGAATAAGCCAAGCTGTTTGGATGCAGAGAAATAAAGACAAAGGGGAAACGGAAATCATTCCACAGAGTAGTAGCTGAGCACCAAGCGTGCCAAGCACTGTGTGCTAAGGTGCTGGGGACCCAGCGCTGAGCTACCAAGGTCAAAGTTCATGTTCTAGCAGCTGACAGAGACAATGAACAGGCATGTAAATGAGTGATCCAGGTCACTTCAACTGGTGACAACCGTCCTGTAGGATTCAAGACAGATGGTGGCCTAAAGAGTGGCGGGTGGTGAGTGGGCAAGTGGGTAGGGGTGCTCTTCAGACCCGGAGGTCAGGGAAGGCCTCTCCGGGGAGGTGATAGTGCAAAGAGCCATCTACATCCACGAGCAGAGCTGGGGCAGCTGGGCATGCTAGAGCCGAGCAGGGAGGAGCCTGGCATGGCGTGGGACAGGGAGAAGCCAGTGTGGCCAGAGCCAGTGAGAGGAGGGGCTCGTGGCCCAAACCCAAGGCCAAGTCAGAGCATGGCAGGCATGGCAGGTATGTGGAAGGACTTCGGAATTCATCCCAAAGGCATTGGAAGCCACCAGAGAATGTAAATGACTCCCAACAGAATCAGGATTTGTACCCACTGCTCATACACAAGGTTTCCACAAACAGACAAAAACCCTCAGCCCCAGAGCCACTGCGCTGTGTCCCCACCCCCATGTCTCCCATCCGAGGGCTCAGAATCCACTGGAGGACGTTACGGTAAGTAAAGTAAGCCGGGGACAGAAAGTGAAACATTGCATGTTCTCTCTCACATGTTGAGAGCGGAAGCTAAAAACATGTTGATCTCATCAAAGTAAATGGTAAAACAGAGGGTACTGGAGGCTGAGAAGGGAGAGGGAAGGGAGGGATGGGCATAAAATTAGAGCTAGATAGGAGGAGTAAGTTCTAGTGTCCTATGCTGCTATAGGGTCACTATAGCTAACAACGTATTATATAGTTTCAAATAGCTAGAAAGAGGATACTGAATGCTCCCAACACAAAGAAATGATAAATGTTTGAGTCGATGGATATAATAACTACCCTGCTTTCATCACTATATGTATCAAAGCATCACTATGTGTCCCGTCAATATGTACAATTATTATAGCAATTAAAAATTTTTTATTTAAAAAATTGTTTAATTTAAAAAAGTCAAACGAGCAAACATCACTCAAATATTCAAAATATTGCTTTTCAAATCGGCAAGGAAGAAGAAAAATTATTGAAAAATTGGTATGGACAGCTATCTAACAAGAGGGAGTACAAATAAGCTAGCCCTCTGCCTCTTTACAATAAAATAAAACTGAAATGACTACAAATATGGATGGAAAATTTTATTACATTATAGAATAAAATTTCTGTTAACTACAGTATAATCTTGGAATGAAGAAATCCTAAATATGGTGCTAACATTAGAACCATACAGAAAACATTAATCTATTCAACCAGGTAAAAATAAAAATCTCAAACTTAACAACAATTATAGTGGTAGCAGGATTTCCAGCCACAGCAGAGAGAAGAGTTCAGCAACACTTCTCTCCATAAAACAAACATAAAACTGTCAAAAACAAACATTCAGGGCTCTGGAAATTGACTGTCTTAGTCCATTTGGGCTGCTATGACAAATTACCATAGACTGGTTGGCCTACAAACAACAGAAATTTGTATCCCACAGTTCCAGAGGCTGGAAGTCTGGGATCAGGGTGCCCGCAGGGTGGAGTTCTGCTGAGGGCTCTCTTCCCAGACACAGACTGCTGACCTGTCCTTGTATCTCACATGGCACAAGGAGAGTGAGAGCCCTTTGGTACCCTTTTTAATAAGGGCACTAATTTCATTCATAAGGACTCAACCCTCATGACCTAATTACTTCCCAAAGGCCCCTGCAAATACCACTTCATTGCGATAAGGGTGTGAACATATAAATTTTGAGGGGACACAAACATATAGTTTAGAACATTGATCAAAAAGCAGTCAACAAATTGGAAGCATTTACTCTGAAAAACTGTAAGAACTGTGAGTAAGAACAGAAGTTGGGGCCGGGCGCAGTGGCTCACGCCTGTAATCCTAACTCTCTGGGAGGCCGAGGCGGGTGGATTGCTCGAGGTCGGGAGTTTGAAACCAGCCTGAGCAAGAGCAAGACCCCGTCTCTACTATAAATAGAAAGAAACTAATTGGCCAACTAATATATATAGAAAAAATTAGCCGGGCATGGTGGCTCATGCCTGTAGTCCCAGCTACTTGGGAGGCTGAGACAGAAGGATCGCTTGAGCCCAGGAATTTGAGGTTGCTGTGAGCTAGGCTGACGCCTTGGCACTCACTCTAGCCTAGGCAACAAAGCGAGACTCTGTCTCAAAAAAAAAAAAAAAAAAGAACAGAAGTCGGTGGCCTTCTTGCCTAGGCCTGCCCCTGTCCCCTTCCCCAGAGCAGTCAGACTGGGAAAACAGCATCTTCACTGCCAAAGGTGGCTGGCCTGTTTTGGAGTGGAGGGCAAACCTACAATTGGCAATGCTATCAGTAAAAGTTGCAAACTCAGAAGAAAATTAAGGGGGATTCACAGCTCTGCTAATGTGAAGTTGCAAGCCCAGCTGGGGTGTGTGGTATAACAACCAGGAATTTAAAGTACAATAGTTACCCTGGAAAGCTAAATAAGCTCCCCACACACCCTTGGCTGTCCTGCAGAACCTCTGGTATATGTAGGAAAGACTCAAAGGAGCCCAGAAGAAACTAAAACTAAACCTTAAGGCAGATTTGAAAACTGCCTGAATGTAGGGTACACTCCCCAACCCATATACAAATTAATCATCAGAGTATGGTGCCTTTATGAACCCAAGACACCTGAACATAGCATCATCCCAATCATTGGCTGACTACTAATTTATCCAGACACAAGGGCAACTCTTAGGAAGCCAAGCTAAAAAATAAAAATGATAATATAAGAAACAAAGCAGACACATCAACAGCCACACATGCTTAGAAGACAGATTCCACAAATTAAGTCCAAGCAAGTAACAATGCTCAGGGGAAAAGTCACAATCTGGAATTGCTATATTATTTTAAATGTCTAGTTTTCAACAAAAAATCATAAGACATATAAAAACATGGTAAAGTATGAACTATACTCAGGAGAAATAAAGGAATCTATTAAAACTGATGTTGAACAGGCCCAGATGTTGGATTTACATTTGGAAGACAGAGACTCAAAACAGCTATTATAAATATATCCAAATAATTAAAGAATACTGTGTTTAAAGAATTAAAGGAAAATCCCTGTTCCACATTATATACAAAAATTAACAAAAAATGGATCAGCAACCTAAATGTAAGAGTTAAACCATAAAATTCTTAGAAGAAAACCTAGAGGTAAGTCCCCATAATCTTATATTTGGCAATGGATTCTTAGATAGGACACCAAAACCATGCTCAACAAAAGAAAAAATAAATAAATTAGACTTTATCAAAATTAAAATGTTTTATATATCAAAACAGAATATCAAGAAAGAAAAAAAACAAACTACAGAATAGGAGAAAATATTTTCAAATCATATATCTAATAATAGACTAGCATTCAGAATACATAAAGAACTCTAACAACTCAACAAGAAAAAAAATAAATGACCACTTAAAAAATGGAAAATTAATTGAATAGGCTTTTCTCAAAAAAAAAAAAAAATACCAATGGCCAAAAAGCACATAAAAGATGCTCTACAGCATTAGTTATTAAAAAATGCAAATCAAAACAATGAGGTAACACTTCACACTTCAAGTAGAAAATAACATGGTGAGAATGTGGGAGAAATCAGAACTCTTTTACATTACCAGTGGAATGTAATATAGTACAGACACTGTGGAAAACAGTTTGGCATTTCCTCAAAAAGCTAAACATAGAATACTCATATGACCCAGAAATTTCACTTGTGCATATATACCCAAAAGAATTCAAAACAGGTACTCAAACAAATGCATGTACATGCCTGGTCATAGCAACACTATTCACAATAGCAAATCCATATAAACAGCCTAATATTCATCAGTAGATAAATGGATTTAAAATGTGATATATACATACAATGAAATATTGCTGAGCCTTGAAAAGACATGAAGTACTGATAGATACTAAAATATAAATGAACTTCAAAACATTATGCATTTCATTTATATAAAATATCTAGAAGAGGTAAATCCATCAATAGAAAACACAGATTGGTGGTTGCCAGGGGCAGGATGAAGGGGAAATGGGGAGCAACTGCTTTCTTGTTGGAGTGATTAAGATGTTTTGGAACAATAGTGTGAATGTACTAAATGCCACCACATTGTATATTTTTAAATAGTTAATTTTATGTTGTGTGAATTTCGCCTCAATAAAAAAAAAATTAAAAATGGATTAAAGGAAAATACAATGACGCAAATGAAGAACCACAATAGAGAAATAAAAAGTACAAAAATAAATGAAATAAAAATTCTGTATGAAAAATACAATAACCAAAGTAAAAATTCTCCAGATGGGTTCAACATTATATTTGAGATAGCAAAATAAAGAATCAATAAACTTGAAAATTGATAAATAAAATCTATCTAGCAAGAAGATCAGAGAAGAAAAGGTTTTTAAAAATGAATAGAGACACAAAGACTTGTGGGACAACATCAAGCATGCCAACACACACATAGTGGGAATTCTAGAACTTGAGAAGAAAGAGAAAGGTTCATAAAGAATATTCAAAGAAATAATAGCCAAAGACTTACCAAATTTGACGAAAACAGTAATTTACAAATCCAAAAACCTCAAGCCAAATGTAGGATAAATATATTATCATCAGCCTGTTGAATGCCAAAGACAAACAGGAAAATCTTGAAATCACTGAGAGTAAAATGGCTCAAAGCCATGTACAGGGAACTAATATACAATTAACAGCAGACTTTGCATCAGAAACACTGGAGGCCAGAAAGCAGTGGAACTACATATTGAAAGCGTGGTGATGAGGTGGGGATCAAGCTGTGACCCAAGAGTTCTGCATCCCCAAAACTGATCATTCAAAAACGAAAGTAAAATAAGGATATTCCTAAATAAACACAGAGAGTTCGTTGGTAGCCAAGAACCTTACAAGAAATCTATAGAACATTTTTCAGGTTGAAAGGAAATGACACCAGATAGTAACTTGAATCCCCAGGAAAAAATAAAAAGCGTAGAAATGGTAACTGTGTGATTAAATATAAAAGTCTGATAAAATATATTTTTTTTCTTTTTCCTTGCCTTAATTTAAACATAAGATTACAAAGAGGAATTATAACACTGTATCACTGAGCTTTTAACACGTACAGCTACAATATATGTGACAATAATGTCACAGAGAAGAGGGCAGAAATAGAGCTATATTGTAGCAGAGTGTCTATATTTTACTGAAATCAGGTCGGTTCTAGCCTGAAATATTGTGATACATGTATATCTTAAACCCATAGAGCAACCACTATGAAAAAAAGCTTTAAAAATATACAATTAGAGAAACAGAATTAAAATAGTGCACTAAAAATGTGTGTTTAACAAAAAAGAAGGCAAAAAAGGAGGGAAAGTGGAACCAAAATAAAAAACATGAAATACATTGAAAACAAATAACAAAATGGCATGTAAATCAACCATATCAATAATTACATTAAATATGAAAGAACTAACCTTTCCAAACAAAAAAAAGAGAGATTATCTGATCGAATAAAAAAGCAAAATTCAATTATATTTTATCAATAAGAGACACACTGTAGACTCCAAGATACACATAGAAAGGATGGAAAAAAATATAACGAACATTAACAATATGTAACAATATGTATAACAGTATGTATAACAAAAACATATGAACATTAACAATAAGATAATGGGAATGGCCACATTAATATTAGGCAAAATTGATTTTAAGACAAAAAATTTTTTGGAGATAAACAGGGATATTTCATAATGATAAAAATACTTAATACATCAAGACAGCATGAAAAACACAAAATTCAAAACCTAGAAATACAAGTAACCAAACCATAAACACTGTTAGGTAGTCAGTCTAAGAAATCAAGGAAAGACAGTTTGATTATACAACAGAAATGTCCAACAAGAAGGGGATTTCCATGCAATAGGCAACTATTCCCCATTAAAAGCGATGTTATAAATAATATTGATGTTATGCAATCACAGTCAGGACATAATAAGCGAATAGTACAGATTATAAAACTATTTGAATATGGTGGTGGGGGGGAGCCCTTGTTTGGTATGTTAAGCAAAATGTCCAGGTTATAAAACAGAAAATAATTGTGATCCATTTTTTAAAAGGAATCTATAAGTGGACATGTATTTACGCATACCCATAGGCAACAACAGGAAAATATATTTCAAAAGGTTGAGTTACCATCTCTGAGCGCCAAGACTACAGACGATTTTAACATTGTAATTTTCTCTCTGTGTCTTCTAAATTTTTCACAGTGAGCATGCATTAGTTATGAATATGGAAGAAAACCATTCTTTCTTAATGATGAGCCAAGAATCGGGGAACGTCAGCACCGTGCAGCTCTGGGCACGTGGGGCGCAGGGAGGGCGGGTGTTTGCTCCCGTCCCTCCTCATCCACCGCCCATTTACCCGACTTGTCAGTAGAGACGATTTTTCTTAAACAAATACAATAGATCAAGACCTAACCTGTCTGGCAGCGGGGAGACGACTGTTCCTCCAAACCGGTGCTCGGGCAGGCAGCAGACACGCGAACCTCGGAGGGAGGCCGCCAGCCAGGGCGGAGCAAAGCCAGTGAGCAAGGAGAAGGCTTCCAGGTAGGAGAATGGGCTCGTACCTGCGGGTACGGGCCAGTAAACCGGGCAGCTGCAAGTCAAAAGCAGAGACGGTCTAAAGCCCCCCCAAAACATCAGTGCACCTCCCAGACATAGATCTTGGCACACGAGGCTCTCTCCCAGGGTTAGTCAAGGCTCTGATTCCTTCGCAAAGCCATGGTGCTCTGTGGCCGGGCACCGACTGGTAGCTACTGCTCCCATAAGGTAAGCCACGATTGCAGTTTCTCTGCAACTAACAGCCACCTACCGGCAA
Source organism: Microcebus murinus (assembly GCF_040939455.1). Lineage (NCBI taxonomy): Eukaryota > Metazoa > Chordata > Mammalia > Primates > Cheirogaleidae > Microcebus > Microcebus murinus. The sequence goes on from NC_134119.1 coordinate 57,030,864, forward strand.
CTTCCTCGCTCTCCCAGTCTCCTCTCTCTTTTTTTTTTTTTTTTTTTTGTGACCCAATATATTCGTTTTTCACTGCTACCTTGACACATTACCACAAACATAGTGACTTAACACAAATGTATTTGTTATCGGTTTTTTTTTCAAAGTCCGATACTTCTTTTTTTTTATTATTTCTTTGAGACTATTACAGATGCAGATGTTTTGGTGCAGATGTTTTGGTTGCATGGACTGCTTACAGGTGCAGATGTTTTGGTTGCATGGACTGCTTTTGGACTGCTCTTGAGTCAAAGCTGTAAGTGTGCCCATTCCCCAGACGGGTATGATTTCAACCCGTCCCCCCTCCCTCGCCCCGCCTCCCCCCTCCCACCGGCATGATTTCTGTTGAGTTTTACTTCCATCTGTGCACAGGAATCTCTTCTGATGAGCAGTGTGAGTGGCCCGCCTGTGCCCTGGGACTCCCTCAAACAGAAGGCAAGACCAGGGACGAGGCCCCAGAGCAGCGCGGGAGGGAGCGGTGGGCCTGCTGTCTCCTCCGGTATCAGATTCACACCAGAAGAAGCTGAGCCCCAGAAAGACTACCTGAAAGAGCACGGGACTCCCTGGTCCCTCCCCAACAATACATAATTAAAAATCTAAGCAGTAAACATAAATCGAGTTCAAGAAAGTCCAAAAAGTCCTGATTTTGTTTCCCGTCATGACTTCCTCTTCCATACCCTGCTTTGACGTGACTTAGGCCCTCTGCCCACTAGGGACAGCAGAATGGTTTTACCTCCCACGACACCTTTGAAATTAGCTCTAGGTTATGCTTCTCGTCAAAATGCCACCACCCACATCATGCCCGAAACTCAACGTAGACGGCAGGCCGATGCCCAAACCTTTCTGGGCGAGGGCGCGCAGGCCCCCACAGCCACGACTGCCCTGCAAAGACACACAAGCAGGCGAACTCACCTGCCGGAGGAATGCAGAGACTACAAATCCAGTTCCTTTTTTTGTTGTTACTGTTTTCTTTCTGTTGTAGACTTAGCCCCACTGCACTTTAAAAAAAAAAAAAAAAGGAAAATAATTTGAGGTGGCTGGACTTTTCCAGACTGAGATGGCTATGTGACTCATTTGTTCAGAACACATGTAGTTAAAGAAAAAGGGGATTGGGGCCATGCATGGTGGCACATGCCTGTAGTTCCAGCTACCCGGGAGGCTGAGGCGGAAGAATCGCTTGTGTCCAGGAATTTGAGGTTGCAGGAAGCTATGATGATGCCACTGCATTATGGCCTGGGGGAACGACAGAGCAAGACCTTATCTCTAAAAAAAAAAATATATATATATATATATATATATATATATATATATATATATAATATACAAAGGGGATTGGGACTCAGAGATAGCTGGGCCATCTGCAGAGGGAGAAGGTTCAGGAAAATCACCCAGCCATTCAGGAGGCAGCCGCCCAGGGTCTCTGCAGGAGCAAGCAGCCCTTCCTACAAGAGCACCTGTCTCACTCTGAGCCAAGGAGAACCTCGCCTGCAGCCGGCTCCATCCGGGGGGATGCAGCCCCCGAGGTCTGATAGCCATCCTTTTAATTCCACCGCAGTGAAGTGCTCTCGCGGCCCTGACAGTATTCTCTTGTGCGCCAAAGGAAGTGAATAATAATTAAAGGGCCCTTTGGACAATATCCTTCTATCTGAGGAATCATATACTCAAATAATCTAATTTGTAAAACCTCTTCACTACCTTACTGCCCGGTTTCCATTTTCTTTTGCATATATTTTCGCCACTCAACCCATGATGGATAGAGGAAATTAAGACATGGTTGATTGCATCTCATAAAGGCACTTGGACGCGTTTAGATCACTAACATCTTTTTTCTTTCCAGCACCTTCTAATGCAATGTGTTCCCCGAACACATGTGTGTAAGACACACATTGATATTAAAAGCTGTATTCTATACGGCCTAATAAAAAGGAGGCCGCATCAAAAAAACCGGAGTTAACACCGAACATGCGCTATAATCATTTAAGAGATTAGCATGGAGGAGCTGGCGTGGGTTTGATGCCACCAGACTGCCTCCACTCACTGCCTCTTCTTCCCACGAGGGCGAAGCTAGACAGTCACAGGGAGATGGAAGAAGGGCCGCGGGAAATGGTGACAACATGGGGTCCTCACGGCGGCGCACATGCCGCGCAAACGAAAGCACGCGACGATGAAGGACATGCACGCCCTCCAGAAGCAAAGGAGCAACGGCCCTGTCTGAGCCATGTTGTAAGACGTTTCCTAAGTCAACGGTTCGAGCTTGTGACACAAGCCAGGTAAGTGGAGCCCACAGTCGCAGGTCATTTGATGTAGGACCGCCCGCCTGGAGGAAGGAGAGTGCGGTGGCCGTGTGCTGGGGCTCTGCCGCAGACTGCCCAGGACCATACCCTGCCTCTGCCGTGCCCTTTTGCCCTGTGACCTCCGGCAAGTCGGCACTGTAGTCACTGTGACTTGGGGTCTCCACAACAGCCCCTGCGCCTCCTGGGATTCCCGCGAGCATTGCAGGAGCTGGTCCATGCACCTTAGCACATGGCTTCTGGAAGTAAACGATGAACACATGTTCATCATGATCACTAGGGCAAAGAATGAATTCTAGGTGAACTTGAGCGACCGTTTCCCAAACTCCGTTCTGTGGAACAATCGGGATGTGAATAGCTAACTCCGGAGACGGAATAAAAAAAAAAAATTCCCTGCTCAGTTGAGGCGGGGGTGTCGTTAAGGAGGTAAATGAAGTTTGTGACAGGCACAAACCAATTGCCTCACTTTTCTGAGAAATGGTTTCATACCAAAAAAAAAAAAAAAAAAAGTGACCAAACCCAACTGGACCACCCCATGAGGCCCAGCGTGACACCTGGCCATTCCGAAACCCACTTAGCATTTTCAAAGAAGGAAATCGCACTGGCCCCAAGTCATCCACTTAAAAGCGGGCGTATTCCTACGGGCAGGACACAGGGGAAGAGCCTAAAAATGCTCGTGGCAAGAGCAGCTTCGTCTTAATAAGCATATGGATGGGGTGGCTGTTCCACAGGGGCAAGGATCAGTGCTCATTGATTAGCTTTAAAATATCAGTCTCTTCATTTCACAAAACTGCGCTGAGCACTAGCTGCGACACACCATGCCGTCTCGTTAATTTATGTCAGCCAGTCTCTATTTCTGTAAAAATTACACTGGAAAGCGAAAACAGTCCTAGGAACGCCTGGCTCCCGAGTGAGCGATCCCGCCCCATTCTCAGAGAGCTGCCCCCCAAAACCCACACAAGCCAGACTCGAAGACACCCCTGGAATGAACCGTGAGTGAACCCCTCACACTCCGGGCAGCTAAGACGGTCGCTCAACACCAAAGTTTTAAATGGTAAGAAGAGCAAAATCCTGATGAGCAGAAAAGGCGACACCCCCGCCTCCCCCCAACTTCCGCCGTCTCCCCAGATGCAGCCAGTAAGACGCTATGGGGGTCTGCTCCTTACAAAGAAACGTGTCTTCCTGCAGAAGGGACCGAGCAGCCGATGAAGACATTTCCCGAGCATTTGCTAACCTACTTACAGGCATCATTGCTCCCCTGGGCCCGGGGACCCCTCCACCTTCCCGAACGGAGAAGCTGAATAGGTAAATGGGTTATATCGCGCCAGGAAATCAATGTGTATACTGTGTTCTCAGCCACAGATGAGCATGTCGAAGCCATTCTATTATAGCTCTAGGAGCAGTATTGATCCAGCCGTAACTACTCGGAGGTGGCCGGCAAGCCAATGAGGACGCATCCATCTGTCCATCCGGCCGCCCCTCTCCCCAGCAGTGCTTAGAGAGTGAGCGTCCGCAGATTGGATTAATTTAATGTTTGCTTAATCAGAACCGACTGCCCTGGAACTTAAATGCTATTAATTACTAGGAGAATCCACAACTAAGCCTCTAGCACCGCGAGGCCAGGGAGGGACGGCAGCTACGCAGAGCAACGGGGCACACCTGGGAAGGTTTTGTCTGTCTGTCCTTCCGGATGCTCCTTATTGTTTCCCTCTCCACGTCCATCTCCACCCACCTGCCCGCTTTCCCTCCCCGCCTTCTAGAAAAAAACACTTGCTGCTTTTGCCCTTGCCTCTCTCGTTGGTGCGTGGGCTGACGCACTTGGACGTGCTGGCCGGGTAGGTAGAGCCTCCGACCCCTGACTCCCAGCAGATGCAACACTCTGGTCCAACAGTGCCCTTTCTCTAGTCTAGTTAGTGGTGCAGATGGCTCCTTCCTGGAGCATGGATTGCTCCTCCAGGACAGGGGCTACACCTGCCTCACTAATCTGCGATGCCCCAGCACCAAGCACGGTGCCTGGTACACTGTGGGCACCCACGGGTGCTTGCTGAACTGAATGTGGGGAGGAGACAATGGCCCCTGCCGAGGGCTCTAGGTTTGCAAAGCCCTCTGCCGCACTCACACCTCTGCAGGAGTGCCTCCCAGACTTCCCGTTCCACCGACACCTACACCCAACCCTCCGCCTTCCCTGTCCTTGCAAAGACAGGAAGCTGCTCTTAGAATCAGGATCTAACGCCTGTCTTCCTAGTGGATTAATTGCCACCCCAGGAGAAATACAGGAGGGTGTACCTACGTTCAAATCCATCCCACTGTTTTTGCAAGAGGGTAACTGAGGACCATAAAAGGCCATGCGCTTCGGCCAGAGGGCTAGCGTGAGCTGGGGGGGATTCTACTGACGCCTAGAATGTGTGTTTTGCCCCGGCAACGCCTGAGGCTCTTAGTAAAAAAAGACTGTGCATGTGCAGGTTGGCCATGAGCACACGGCATGCTTCTGGAACACCTCACTATGGGCGGTGAGTGGTCTTGTTATCCACCACATAGGAGTACTGTGCAGAGAAAGCCCCGGCTCCCCGGCGGGGATTCCTCTGCTGAGCGGCAGGCCCCCGAGGCGGCCACCACTCACTCAGCGCAGAGCCCTCCTGCAAGGGTATTGCTTCTCAGCTCCCAGCTACCTCTGGGGGACTTAGACAGCCACTGTTCCAAGCTCTCGAGCTCAGATGCCTACAGGGACACAGCAGGCAAAGCCATCGACCCAAGCAAGCAGGGTGCGTGCCAACACAGAGTGGTGAGGGCCACGGCGAATTGAGGGGGGGGGACCTGCTGCTGTCACTCAGCTCTCACTGGCTGCTTCCCTGCAGACCCCAGGCTCCGTGTGAAGAAGTCTTCTTACTTCTGCGCCACATCACCCTACTGTAAAATGCAGGCAACCGGTTCAATTTTTAAAACATTCACATGCCATTCAAATAAGGTCTACAGGTTGGTCAACAATATTGTACCAATGTCAGTTTCCTGATTTGGATGATGTGTTGTGGTCACGTAAGAAGTTATCATCGGAGGAGAGCTGGGGGGAGGACACACAGGAACTCCTGGAGCTATTTTTGCAATATCTCGTGAGTCAAATTATTTCCAAACGAAAATGTTAACACCCTCACACACACACACACACACACACACACACACACAGAATGCAGGACAAACTACACACTCAACAATCATAAATTTCCTCCTTTAAGTTTGTTGACAGCCCTTGGTCACGTCCAGATGGGCTAATGGCACCTGTGCCTCATTGGCCAAGTGGGACAAAGACCCAAAACCCTGACCTCAGACCCTCCACACACGGCCAGACTTAACTGTTGACCCTTTTATGGAACCTGTCCCCTGGAGGTGACACCTGCTGGGGATTTAGCTCCCTGAACTCCTGCCTTTTCCAGGATTTCTGAAATCAAATCAAGCACCACACAACACCCACTACTCCGTGTGTGTTTTGCACACATCATTCTTATTTGATGAATAGAACACCAGACTTAACAGTTCAGCCATGGTGTGGTAAATTACACCGGCCAGATTAACTGCATAAAGAACACGTCTCAAAACAATGATTTCACTTCAAGCTAAGGAGGAACAAGTGCCCTTTCTCTCATTTCTAAATTACATTTTCAATCATAAATATTGAAAATTACATTTCTGATCACCGCTGTCACCTCGTGAGTAGTGGCACATGAGCCCCACAGACACAGGGGTTTTTACAAAAGGAAAGCAAGGGCCATTGGAACGCCCAGACCACTTTGAGTTTTAAAGGGCTTGTTCCCCCCCCACCTCCCCCAGTCTGCAAGATTATAAAAAGACAAGGCCCTTTGGAGCCTGCAGAGGCAGGGAGTGGCAGTCCCGTTTGCACGCTGGTTATTAAACATGTGGAATTATTACTCCGGGTGTATTTTACCACCATTACCTGTGTGCTGTTCCAAGCGTTTACAGGTAGCCATGGCACAGCCATTATCCCAGAGATGCAGACGTGAAAACGGAATACCCCTCTGCCTGGTGGACCCCTGAAACATCTGAGCTTTTGGCTATAAGCGAAAGAATTGTATTTAACGTAAGATGTTGGCTAGCAGGCCCCTCTCCCTCTCAGAGAGGAACAAGAGTCAGTACTGCAAGGGTGGGGGGGCCTTCAAAGGACAAGAGAAGGGGGTGTGATGATCGCCGGTGGAGGGAACAGCAGGAAAGAGTCAGGGCTGGCCCCAGGTTCTGGCCGGGAGAAGAAAAGGACAGAGGAGTCCCTGACAGACACCAACAGCCAGAAAGCAGAGCCAGTCTGAAAGGCTGAGACGCGGCGTTGGCTCAGAGGCAGGTATTTTGAAATCAAGATGACGATAATAAAGGGTTTGTCTACAAAGAAGAAACCAAGCACCCACCTCCAGCCATGAATTGTATCCTTCAAGACACGTGCCCTGGGTGCCCCCAGGTATGACCAACCCTGCTAGGTTTAACGCTCCTCTGCAGCCACTTACCTGTCGGGCATGTGGGTGAGCCACCAACCGATGGTGTCCATCTCTCCACGCCGCCCGTTCACGCCACGGCTACACTGACCACCCTATGTGTGCTGAGCCATCCAAGCCAAGGCCAAACTAAGCCGTGCAGAGCTACTCGTGGAATGGTCCATGATTCCACATCATAAAGACAAAGCCAGTAGTAATACAGTCTTACAACCCTGCTCTGCGAAGCCTCCTGTCCCCAAATGTATAGTCCTACTATTTCAAAGGACAGAGGTGTTTTTGAAGCACAAAGTTTTACAGACCCTCACATGGTGGCACATGTATGTCGCCATCCATGCCCAGCCAATATCCCTGTGGCACTCACAGTTCTAGCACATGTGTCAAGGATGTTCTGCTACAAACATGCACCAGCAAGTCACTGCCCCAGGACAGCCCCCCGCCAATGGCGGATAGGAGCTGGTGGGTTAACACCCAACCCCCGCCTCCCTCCGTTGCAGCGACTTGGGCTTGTTTTGACCCTCTCCCAGAGCGCTAAGCTGCCCGGAGCAGAAACCTACAGCCTGGATCAGCTCCCTCCCCTTCCCTTCCTTGGCCAGATGGGATGAGGGCCTGATAGCACCTGTACTAGTCAGAGTTCTCGGGAGAAACAGAACCAACTGCAAGTGTAGACACAGCCACCTAACAATGTGTCCGTCAATGATGGACTGCAAATGCCGAGGGGGGGCGGGGTCTACAAGATTAGAATGGAGCTGAAAGATTCCTATCGTCCTGTGATGTCACAGCCATCGTAGCATTGTCTTTTCCGTATTTGATTATCTTTAGATGCACAAACACCTCTCGTTACGTTACAGCGGCCTGCAGCACTCAGCACAGTAACATGCTGTGCAGGCTCGCAGTCCAGGAGCAGTGGGCCAGGCCACACAGCCGAGGTGTGCAGCAGGCTACATCGTCCAAGTCTGTGTAAGCACACACGGGCCGGCACGAAGACGACGCTGCCGACCAGCGCATTTCTCAGAAAGTGTCCCCGTCGTTAAGCAACGCAAGACTGTACACAGATAGAGATTTATTTTTAGGGATTGGCTCACATGATTGTGGAGGCTGGCAAGTCCAAAATCTGCAGGTTAGGCCAGCACGCCGGAGGAGAGCCAGGGAAGGGCCAACCTTGCGGCTGGAGTCTGAAGGCTGTGGGCTCGGAGAACTCCCTCCTGCTCGGAGAGTTCAGGCTTTTTTTGCTCTGTTCGAGCTCTCAGATGATTGGGTAAGGCCCACCCACATGACGGGGGGCAACTGGCTTTAGCCAAAGTCCACCGATTTAAATGTCAGTCTCATCCGAAACATCCAGAGCAATTTTGTCCAAATATCCGGGCACCGTGGCCCAGCCCGACGCATGCATTTAACCATCACGATGCCCTTCCCTGCCCCTTACGAGCTTCCCCTGAGATCCCCACTCTAGGAAACAACCTGCTCTTTAATTCTTGCAAAAGGGCCTGCTCCGGAGGGAACCTGACTTAAAGACATCGTATCTGTAGTGAACCCTGATTTGGAAAACAGACGAAAGCATATCAATTTTCAGTCCTCTTTCAAAAGCCTAGAGACCCAAGAAAGTGCTCAGCCCACGGTTTGGGGGCCGCGGCACCCCAGCTGCCGGAGTCTGATGATGCCTAGGAAGAACCCCGCAGTCTCTGAGGCAACGTAAACACAGATGTTTCCAGAGTCATCGGTCCTGTTTAAGAACGCTGCGGCCTCCCCAGGCAGTGATGCGGCCAACAGGAGCGTGCCGTCGCAGAAGGCCTCTGCTCCCCTGCGCGTGCCCGCCTCCCAGGGATGCAGCAAGGCCGTGAGCGGCTAGAGATGCTTGCCGGAGACCCGCCAGGGCACCAAGGCGGCGAGGATTCCATTTAAAAGCAACGCCTCCATCCACGGGCTTCGGATGTGTTCAGGAGAGAAAGTGCGTTTTTTTTTTTTTTGACGTCCCTAGAAACCGTGATCACATCCTCTGTTGCAAAAACGAGACCAAGCGACTCACTGAAGCCATAAAGGCTGCAAATCGTGGCGTCGTTGTCTTTGGACGGAAACCGCCGGAGGACTTGTGTGTCCCGCCACCCCGAGAACCCCAGGCAGTCATTTGCTGCATCACGAGCCCCGAGCCATGCGACGCCGAAGATCATCTCCTCCTCTTCGTGTTTCATTAGCAGGGATCAGGTTAATAAAAAGTTGAAAAGTTGACTGCCTTCCCCCTGAGATTTATTTAGACCTCCTCCGCGGGGATGAGCTGGGAATGGCAGCCGACACTCTCATCTCTCCAGAGCTCACTCTGTCATCTCCCTCTGTGGTCCCTGAAGTCTGCCAATTAAAGACCTCCTCGGTGACATTCCGCCGCCGAAGTTATGCACACATAAATCACTGTAATAAGAGAAGATTGTTATGTTAACCTTCGTCTTGCAGTCCCCTTTTCCTTTTGTGAGAAACACGGAAAGCATTCATTCCTCTGGCACAAAGGAAGCGACTTCCCAGCAGATGCCTGGGAGGCTCGCCCCGCATGCTGCCCCTTCCCTGTGGCTGCGTAGGCGGCGCCCCAAGCGCCAGCAGGCATTGCTCAACGCCAAACGCAGAGAGCGGCGGGGCCACAGGCCGGGCGGCACTGCGTCAGAGACAGGATGCTCTGAAATAAATGGCGAGCTGGTTCTATCTGGAGGAACGTTTTTCCATGTTTAACCAAGCAAAGCCACAGACATTACCGAGCACATAGTCTCAAAGGTCAATTCTTAAGGAGACCGGTTCTGGGGAGGGGGGACACGCGCTTTCCACAGCGATGAAAGGACCCAGAAGGTGGCTGGAGTTTCACTGTCAGAATGAGGGGCTGGTGTGCAGCCACCGTGGATCCCGCCTTGGCGTGAAAGATTGCATCCCCCCGGGCGAGCCCCTCGGAGTAGACTGGCACAGCAGCCGGGGACCTGAGGCTCAAGGTGCTCACCCCGGCACGGTCCCGCACCTGCACTGCAAATCTTCACGGGCTGGGCTCAAATTCTCCAGGGATTCCACTTTCACTTATAAAAAAAAAAAAAAAGCACCCAAAAAGAGAATTCTTTATCAACAACAGAATAAATATTAATGACGCATGAATTACTTATATCTACATGTTAACTTTAGAAGATGATATTAATGGAGAGATTTGAAAAGGAAAAGTCTAGGAATAAACTGAGCTGTTTCTCTCTATACTCCGTGAGCCAACCCAAGGCCGGGGGGCCCCCGGTTGATGGCATGGGGTGACCTGCCACACAGATGCAGCTCATTGCCCAGAAATAAGTTGGCGTTGGTGGACATCCGAGTTGGAGGCACCAGGCTTGGGCAAAAGACTCCTGCCCCCATCCATCCCCAAAGACCTGACTTTCAGAGCTGCTACTTGAGCATGTCCATCCCCGTGGGGCAAATCCACAGCTAAAAACGAAAAAAAAAAGAAAATCCCAATATTTCCTCTCTAACCATGTTTATCTAAAGGAATTAAATATTTCCACAAATGAAATAAAATTGGGTGTGTTGGAGGGGTTGGTGGGCAGGGGTCGGAACCCAATTTCTCTTATCACTTTTTTCACAATCAGATGAATTCTCATCCTAGTTCACCCCAGAGCAATACACTTCCTCTTGGAATACTGATACGTCCTATAAAGAGTGTCCGGGTATAACCAACCTGACTCTATTGAACTTTCTGCACCTGGCCATGATTTTTTTTTTTTAAATCTTTAAAAATTCTTTCTCTCATTAACTGTCTTTTTTCCTCCCCCTTCAATATTTAACGGAGCAAGGTGCCTTTCTCTTTAACCCAGGGCGGCCAACCATCCTGGTTTGCCTGGGACTAAGGAGTTTCCCAGCACAGGGAACGTTCAGTGCAAAACCCAGTAAAATCCCAAGCAAATGGGAGAGCTGATCACCTCCTTCAAGCAAATGTGTAAATCTTTGAGCCCGCCCAAACACGACAGATTAAACACGGTTTTGTGGTGCTAGACAGAACAGTGCCTTCTCCACGCTCTGGGAAGTGGGTGCTACCGGGTTTCTGAGCAGAGGTAAGGCCAAGTCAGTTGAGAACAATTCCCACCTCGTGCTGGGGGAGAAGACGGAGGCTCCCAGACGCCGTTGGGCGATCCCAAAGCATGAACCCAGGAGCTTGAGTGAGGAGAACGGAAAACAAAAGGCAGAGTAAACAGACCCTTCCCCACAGAGGTCTTGCGAATTGCTCCGATCCAGCAATTTATACAGTTTTCGCCAGTTACCCCCAGGCCCCATCGCAAGCAGTATTTCACGTTGAGCGTCCACCACGGAACGCCACCCCGGCACGTGTGGCCAGAGCAGCTTCTCATTGTGGTTCTTTCATTTTGAACTGAGATACACAGGAACCATTAAAAGTATAGAGCCAGTGTATCTCGACATACTCTTTATAAGCAAAAATAATAAAAATCCAAGTTTAGGTTTTGTCACCTGGGCAGCATTAGGAATCATGAGGCTTTCAGCCTCTTAAAACCCACAGATCCAGTGTACAGGGGGTCCGCACCCCTCACCTGTCCTCCGGGGCTTTCAAAGGGAGCCTGGGAGGATTCTGTGTGAACCGGATTGGGACGTTCTCAATTAAACCATGTGGGTTTATTTTTTTCTTTACCCATTGATATTAACTAAATATCTAAGGTTTTTCACCAATCCTACGTCCAAATTAGACTCTTCCCGTCTCAAAGAGCAGGGCTGGAAGATGGAGAACATTATGCTCATAGTAAGGACGGGCTGAAAAAGGAGAAAACACTCATACCACAAGAGCTTCCCATGCTCCGGGCGTTCTGCCGGGTGCTCCTCATGTTACATCGTGCCCCAGGAAACTGCCACTTTGTGGGCCCAATATTTTTTTTATTTCGGCATATTATGGGGGTACACATTGTAAGGTTTCGAATAATGCCCGTGTCCCCCATCCCCCCACAAGTCTGAGCTTCAAGTGTGACCATCCCCCAGACGGTGCACGTCTCCCTCGTTATGGGTCCGATTTTTACGTTGCTCGGCCTGGCACGTTGTCTCCTGCAATCCTCACCGGCGAGTGTACCAGCACCGTCACCACTCTCCTTCTCCACACGGGTAGACCGAGGCTCGAGAACACCACGGTTCGAGTGCGTGGCAGAGCCCAGCCCGCCCCAGGTCCAACTCCAGAGGTTGCGCTCTCAGCCAACACCCTCGAGTGCCATCCCCCACCCAAGTCCCCAGTGTTTTGCTCCCTACCAGTCTCCCCGAGCTGCACGCTGCCGATGACAGAGGACGAACAAACAGCATCGGCAAGATGGCACCAGATGAACAGTCGCATGCAGGGGACAAGGGGGCCGCAGAGGCTGGCTGTCGGGGGCAGTTGCGCCTTCGCCCTGCCGCTGCGATGGGAAGCTCACACTCACTGAATGCGAGCGCTCTGGACGCCCTTGGTAGAGACAGGGCAGAGTCCTGGGGCCCTCTTTGTCCCACGAAAGCACTTGCACAGAGGCCCGAGGAAGGAGCCTGGGAAGGACACCCCGTGACCCCCAGGCCTCCGGGCTGACCCCCCCCCCCAGCATCCACACCGACGAGCTTCTCACCGAGAAAGGTGAGTTGCCCCTCGTAATCTCGCCCCAGTCAGGCAGGTGGGTCAATAAACGTGCCACCAAATCCTCACGATTAAGTTTATTTAACAGTTTGGGCCTTGCCTGTTCAATCTTGAAAGCATCCCAACTATGTATATACTGTGTTCCAAAGAGCTAACCCGGACGCTATTTATCAGTCACTTTGATCTAATTCATCACACACAAAAATCTCGAGCAAGCAAGTACCAAGTGTCCTTTCGTGGGGGGAGGGGGTGTTAAGGCAGCGAAAGTTCGCCCGGCCCACGATCCCCGCAGCCCGGGCCGTGAGTGCCTCAGGTTCAAAAATGCAATTAAAAGAAGACTGTCGATTCCGCCGTTGTCAGAACGCCATGTCACCCCCTAGAGGAGAGGCGCACGTGAGTCGATTTCCCCATCCGTGCCAAAGTTTCGGAGAGACCCTTCACTTTATAAATCAACTCACAGCTTAGAACATCCTGGCAGCCCCTTCAAGGAACCGACCGGAATGACAGGGAGAGAGAGGATAACCATCATAGCTTGACTGGATACAGGTGTTTGCGTTTACAGACGACCACAAACGCCTGGATCTTTGACAGGCGTTGATGCTATCAGTGAATCGCAGCTATTATTGGCTCCGGTCGCCAAGGGCTGGGGGGCCTTTCCCTTAGCAACATCTCTGAGGCTGATAACATTTGGCTGAACTTTTCAGATCTTAACCTCCCTTCTGACTCTCTGCAGTCAAAGCCGCCTAAACTGATCAGAAGAAGAGACACGCAGTGGGAAGACAAGTAAAATATTATTGACTGGACTGTTTCATGTCTATTAGGAAGAAAGAGCAAAGAGGGGAGGGAGAACCGTGCAGCTTGACAGGCTTCAAGATAATCAGGGGAGGAATCGGGGCTGCACAGCAACCCTCCGTGAGGTTGCAGAGCGCGGCTTACAAGAGGTCATTGTTCTGTGCGGGGAGCCAACAGGGCGCCCGGCAAACAAGGGCGCGACTGCATTCCTCGCGGGACTCCCGGCCTCGTGCAGCAAAGCGTGGGGTGGGAAACAAACACAGGGCTCCAGGAAGAGGTGGGTCCTCCTCATCCTCACCCCGAAGGCTCTGGTGCCGGGATGCAGCGGCGCGCGCCTGGCCCTCCACCCGCCCGCCGCGCCTATGTGCAGGGCAGGGGTGGGAGCTGTGGGGACGGGCCGTGCAGCGCTTGAAGGGTTTGGCTTTGGCAACCGGCGTTTTCGATTTGCATTTCACTGCCCTGCTCCGTGCTCTGCCGTTCCACAACTGACCCTGCTTCCTCGGGCTCACAACCTCAGCGTCCTGGGCGTGTGTGCACGGGCACGGGCCGGCGCGCTTCGGGGACGGTAGCTGCCGGGGAGGTCGGCTGCGGAGACCGGGGACTCCACAGATGGGTTGTCTGCTAGAAGACATGCGCCCCCCCCCGCCCCCAAGCCCACCTGGGAGAGGACAACAAACCCCACTTGGTAACCAAGCTGCGAGGTCAAGCTCGCCACCCGAAGCACAGGCCAAGGACTCGAGCACCAGGCAGAAACCTGGAGCCCTGCACCGCCCCTCTGCCCCTCCCCAGCCCCACGTCCACTTTTACTCACCCTTTGCTATCATCAGATAAGACGACAAACAAACAGACATCACTCAGCAAGTCCCAGAAAATCTGAGCGACCTTCCCCACCGCCCTGTGGGCATAATTCACCTTGGAGCCACCTTGCTTTGGGGACAGGGTTTATTTTCCCCTGGAATGTGTCCTTCCACTTTGTGTGCCGGCAGGTTTGATCTGTGCGAATAGTTTGCTTATGGTGGTCCGTGAAGCACCATCCTTCGGTGAGCAGAAAAACCCGATGCCCACAGAAGCACGTGGCTTCGCAAACTCGAGCTTCCCTGGCCCCTGGGAAGAGCGGATGGGGTGGCATTTCAGCAAAACACCAGGAAAGAGGGGCTTGGAATCACAAGACGGCAGTACCGGAAGGAACTAAGAATCCACCTTCTCAGGTTCTCTATTGCACATATGGGGAAACTGAGGCATGGGGTAAAGGAGAAAGAAACACGGGGGTCTACACAGACATGGTAAATCCTCCCGTGGGCTGTCCCTGCCTAACCACACACCCCTGCCTCGAGGCACACTCAGCCGTGTGCCCATCCACGCTCCAGACGGCCCAGAGCAGGCCCCGCCCAGCAGGGCACTCGCCGTCTCCGCGACAGCTGGCTGGGCCCGACCAGAGACCCAGGGCCAAGCAAGCTCCCGTCTCTGCAACACACCCAGTCGGAGGGACCTGCCCTTAAACCTGCTCCTTCTTCTGCCCCTGCAGAGAGGCGAAGCATCTCACTCGAGGACAGCCGGGACGCCGAGTCTCACTGTTCTTCCACTTCAGTCCCCCTCGCCGGGACTGTCCCCGAAGAGTGTCATGGCCACGCGGGGGCAGGTGGTCTCGGGACCCTCACATCCCCACAGCTGCCTCCACTCCCCGTCTCCAGGCCCCTGTTTCTCCGCCTGGAGGCCTCCGGGAAAGCGACCCCACCCCTGCCCCGTGCATCACCCCACCCCGGGCGGCCGTTCCTCTTCCGCACTCAGCCCGGGGTCTACACAGGGTCCTCTGAACTGCGTGCTCTCGGCTGGACGCTGTCCTCCTGCCTCCTCCACCTGCCAGTGTCCTTCAGCTGCACAGTTCCACCCCGTTCCATCCCGCCCTCCTCCCCAGAGCCCGCGTGACTGGGCGCCAGTGGTAAACACACACACACCGCGATGTCCCCCGTCAGCTGCCTACCTCCGTTTTCTGCTCCCTCTTTCATCCCTCCCCGCGGGTCTTGGGAGTCCCGCCTCCCCCCTATAAACCCGGCAGCGCTGACAACTGACAACGGCGCCTCCCTGGCAGTGTCACCAACAGTCCTGCTGGAGACCAGCCCCCCACTCTTCTCTTCCTGCTCGCCTCGGCCCTGTCTCCTCTGCTCCATTCTCCCCGCCGGCTAAGGCTCAGCCACTCCACACCAGCAAACCCACCGCCCTCGGCACGGCCACCTTGGCCCCTCGCTGGCTCAAGTCGTCGGTGACGGGCATGTGCCTGTCCCGACAAGCTGGGCCTCTCTGCTGCATTTATCATGAGCGACCGACCGCCCCTGCCAGCCTGAGACCATCCACCCCGGTGGGTGGCCTCTGGTTCTCGTCCCTCCTCCCTGACCACTCGAGCCCGGTTCTGTCCATGGCTCCCTTGTTCTCGACATGTCCCCCGGCAGTGGCGCTCCCCGGGCTTCCACGGGCAACCCACGCGACCCCCTCCTCACACTCTCCCCTCTCTGCCTCAGCCAGGTACGAGCCCAGACCCTCCGCGCAGACCTCAGGCGCAGGGCCAGACTGGCCGGTCGCTCATAGCAAGGGCCCCGTGCCCGTGACTTTGTCCATGGTGGTTTGACAATGTGGCTTCGGATCACGGTCTGGCTTCCCGGGGTGACTGATCGCGGGGACGAGGCGCGCTGATAATGCCAGCGGGTGCACTTCCAGGTCAGGGTTGCTCTGTTTCCCGTGGCAGATTAATGGGTAGCTCCGGCCAGGGGCCACAGTGGCTCATGCCTGTCATCCTAGCACTCTGGGAGGCCCAGACGGGCGGATCACTCGAGGGTAGGAGTTCGAAACCAGCCTGAGCAAGAGCGAGACCCCGCCTCCACTAAAAATAGAAAGAAATTAATTGACCAACAAAAAATATATATACAAAAAATCAGCCGGGCATGGTGGCGCATGTCTGTAGTCCCAGCTACTCGGGAGGAGGCTGAGGCAGGAGGATCGCTTGAGCCCAGGAGTTTGAGGTTGCTGTGAGCTAGGCTGATGCCACGGCACTCACTCTAGCCTGGGCAACAGAGTGAGACTCTGTCTCAAAAAATAAATAAATAAAAAACTTGGGTAGCTCCCCCAGCTCCTGCATATGGTGGGTGAGAGTTGGGCAGAACCCAGGTTCTGATCTTGGGCTTTTAAAGGAGGAGCAGAGCCAGCCGCCCTCCTCTCCCATGCTACCACCTGGTCATGTCCACCTGCCCCGGCTCAAAGCCGGTCTCCACGTTGCACACGTTGCCCTCTCCCATGGTCCACCTGCCCTGGCTCAAAGCCTGTCTCCACCTTGCACACGTTGCCCTCTCCCATGGTCCACCTGCCCTGGCTCAAAGCCAATCTCCACCTTGCACACGTTGCCCTCTCCCATGGTCCACCTGCCCTGGCTCAAAGCCGGTCTCCACCTTGCACACGTTGCCCTCTCCCATGGTCCACCTGCCCTGGCTCAAAGCCGGTCTCCACGTTGCGCACGTTGCCCTCTCCCATGGTCCACCTGCCCCGGCTCAAAGCCGGTCTCCACGTTGCGCACGTTGCCCTATCCCATGGTCCACCTGCCCTGGCTCAAAGCCAATCTCCACCTTGCACACGTTGCCCTCTCCCATGGTCCACCTGCCCTGGCTCAAAGCCGGTCTCCACGTTACGCACGTTCTGGTCCTGAGCTCTTGATGTGAGAGGAGCCGAGTGCCGCTGCCTGGGCAGAGCCAGCCTCCAGCTCCTCTGGGCTCGGTGTGTGCAGGGCACTCACAAGCACAGGTGAACCCTCAGGTGTTTCCTTAAACAGCCCCCTTAAACAGGTCTGACGTTGCCCAGCTCTCAAAACCCCACGGTTACGAGGTCAAGAACACAGAAACGACACCCAGCCTCACTCCTCACGGCAGCGCCTCTTGGGTGCTGCACCTATCCCTGACAACGCAGAGGGGGCAGTGGGAGGAAGTCTTACCGGGAAGCCTGTATCCACGTGTATCCCCCCGTCACTCATTCGCTGTGTGACTCTGGGAAAGCCACTAAGCTTTTCCGGACCTCAGGATCTTTATCTACAGAGCTTGTATCATGACCTCGGCCTGCCTCTCCACGGAGTTGACCCAGAGCTGTCACGAGCACCCACGGGACAGAGGACGTAGCCAGCAGGGGTGGTGTCTTCACAGTCCTCACGTGGCTTTCCTGCTGTGGGGCCCCTCTGCTGGCCACCTATCCAAGGCCAGCTCCTTCTCATCTCACCAGCTTTAGCTCCTGGGCCACCTCCTCAGAGGGTACTCCCGGCCACTCTCTCTAGCATAGCCACCAACTTGAGTCACTTTCCTAAATGACGGCTCTGTTTTGATTTCTGAAGAAAGTATGAACAGTAGCTATCGCTAACTGGAACCTTTTAGATTTATTTACTACATTTCTTGCTTATGATCTGATGATCCGTAGGCGACTGGTCTCTCTGAGTCACTGCGGTGGAACATGCCCGGCTCACAGCAGGTCCTCGGGAAACAGTCACTGAGTGGCCAAGGAAGGAACATTGGTGTTGGCATCCACTGCCCAAGGCTGGGACGCCAGGGCTTTATTATAGAGCGCCATGCCCAGGTTTCAGTGGGCCCTGCCTCCTGTCACTCCCTTCCCCGGCCACTTCTTTAATGATGTAAAAAGTTGAGTTTCTTCTTCCGGACAAATTTTCATCGAATTTGGGGAACCCGAGACAATACAGAGCCTGCAGTGGGCTCTGAGCCCCTTCAGAGGAGCCAATCCTGCATACAGTCCTCCAGACTCCCCCGGAGACTTAGTCCCATCCAAAAAATGACAAATCCTCTGTCATAGATACCTCCAGACCTTACCCCTGAACGGGGTTTCTATAGATGCCTCCTTGGGGCAGTGTGCTCTCTACCGAACAAAACTGGGACCTCGGTCCTTCCAAAGCCACCCCTACAGAGTGGGGACAGACACCTGTCCCCTCACAAAGCCCTTCTTGCCCTTTGGTCTCATTTGATTTTTGATTTGGTCTCATTCTCCCCAAGCTGGCGAGGAAACAGGGACCCGGCATGTTATTTGACGTGTGTAACGAACCCTATTAGCATCTGTAGCTGCAGAGGTTACGCCCAAGCCTCCCAGTGCACGGGAGCCCTTGGCTGTCATCCTCTGTGCACTTGGCCATCTTTTCTGCGCCCGGGGCTGCAGCCCCTCAGAGAACAGAGTTCACAGCTTGCTGGTAGCAGGTGGACAAACAGGCCACCTTGTTTGGCTGAAATGAGCATCCACTCTGCAGTTTGGC
The DNA here is from genome assembly GCF_040939455.1 of Microcebus murinus. NCBI lineage: Eukaryota > Metazoa > Chordata > Mammalia > Primates > Cheirogaleidae > Microcebus > Microcebus murinus. The sequence goes on from NC_134119.1 coordinate 57,049,362, forward strand.
TGTCTCGGGGAAGGGAAGAAAGAAGAGAAAAGGAGACGGTGCCACAGACAAAATGGAATGGAAAAGACACCCATCCAGAGAGAAAGAGCATGTGGGGAAAAGAAAAATGAAAAACTAATTTTTCATTAGTCACACATAGAAGGGAAAGAGTGACACATAGAAGCAAAGAAAGATTAAGGGGGGGGGGAATTCATTAAGATCTTTCAAAAATGCGGCTCTGAACGCGGGTGTGAAGACTCGCAATTGGCAGGAGACAGAGGAAGCCAGCTTGGTCCTCCTCCCCACCTGTCCCCCCTGCTTCTTGGTGCAGTGCACAACCAGTGACTCGATGTCACACCCAGGAGCCTCGTCCCTGATGGGTGGGCACAGAGTCCGTGTGACGTCCGTTCAGAAGTGCAAGGAGGCCATGTTTGAGGCACAGTAGACGGAGGCTCCAGGGGTCCTCTGGCATCTCCATGAACTACACCAGAGTTCACGGCCAGACCTCTGCTCCAACAGCACTGAGATCAATAGAAGGTCCCTTTTGCCACCAAGAGCCTGCCCTTTTTTTGCATGTTTGGAAAGGAGTTTTCACTAAACCCAGCCCCCTCCATCAGCAAGTTCGAATTCATAAACAGTTCCTCTTGTTCGGAAAAGCGGCGACGAGCGGTTTTATGTAAAAGTTACATCTCCATTTAAGAAAGAATATATAATTCCACATTCCACTGTCCCTCGAACTTTATTCCCGTTTATGTAGATCTTAATACAGTTATATAGTCGCGGGGCTAACGTCCCCTCTGGATGGTAATGAAGTCCTTCCGAACCCTTTAGCTGCTATAAAGTATGCAGAAGTTAAATGCACAGATGGAAAAAAATTTGTCTCAATTTTATACTTCTGCAAAATGGTAATTTTGTACTTAAAATGTGCAAGATGGATGTTCAGAAATATAGGCTGATAGCCTAAATTATATTTGGTCATAATTTATGTAGTACAGTCCCAAAGAGATACAAAAAGGCAGAGCATAATTTATCTGCTGGAATCAGCGATAGCTTTGCTAAAACTCCCATTTATTCCATCCCCCATAGTCTTAAGCAGGCTTCGTCCTCAGGGCTCACTCTATTTAAGTTCCCCATACTGCTGTTTGATCACATATTGTAGTCTATAATTTGCCTATCATCTGAAGCAAATCTAGGTCCCAGAAGTTATGATCTCTACATAGCAACCACTTTATTTGGTAAATGCAAAATATTTATAGCAATATAAAAACCAGATGAAAATAAAATCCCTATAATCATTGGAACATACACACTTTATCATTGGGGCTCACAAGACCATTAAGGGTAGGACTCTCGTGTTGCCTAGTGCAATTACCTCCGGACGGGCACTTGGATTTGCTGATGCGCGGGAACCAGAGAAGCTTGTTCTCCAGCGTCTCTTCCATCCTGCCAGAGGTGGGAAACATCTGGGCACGGGCTCCAGATAGAGTCACTCCCCCGAGGAAATTAAATGAGAGGTGATGGGCAGAGGAGTCATCACCGTGCGTTGGACGTGAGAAGGAATTTGCAAGTAGAAACAAACTTCCTGGCGAGGGCACTTCCCCGGACGGGTTCACCCTTCCCTTCCAGAGAAGTTGACCAAAGCAGGGAGCGTTGACCGTAATCCCATCTTAGAGCCAAGACCTGTGAGTTCCTGCATTAATCAGATGACTTGGCTTCTTCTTTCAGCCTCCCTTCAATCTGGCCTTCTCCTATCTCTACCTTCTCTTTTGTGTGTAAGCTTCCAAGACGTTCGGGCTGGAACCCACAGTGTCACTGAGACACAGCCCATAGGCAGCTCCTCTGCAAAGGAACTAGCTCTTCAACAAAGCACGGGGAGAGGCAGAGGAAGCAGGGAACGTGCAGGCGCCAAGCAGAAACGGGCACCGGAAGACCAGAGGGGATGACATTACTGTAAGTTAATTACAAGCACTTGTTGAGTGCCAGCTCCCCGTGAGCCCTGGGCTCATATATTTTCTCTAGTCCTCGTAAACAACTGTGCATGGTAGAGCGCATACATTATCGGTATTCAACTGAGGAAACTGAGGCCCAGGGAGGTCACCCAGCCAAACAAGTGGTAGTAGAGGAGAGACTGACATCGTCAGGACCGAGACCGTTCAAGCCAGCGGCCCGCCCTGCGGTACTTGTCCACGAGCAATGCAGAACACCGAGTTTTCCCAGGCACCTGCGCGGGGATATTGCTTCCCCACCCGCAGAGCTCCCTCCGCCCACCGCGACCCCCTTCCGCCTGGCACTCAAGGTTGCCTTCGGCAGCGTGAGATGAAATGAAGCTCCAGATGCATCTCTCCGATAAAAACTCCCACCGAAGCCTCATATATTTTAGAGATACCAGAGATCTCATGGGTCTTTGAAGATGAGTGTGAGTATTAATCATTGTTGTTCAGATTACCTTCCTCGTTTTTAACGCCGCCCAAGCCCTCTCAACAAAGAGTCACCATTTCTGTGTCCCAGGCAGCCGGACCCTAAGCAAATGTCCCAGAATTCTCTGGCGAGGTTCTCCCTTCTTCCTTGAAGCCCATCTCAAGCTCCGGCCCGCTAATTCTAAGGGAATCTCCCCATTTCTAAAATATTTTTACCCCACACATGCTTAAGTAGAAGTCACCTGAGCACAAATCTGAATAGAACTCTGTTCAAATCACCCAAATATTATTCTACAAAGTCTATTTTAAACACTGTTTTTTCCATACATCACACTGGAGGGAGGCAGGGAAGAAGAGAGACACCAAAAAAAAAAAAAAAGAGAGAGAGGACAGAACCCAAAATAAATGTGTAAAAAAATTACAGAAGACATGAGGGCAGAGGAAATAATACCTTGGCCTAATTTATCTCCTGGCCGCATAATTATTTCAAGACCAAATATAGGCTCACAAAGTATCAGCGCGGGAAGGAACTCTAATGCCCAAGAACTGCTCATTTTACAACTGGGGGAACTGAGGCTTGGAGCAGAGAAGTGATATACCAGCAAAGAGAGTAGCTAGGTCCCTGTTCCTGGTCTCTCTTGGTGGCGTGTGAGCAATGTGTACGTTCTCAAAAGGCAGTAACTACTGCAACCGGGTGGGGATTCAAGAATCTCTGACATACAGAACCCTCCGTGACTGCTAGCCTGGGAGCGAAAGACATGGAGGCCAGGCTGTGGGGAGGGGCATGGATCCCGTCCGCCTGTGCTCTGCCAGGCGGCCCTCCTGCCCACACAGGTGCGGAGGGAGCGGGGCGGCATGCTGGCTTTCACTGCCATGCACCTGCACGCCGGGCCCCTGGTGCGAGAGCTCCTCACCTGCAGGCAATGCCATGACTGTGGCTCCCTTGTCCAGGTGAGGCTCGGCAAAGGCCAGCGATGTCCCCAAGGACACACAGCAGAGCCCAGCAGCATCTAACGCTGCCGTAAAGGTTCCTTCAGAGTGAGAAACTGCGACTGACACCTTGCAGAGTAGGAGACAGCGTTCAAGTTGCAGGAATGGTATTTGCACGCAGAGGACAATTCGTGGGCAGAGCTCCTAAGACTCCAGTGAACGTTTGCTCAGCGATCACAGCCCAAGGAGGGGAGAGATGTGCAAAGGCCCAGAGGAGAGAGGCTTGAAAACCCCACAGGAAGCTCTTCTCCAAGCGTTGAGCAAAGGGAGGGGCTGTTCATCCCCTTCCCGGGAAGCATTCAAACCAGCCCTGCCTCCCAGCTACCCTGCAGCCAGGAGCTCTTGATGTGCAATATTATAGAGTGCCGGAATGTGAAAGGCACCACATAAAATCAAATTCTCTTCTATTTTAAGTTGAGTGGTGCACCGGTTCAGCTTTAAAACCTAATTTCTTAAAAGTTTCAGAGGGGGAAAAAAAAATGTTCCTTTGCAATTGGAATCGAGTCCACATAAATTAACAGGCCGGCTGTACATATCCATCTTTCAGAACTTTCCTTGATTGTTCATTTTAATCAAGCGGCCCACATTCTTTGACTTTTCATCCTTCACTGCCCAGAATGATGCACTGCCGCTACTGATGACACACAAATGTTAATTTTGTTCAAGTTCAAACATCATCCACAAAGGGCCTATTTTAAAGACTGCTTTGCAAACACCAGCTGAAAATGAGGATGAGCTGAATCAAACACCAGCAAGAAATTCGGGGGAGGGAAAGCTGTGGTCTTCTGGAAACTCACAAGTCTTTGTCTCTAGGTCCTCAGTCTCTCCAAGGCCAAGAGCAGAACTGCTGGTTTCTAGAGCTGGAGGGGAACCCAGACATCACCGCAGCCCTGCCAAAGGTCACTCGGCCCGCTGGTGAGGGGCAGGCTAACTCAAGTCTCCCTAGGTGAACGAGCCTGCATAAAATGTGAAACCATACCTGTCAAGCCTCTCTGTCATTTAGCAGGTTTCAGGAATAGCAGAACACATCACACACACGCGCGCGTGCGCACACACACACACACACACTCTTAACTAGCGAGCTTACTTTAAGACCCTGGCCCACCCCTTAACCAACTGCCCACTACTTCTGCCCTGGCTCCTCTAGCAAAGGCTGTCACCCTTTCCCAGCGAGGACACGAGAGTGACAGCTGTTCAGAGGGACTTCAACAGGGATTGTAGGCTTGAATAAGGAGAAAGCGGCCACGTTCATATCTCACGTTCATATTACAGCTGAAGTTAACTGAAGCTTGTCGTCGCTTGTTTTCCTTCCCACTCGATGAAGTTCCATCAGAGAAGGGCGTCGTCACCCGTCTCAATCAGTACCGCGTCCTCAGAGCCTACCGTCGTGGGGCCTCGGTACCCAGTAAGCACACGGATGTTTTCAAGTGAATGAAGGAATGAAGTGATTCTGGTCTGTTTTTCACCAGGACTCTCCAAAGCAGGACTGCTCTGTGTGAAGTCTCCGGGCACAGAGGTTAGGGGTCTGAGGGTCCCCGAGACTTTGAGAGTCGTCTTGCAGCGACATGGCCCCGGAGAGTCAACCCGGCCGGATGCTGCCATCCCAGGGATCTCGGCGGACTCGCCTCCGGAACGCCAGCTTCATGTAAACAAGCCATCAGCGGTGACAATTACCGGTTTCTGTGGCCCATCAGTCTAAACTGTTCACAGTGGCAGCCCATCTTCTGAAAGAACAGACCAAGACACTTCCACGGCGACTGTCAAGGGAAAAATGACTGCAGCTTATTCCCTGAGCGATATAACAGCTGATCTTGAAATGCAGGACATGTTTCGTTCGGCTTATAATAATTGTGTTCTGTCTTTTAACCCTCAAAGTGTTAAGTGTCGTCTTACCCTCTAGGGGGCACAAAAAGATCCGGGGTTAACAACTTTCTCTTTTAAAAATTCATAAAGGTGCAAACAAACAGCATTACCTCCAGTGGCTACACACTGGAAGAAGCCAAGGGAGGAAGAAGGAAGAAAGACGACAACAACAACATTACCCCCCACAGGATACTTGGCAATTAACTCCAGCTATGTCAGCAATTTTTTGAAAAATTTCCTAAACATGGAGAAGGCTCATCCTCACCATATGAAAAACAAAGCTACTGCAGTGAGTCTCCCATGCATTACAATGTGTGTGTCTTACTTCTTAACCAAGCCGCTAATCACGCAAATTATTGCAACTAATTACATCTGAAGGTCTAATTAATTCTTTCAGTACCACATCATTTAGTACGCATTCACAACACAGCACCTGTTTTGAAAATCCTTGCAGTTAATTTGTTTATAAACAAACACTATTTGCATAAAATGTTTAATGAATGGTTTAACAGTTAGTACAATACTCCAGTTTTGTCTTAGTAGATTTGAGGTCATCAAAGGCCACGATAAATTAATTTTAAACTATACAAATTGATTTAAATGGAATGTGTGAATTTCTCATTAATAAAGAAAACATTTCCAACATGTTAATTAATATCTCTGTAACAGGCTAATTACTCCCTACACAACAAGTACATCTTACAAGCAAACCTTAAAGATTTGGGGAGCAAAGGGGCGGGGACTATTTTAAAACTGCAAAAAAAAAAAAAAAAAGTACAATTCAGAAGAAAACACACAAAGCCCAGTTATACTAGAGGATTCTACCATTTAGGACAAGCAAACCAGGAAAAGAAGCTATCCTCTTATTTTACGGATACAATACATTTTAGTCATCAAGAATGGGATACTTGAAAAACGTTTCTATCACAGGTTCCTCTGCAAAGATGGTTACAGGATGCCTGCCTTCTGGCAGAAACACACAATTAATGGAGATATTAGTTTGAAAGTAAAGATCTCTGCTTTGAATTTAGGGCGTATTAGCTGTGTTTGAGCCCCAGTGGTAAATATGGGTTTCATTAAACAAATCTGCATCTTAACACCAGAGTCTGAGGCTCAGCCGTCATAACTCTCCCTGTGGCAAACCACGGAAAGACACTTCATGTAGGAACTAAAGAGGGACAACACCATCGCTCAGCACCGAGCACAGCCCTTGCAAAAGCCGTCCCTGAAATATGTTCACAGCCCTTAAGTTTGTTTCTGATTTGCAAGCATTTTCACATTTGATAAGCACCTGTTGTAAATTTACATCCACTCAGGAAGTATTCTTACGATAGGGAGCTGAGAATTGTAAAGTGTATTTATATTCTTACCCTCGTGCGGGGTTGGCCCTTAATGCACAGGCAGATAAAATGACTAGCTGCACGGGACCCAGAGGGGTGCTCCACCTGGTTCCCGTGGCATCCGCCCCCCCAGGAGCCACTAGCTCCTTCCTGGTGGGAAGGGTTTCTGTTTTGAGTACGTTAATTGGAGGAGGGAGAGAGAGAGAGAGAGAGAGAGAGAGAGAGAAGGAATTCAGGGCGTGGGGGTAGAACTACAGAGAGACAAAGAGAAGCACAAATACAGACTTCACCACACTTCCCTGGGACCTGACAATACATTTCCAAGAAAACAATGGAAAAATAGTGGGAGTCCCAGTCGGTTAGCACTGGGGAGAAACAGGAATCTGCCCAGCCTCTGTCTGACTGGACTTGCATTTCCAGTGGGGCACTGCTGCCCACAGAGGACACTCTGCCCAGCCTGCCCCGTGGTTTCTTTGGAGGTGTGTCGAGAATGAAACTGCCCCAAGCAGCCCATGGCCAAGCTGCCCTAGTAAGCCCAGTGGGGCGTGCAGACCTCCTTGCTTTGCTCTTTTGCCAGACAAACACCAGCCAGGATCCCTGATTCTCGCTGCCCCTGGGCTCCACCAAAGAGGCCGAGCACTTCCTATAAACCTCCAGCTCCGTGGATGACGCAGTGGAATGATAGATTTCAGGAAAGCCAGGCGCTTCCCACTCTTTTAAAATTCTTTTTATTCTTTCCAAGTCTCCCACCAACAGCCCTGCAGTAAAAAAAAAAAAAAATTCAGTGCTTGAGAGACAAACATTTCGTGAGTACAGACTGGGATGGAGGAGAAACAAGCCATTCCGCCTCTATCAGGACACAGATGTAAGCTGCTTTGCCCCTAAAATGCAAAACAAACAAACAAACAAAAAAAAGAGTAATCACTGTTGGCACAACACTCAGGACTACAAGCCATTCCCATGTTGACTCCTTTTTGGAAAAGATACTCTAGGTTTCAGCCCCAGAGCCAGCAGGAGAATGGAACAGGAGCCGAGTACAGAGAATATAGACTCTCCGGCACAAGGCAGCTGCAGGGCACATGCGGGTGGTGTTTAAGCCCAACTCGGTCCCCAACTTCTCTGCAAAGTCGGCCGAGGTGCCCCACCCACGGCATCCACGTCCGTCACGAGCTCCTGCCGCCCCTCTCGCACGAAATCATCCCCGGACCTGAAGCCTGGCTTTCTCTCTCCCCATTTTAAAAAAAAAATCACCAGCATTTCGCAAATAAAGGCGATCAGCATGTGAAAAATTATCTTTTAAAATGGAGTTTAATTTGCATATAAGGAACGAGAGATTTATGATGGGCAGCACCGTCCAGTACTGCATCTGCCTAGTATCAGTCGTAATTTAGATTGTTTGTGACTGATCTTAAATTCTAAAGCTTGGAGAAGATGAAGTACTCTGTTGCTGTATTATTGTCAGGAGTCTAAGACTTACCAGAGATTTATTAGTAATCTTATCACAAACATGTCTCAAGTTTTTGCTTTTAATATGTGCCAAGCTCCTCTGAGGAATTTTCCTCACTGCAATTATATTCCTCAATGCATGCATTCTGAAGCTGAGTTGATTTCCTTCCCAAAATAAAGCGACCTATCATTACACCAGAGCAGCTCTTGTACATTTTTCCTCTGCTACTTAATAATCAATGTATTCATCATTAAAATCTGAGCCCTGAAGCAATGGTTTTTAGCATATTCTAATGACCAGCGACTTGCAAATTACAATGACCTTTCATGTACAGTCTGTAAGCACCTTGTTCTAATGTGTACTGTATTTATAGTTTGCCAATACAAACTAGCCAAAGATTGGATAATTACTGTAATCTATTAGCTCGATTGCTTTCCCTGCTCATTTATAGCATGTGCCACGCAGGCCATTTTAAAAAAAACTGGCCTATCTTTCATCTCCCGCAAGCTCAGAAAGTAAGGGACACTTCATCTTCACCATGTACACACTCACTAATGTCTGAAGAGCAGCCCATCTCAGCTCAAGGAGGTTTCAAAAATAAAGAATCTTCCCTTCCTATTAGTGTCATAATGCTATTTGTGACTGACAAAAAACACCGCCCAGAGAGTGTAAACTTTCGTTGAGGAATGTCAAGGCCAGTCCCATTTTCTGCCCATGACTGTGACCTCCAAATAGCATTTAATAAGATCTGCTTGTTTCTTTGCTTTGAAAGAAAAAAAGATAAAGGCACTTCTCTTAAACAAGAAGCCATTGTTTTGTTTTGTTTTGGTTTTTGCTATAAGTAAATGTTTCCAGTGAAGCATTAAACTTTTTCTTTTCTGTTCCTTTCTCTTCTTTTCTTTTCTTTCTTTTTTTTTTAAGCACACGGCTGTGAGTCTGAAACCGGTGAGAGCCGTGTGTGGAAGTATTAGCTCAGGTCGCCTCCTGACCCTCGGTGCCGGTCTATTTCAGGCAGTTATGGATAGATAACATTACAGACACTGGTAATTAAAACAACACTAATTTTGTCTCCGTGGCCACGCTTTGTTGTTAGGAGCCATCTATCACGGCCTTCACGCATCACACAATGAGAAGACATTTGTCTACGGATATTGTGCTTGGTCAACGCTTTTACCGATCTCCCCGTGTACCTGGACGCCGAGGCACTTTTAAAGACGTAGTGCTTTCATTTCTACCCTCTTGCTCTGATTAATAAAACATTTTGCATGCTTAGTCAAAACACACTGCAATCTCTTCGCCACATATATTCACGGGGTAAGGGGGGGATCACAATGCTAATTTCTTTTCCCTTTAGAAAGAAAATAACAACAAAAGAAATTCTCTTCTGGATTGGAAGAGAAAGAAAAAAAAAAACCAAATATGGAAATATTTGCCTTCTCCGTAAAACAGAGAGCAGCCTAATGAAAAGCATAATATTAAAACACACAATACAAAGCATCTGCTCCAAGACCATACGTGTTTTTGACTACGCATATTGTTGATTTTGTTCCATGCATCCATCTGTTTGATTTATGGGCATTCGATTTCACTTCACCTTTTATTACAAGATCTACAGTTACATTAAGAGTGATAGCAAGTCAAATGGTTTCATTTTGGGGTAATAATAAAAAAAAAAAAGAAAGAAAGAAAATATCTAGTCCATAGGCCCTTCCAGGAAGTTAGGAGTAGCCAAAATGCAAGCCTGGTTCTGTTGCAATGAACTAAAAGGAAACTGTAACGGTGCATTTCAAGGGATCTTTAACAAGTGACACAAACAAGAGAAGAAGCAGACAGGACCATTTAACTTCAAACTCCACCAGAGAGAGCCGAACTGCAGGCTTCCTGCAGCAAGCTCCGGCGGCTGCTACGGGGCAGTCTTCATTTCTCAGCGGAAAACAGAGCCACCCCCACGAGACTCCCTAGGTACCCCCTCCCCCGATCGCATTTTTTTATCAAGTGTCTGAAAGGTGGGAGCTGTTAGAATTCTTTTCTCTATTCACAGATGATCACAGCCCTTCTTCCCCTTGTAGCTGCAGACGCACATGTAGTTTCAAATATTAGCTGGAACTCCGGCCCTCACCAGCCCCTAATTGCTCTCTCAGGGAAGGTATCATAAACGCAGGTATGGCTGACACAGATGTAGCTCGAACTTTATGCAGGCAGGAAATGCTACATCAAAGCCATTTGCAAAGTGACATAACTAGTTATTAAAAAGTACATTTTTATTATATCCCTTACAATTTGCATTCTTCTAGAAACCGAGTGCATTTTTTTTTTCAATGTGGCCGCAGAAATGTTGGGGTAATTGACCATGAATGATGTCTGCAAGGAGAAGGCATCTAAATATTTTTCAAGTCAGTTTAATAAATTCAAGTGTTTCTGTCACTACAAGGAACCCGATCATTTAAATAAGTTAATATCAGCACATCTCTTTTGCCAGCTGCTAGGAGCAGTCTGGCCGCTGTCGTTAAGCAGAAAAGGCCATGGCAACGTGAGTTTATCTGGTCCTGCTCGCATTTCCATTCCTGATCCGACTCAAACAAATGGGAAGGGAAAACTTACTGACTTTTGGCAAACTACAAAGGTTAACTCAATTCATCATGGAGGCACGGATGCTAAGTGCTTTCTGTCCGTCCATATATTTTAAAGATTTAGAAGGCACCTGGTAGTGTTCACGGGAGAGAGAAGACAGGAGTGTTCATCCCTGGGATATGCAGAGTCTCCCTTGCAGTTTCCCATTTACCCTGCTGGTACTGTTGAAATCCTTCTTAGACTACGGAATTTTGGAAACAGGGTTATTTTTCAATGCGATCAAAAGCCCAGGCTTTTCCTTCCTAAGGACTTTCAGGAGCCTTTCAAGGTAAGTAGCAGCAGGGTTTGAAGTTGCCGTTAACCCTTTGAGGAGAAGTAGCTCGGTAGTTGCAATGGTAGGAATATAACTCTCATCCCTCATATTGCAATAAAAGGTGCCTGTCCCGAAACCCCGGGGAGAATTTCCAGATACTGGTGGAAGCAAGTAAACCCAGAGGAAACACGAGGTTGAGAGAGGAACCACGTGACCCGGCTCTTACGTCTCAAAACAACAAGCTCCAAAGTCGAGAGCCCAGGCTGCAATCCACTGACAGGTAAAGGAGGCGAGGAAGTTCAGGACCCGACACCTGCCACGGCGGCGTCACCCCAGCTCTGGGTCCCACCGCACACCGCACAGAACGACAGATCTTTTCACTTTTCTGCAACTCATTTGCATGAATTTACTTTTTTTTGCCTTAAGAGGTTGTTGTAATGTGTGTTAAAACACACAGTGCGACTTTATCTCCATAATATCGCAAAAGAAATATTATGTTAGTATAAAGTCAAAAAAAAAAAAAGAAGAAGGAGAAGAAGAGAGAGAATGCCATGAGATGTGCAACCTGGCTGGCAGCAGAGCGTTGCTCAAAAGCACCACCCACAGGCGGCAGCCGGGTAGTGGCATCCAGGGAGGGATGGTTTTTGTTAATTTCAGCAATCCGAACGTTTAAAAAAAATGACAGCGCCACGCAAGTTGACGGAGCCTTTTGATTGAATTGACTGATTGCCTAGGCTGCACCTGCGGAAAATTGATGACAATGCTGTCTAAACCATTCATTAGGATTTGGAACTTCACGCAGATGAAAGCTGGATTCATAAATTTGCTAGACATGTGTTGTAGATAATATGACAAAGCACTGTTTTCAAATGAACATTTCTTTGACCTAATTTTATCGAAATCATGCAAAGGAATGAAAGAACATTTGTGCCCAAACTCTTTGGGAACAGCTGCAACTGAGGGGTCTCTCTCTCTCTCTCTCTCTCTCTCTCTCTCTCTCTCTCTCTCTCTCTCTCTCTTTTTCTCTCTGCCCCCGCCCTCTCTCCTTTTTGTCTCTCAGATAAATTTAAGTGAAATATATTATTTGGAATAGATCTGCCGGTTTGGTTTAAAATATTTATTAGAATGACAAAGCATTTATTTTTACTTATTACGAACAATGTTACTCTCTGCCAGATGAAGGGGAATTATTTTTAGGTTTTTCAAGCCCCAGATTTGCTAAATTGAACACAAGTGGAAAATAGATTTTAAAAATAATCTCAATAATGTCATCTCCACAGACATCTTGGGAAGAACCATCTCAGTACCAACTGGACTTGCTTTCTATGAGAATTGGACAGCCTGCAGGCTTTAAAGGAAAAATGAAATCCCTTTAAAATATTGACTCTTTTTGGTTAAAAACAGTGAGACCAGGGGGAAAAAAAATGACATCTGTACACATTTTATATAAGAGTCCTGAATTGCTCTTGATGTTAATGTATCAAAACACTATCAATATTGAATGAAGCTTTTTCTGCGTGTCCGAAAATAAAAAATAAAAAAAAAGGTGTTTGAGAAGGGGAGAGAGGGCACCGTTTTCATACCTGCCTGTGCTTAGCTACACAGGGGAAGAAAAGGCCGTGGCTGAATCCATCTCACTGGAGGTTTGCATTGTGAGGAAAGAGTTACATTTTTAGAAAAGAATACCTGGTGCTTAAGCATTTGAAATTCTTGCTATGGAAATAGATCTTACTTCTACAACAAGGACCCTCTGCCTAGCACTTGGACTTCCCTCCAAAAAAACAAAATGAATATTTATTAACGTAAGAAGAACCTGGCGCAGGTCGGTCCATGCATCCCAATCTGCCTAAACGCTTCCAAATCTCTTCCCTGGCATTTAAAGGAAATCTATTTTTATACATTCTCATGAATTTGGGTCTTACTAGCAGTAAGGTAATTTCTGATGAGGCATCTTGAGTTTTTTTCTCTTTTTATCCTAAAGAATCCTTGCAAATACCTGAGGGGCTTGTGTTAACCCCACACCTGGATGGAGAGAAACTGCAGGTGTGAGCGGCGAGGCTAATAGGTCTGAGTTTTGCCAAGCGCTTTCTTACTGTTCTAGCAGTTGCTTTGAACTGGAAAACGTGAGCCAGACAATCCAAACAAGGCTCTTTAAGGATGCCATGCCCGAGCTGCTGCAGTTACAAAATTACCGAGCAGATATGTGAAAACCCCGAAATGCAGAACAATCCAGGTCGTCTTCTAATTGCTATGTTTCACGTTCTAATGGGGAAAATGTGCAAAACAAATAAGTGGGTATTGGGAGCTCTGAGCAGTAAAAGCAGAACACTCTTGCATTTCAGTAAATCACGTAATTCCACAGCCAGATTTGGAGAGCCTGAAGCTCTAACCACCTTCTAGACTATTTAGATCCAGCGTTTGCTTCAAATTCAGGGCAGTATGTTTAAAACAAGTCCCCCGTTTGTCTTGGTCGGCCTTTCCGACGAGAATCCCAGGCCTGGGATTTATTTATTGACCTCGGCAGCCCACCGACAAAGAGAAAAACACAGACACTCGCTGAACAACAGCCCAGTCCTGGGTCCTCGGGGGCGAGGGGGGCAGTGAAACTCAGGCTTGGCCTTGGAGGTGTTACAGTGGGGTCGCGTGTGTCAGGGCTGGGGGAGTGACACAGACATAAATTCCTGGCAGCACAAGGCAGGAAAACCCAGATGCCCAGAGTGGCACCGACTCCAGGTTAGCTCTTAGCTCTTGCAGACGGGGGGGGGGGGGATTTGGGGACAATAGGCAGCACGAGCTTTGGGGGAGGAGGTGGCAGAGGGTGTGCACGGCAGGGACATGGGTACACGCGAGCCTCCGGGGATGTGCAGGACCAGCCTGCGCCTGCTTCCTCCTCCCTTAGTTACCACTCTCTGCCATGCTGGTAGGATGCAGCCAGGCAGAGACAGGGAGAGTGGGCCAAGCGGCACCCGGGCTACTGTGCTCACCTGTCCCCTGCCCGGCCTGGGTGGTCATGGGGGTATTAACCATTGAAGAAGAATCCGGCACCCTGCATGCTGACACCTTTACAGGAAACCATTAGTCCCCCAAATGGGAGAAGGGACTCCCTTCCTTCACGTGCTTCAGCTGAGAATCATTTCACTCATCCTAGGCAAAAGGCAATTTCCCTTTTTCTGATTCCCAGTTTTCAGAGACCCTGCATTGTAGACAACGTTAGGGAATCTATACTCCTTCTGAATAAAACTCCTGGGCCAAAGGGGCTCTTTCTTCCCTTGTCCTGCGCAGCCTCTCGAAACCCACGCCGAAGCCTCCTCTTTTGTGGTCTGAATGGGGACCGCGGTGAGCCTGTTATGAGACAGGCTCTGTCCTCGCCGGGGTCCCAGGTGTTAAGTCGGTCTTTATGACTCCTTAGACACAGAGAACGGCAGCCAGAGCTTCCGAACACGGACTCCCAGGACAACCAGCCCCAGCCCGGGCCTGACGCGCCTTGCAGGCGACTGCCGTCTCAGCAGACACCTGCCTGCGGAAGACTCGACGTCCGGCCGCGGAGGAACTCCAGTCCCCTTCCCCAAGGAGCAAGGTTCTAGCTCCAACCACGTGCTGCAGTGCAGTTCAAGCACAGAATGCAGGGAAAGAAGGGCGTACGTCCAACCTCAGCATGGAGAGCCCTCATTGACGATGAGGGCGTGGTGGCACCTGCTCCCCACTCACAGACAGGGATGTGACAGTACCTCTGGCTCATGTCAGTGTGAGGTCTCAGAGGCCCTTAAAAAAAAAAAAAAAAGCTGTGTTCCAAAAAGTAAATAAATAAAACTGTGCACCAGGGTAGGGTCTGGCAGTTGCATCGGGCAGACAAGGCAGGTAGCAGGGAGAGGAAAGAGGAGTGAAGCAGTTCAACGGGCAGAGTGGCCTGAAAATCTGACCCAGCCCTTCCCAGGCTAAGATAAGAAAGTGGCCGAGAAGCAGCAGGGTCAGTGTGAGGACCCAGGCCCACGGGCCCTCTTGGTGCACCCCCTCCAGCCCAGGCTGCTTCTAAACTACCTCCCAAGCGTGCCCTGCTGCGTTAGCAACTCGCCATCCCGGACCCCAGTGCACGAGGGAGGCAGAACCAAGCTGCCATGAATCCACCCATCCAGGCGTTCGGTCAGCATCAGTTACTGGTGTACACGCTGGAGCTGCGAAGATGGAAACGACACAATCCCTGCCCTCGAGGATCTCCGGGCCAACAGGGGAGACAGGCTCTCTGAGCTGTGCCCCAGCAGTGGGGACGGCCTTGCACGGAGCCATCCACACCCTGGCAGCTCCTTCCTTTGTGCCAGACAAGAGCAGAGTCCATGGGGACACCCACCAGAGTGGGTGGCCTAGAGCTCCAGCCTGCAGTGCCTAGCAAGAACACACACACACACACACACACACACACACACACACACACACACAAACGACTGTAAATGCACATATTTTGCCACTACTGGGAGAGAAAGAAAAGCAAAATAAACCATTGGGAATAACAGCACGGTGAGGCCCCAGTCTTCAGCAAGTCCCAACCTCAGAGGCTACAGCACCGGTAAATGCTGGCAGGAATGCTCTCCTGGCAGGGGCAGGGCCACGGACCTAACTCTCCACCCCAGCTGTTGCAAGGAAACTGCCCGGTACACCCCGTGCACATCAGCCTCCGAGGACAGGGTTTTCTGAGCCTGGTGCTCCTTCTAGAAGGCTGGGAGGATCACGTTCTCAGGCGCATGACTGCATCTCTGCTGAAAGAACATTGCCCCGGTGGGTGTTATGACAGATTCCACCTCCGAGTGACCGGGGTGACACTCAATAGCCCAGCTGTCACGTGTAACAAACCCCAGCTGGCCACACAAGGAGGGGAGGGGAGGCTGCCCAAGGCAGTGGCCAGACCACTGCAGCACACAGGGAGCCTGGTCCCCAAGGAGACACCAAGGCTGTATAAACACCTGCAGTGGCCAGTCAGCTGTCTACCAGGGCCAGACAGGTAACCCCGGGGATGGGGTACTGCCCGCACCAGGCACGGGGAGTGGACGGCTGTGGAGGCCTGGGGAGAGTCTGCACCATCTAAATCAGGGGTCCTCAAACTTTTTAAACAGGGGTCCAGTTCACTGTCCCTCAGACCGTTGGAGAGTGCGGTGCACATTCCACACATGCGCACTGTGGGCCCGGGACGAGTCGGCTGCTAAGCAGGACAGGCAGCAGCGGCAGCAAAAACACCTGGCGTGTGGGATAAATGTCCTCGGCGGGCCGTAGTTTGAGGACGCCTGATCTAAGTAAATCGACAATTCCACACAGACGCCAGGGCCCGGTGGCCCAGCGCTTCCAAACATTCAAATGAAGCCAGAAGCCCAGATAAGCATGCAAAATCTCCAATGATTGAGATGCCGGTAACAAATTCATATTGCTGTTAAATAATCTGAGAACGAAGCAAAACATCTGTGGGCAGATTGGGCCCCCAGGCACCCATTTTGTGATTCTGGTACAAGCCCCTTCTCCCAGGATCCTGGAGGCGCATACAGACCCCTCAGCTCCTCTTCCTGACGCAAGCCATGCGTGGGGCCGTAGCCCAGGACCGGCACTCGGAGGGAGAGGTCAGCCTGGCCCGGGGCCGGGCAGGGCGGGGGTTCTGAGTAGTGATGCTCTCTCGTCGGCTGTGGGACCAGGTCATCCTGCCGGAGCACGACGGTTTTCCGAGGAGGGGTGACCCTCTGAGCGTGTGACACCCTGTCTCCAGGCAGTATCTCCTCGGGCATCGCTGCAGGGCTGCCAGCAACGCGGGAAGGATCTGCCCTGGCTCGGCAGGGCGTCCCACGGCCTCTCGGGGCCGAAGGGTGTGCGGGAGACGCACCCGAACACGGCCGACTTCTGCTCGCTGTGTCTCCGTGCAGGGAGAAGTGTCACCCCTGGCCACTGGGGAATCGCCCTTCCACAGCCGCAGAGAGTAGACGAACTGGGTGGCTTCAATTTTGTTTTCTGTTGACATCTGCTTTCATTAGATTGACCTTTTTATATATTGTACATATGTGTAGATATTGAATAGATATAAATATACATCTGGGTATATGTATTTTTATATTCCATATATATATTTTTTTAAATCTATTTCCTTGCTCACATCTATAGATTGAGCCCAATACAACAGTTAAAATGTCACATTTCTCCGAATGGGTTTTTATATTAATATACTGAAATGTGATCACAGAGGCTCAGCGGGAATCAATTTGCTCCCAAGTTCCCCCGTTCGCTCTCTGCCCTCTGACTTCACCGAGGAAGGCGAGGAGGGGCTCTGGTGTCCCCAGGCAGAGGCTGCCTTAGAAGCACCTGCAAATCCTTCACTAAAGGGGAGACAAGGAACAAGTAAGTGCCTTTTCTATTCTCTGGTAGGTATCTGTTTGCATGCACGTGGGCGAGTGCTTGCATCTCATGTATTCGAAAATCCTGTTTAAGAATGCAAAGGTCCGTATAGTGTCATTAAAACAAATGAGTATAACCCTTTGGTCATCTAGGTGAAAGCATTTTGTTGGTTTTTTTTTTTTTTTTTTTTTTCAAATTGCTATTGCTATATATAAATGTAACATATAGCAATAACCGTAGAACGATACCGTGCCCTTGTGTCTGGATAATTAAAATAGGAACATCTCCGGACTAAATTAAAATGTGTAAAAACCAAATCCTTATAGCATCCATGAAATTATAGAAGCTACAAGTGAATCACTAGCCCAGGGACGAAGCATTTCTCTCATTACTTCATGAACCTCTTCCATGATCACAGTTTTACATTTTCACAAATCTACACGGCTCCTTTTATGTCCCTAAATATCTCAGCTCACTTTTAATGTCCTCCTTATAGATACGCTGGTTGGTAACATCCTGCAAACAGTCTCTGATCATTTGAAAGAAACCAATACGTTCAGCGCTTTTGATGACACTCATTACTACAAATTAGGGACTAAAAATCTGAACGGGATATATGGAGATACATTATATCTTTATGAACATAAAGGGGGAAAAAATGAATGTTTTTCAGTGTCAGCAAATCAAAACCCATAGGCCAGCCTCTGTGCATTAAGAAGACCCGAACACCTGAAAACCCGTACACAGGTTCTTGCCTTAACCCACGACCCATACGATCGGTGCGATTCCCCTCAACAGAGAGCCTGATATGCCCTTTTCTCCTCTGTACTCTGAGCGTAAGAGGTGTTATTACCCATAACTTTTTATTTAAAGGAATTGTGCAGCTGGGAAAATGAATGAATTTAATTATCAATGCAGTGTGAAAAAAATCATTAGAGCAAGGGCCTGGAACGCCACATATTAAAAATAAACAAAGGCTATTAAAAAACAGTTCCAAAAAAGAATGTCAGTTTTTCTTCAATTCTTAAAATGTAAATACCAAAAAGAAAACCATATGTAAACACCCATAGTTACAGAAGAAATTACTCTCTTAAAAAAAATGTTAAATGACTGACTGGATCATTTAACTTTAAATCTATACTTTATGTGGCAGTATAGGAAGGTCATTTGATTGCTATGCATAGAAAAATGAGAATTCTAATATGTTCTCAAAGTTTCACCTTCATAAGACAAAATTTTCATTATAAAATTTTATTTAATGGTGAGCACACGGAACTTTTCTCTCAATCGTACGGCATGACACTTCCATAACCAGAGAGGAACCTTGTCTTTGCCCTTTGAAAGATGGGAGAATTATACCTTTTAACTAAATTTTTAAAAACAACTCTTTATGAATATTTTCAGTACTATCTCTATATTAATATCTATATTAATAAATCAGTGAAGGCCCTGATTTAGCTGGAATACTGGGGATAAATACTAAACACAGGTACCTGGGAAAAGGCTTTCTGGTCGGCAAAGGCCATGGAGAGGCATGTTCTCTAAGCAGACAGGAATGCTCACCTGCTTATTTGAGGTTCAGGATTTCCTGGTTGGGACCAGATTTGACAGGTAGCTGCATAGCCTCTCACGGGGTATTTACAGCAGGACCACCTACAAATTCTGATCGGGAGGAGCCCGGGCAAGATGAATGGGGGCTGGATGGGGGCTCGGTTGTTTACGCCAAGAGAAGGCATGGGACAAAAGCCAGGGCAGAGTGTGGCCTGGCGGGGTCTAGAGCTAAGCAGGGAGCAGGAGGCAGCACCAGGGGCAAGCTGACAGCAGACAAGACAATGCCACCCGGGAGGAGCAGAGCAGGGTGCCTGTTTCACCATCAACCTTCTGACTACAGCCGCAGGAGCCGGACACCGAGGAGAACCAAAGCTGGGGGAAGATGCCCAGGGCCACAGAACCCCACCTGGGTCCAGACGGAGGAGGGCCCAGTGGTTGCTGTGCATCTCCAGTTACGTTCCCGCCCCCAGGAGACCAGAGCCACCGTTTTGTAGCTGGAAGGCGGATGTGTACGCCGACACCCACACTGGACAATTGTCACCAACCAAAGTCGCACAGGCATGGTTACTTTTGCCGAGAGCTGTAACTTGTATGTGGTTCCTGCTTTGCTTATTTTGGCATCTCTCCTCTCTACCTGTTTCCCAAGGGGCCTCTGGAAGGTCAGGCTCTAAGAGAGAGGCAGGCAGGGCGTAGCTGGTTCTCCCCAGCCTTGCTCCACTTGGGCCCTGCCAGATCAGTCTCAAGCGGCCACTATCAGTCTCCACTGGTCACCATCAGGACCCAGTGGTCACTATCAGTCTCCACTGGTCACCATCAGGACCCAGTGGTCACCATCAGGACCCATTGGTCACCATCAGGACCCAGCGGTCACCATCAGGACCCACTGGTCACCATCAGGACCCAGTGGTCACCATCAGTCTCCACTGGTCACCATCAGGACCCAGCGGTCACCATCAGGACCCACTGGTCACCATCAGGACCCATCGGTCACCATCAGGACCCAGTGGTCACCATCAGTCTCCACTGGTCACCATCAGGACCCAGAGGTCACCATCAGGACCAACTGGTCACCATCAGGGCCCAGCAGTCACCATCAGGACCCAGTGTTCACCATCAGGACCCACTGGTCACCATCAGGACCCAGCGGTCACCATCAGGACCCACTGGTCACCATCAGGACCCGGCGGTCACCATCAGGGCCCAGCGGTCACCATCAGGACCCAGTGGTCACCATCAGGACCCACTGGTCACCATCAGGACCCGGTGGTCACCATCAGGACCCAGCGGTCACCATCAGGGCCCAGCGGTCACAATCAGGGCCCAGCGGTCACAATCAGGGCCCAGCGGTCACCATCAGGGCCCAGCGGTCACTATCAGGACCCAGCGGTCACCATCAGGACCCAGCGGTCACCATCAGGACCCAGCAGTCACCATCAGGACCCAGTGGTCACCATCAGGACCCAGCGGTCACCATCAGGACCGTGCACTGCACCTACCAACCCCCTCCCTGAGACTCGGTGGCGGCATCTGTAGACCCAGGACATAGAGCGGCAGCACTGGACGGAGCCTGGGGCCTGGCTCCTGTAAGTGCAGGAGATCTTCGCCTCCAGCAGACACAAGCCCTATGACCGTTCAATGAGAGCTACGGACTTTGTCCTCCAGAAAAACAAAGGCAATTTTGCCAACCATTGCAAGAGTTTCCTGGACCACCCCAGAGCTCACAAATGCACCCAGGCTAGGAGCCCCTGAGCTAACTCAAAATCACCACCAGAGTTTTAATACCAAGGAAACTGAGGCCCAGAGAAGAAGACAGAGTGTCCCAAAGCCATGCAGGATGTTCATGTCCACACGTGAGTGAGAACCCATTTCCTACCTCCTGGGCAAGGTCCTTTTCCTGGGCTCTTCTGCCCTCTCCACTGTCTTCCTTCTCATGAACAGGTTTCCAGTCCCCCAGGGCTTGCCACCTTTTTGATTCCCCAGGTAGGAGTTTGATATCTGGGCCCCACAGGTCACCCCCACTCCAGAGGTCACCTCCCAGCAATGCCAAGGGCGTGGAGAAGGAGCGAGGAGGGTGGGCCAAGCAGCCGTCAGGTAAGTCCCGGGGTGACCCCTGCTGGGAGTGGGGAGCAGGTGGCAACGACAGGCAGAAAGGGGCCACCTGTCCCTTCCACGCAGAATAGGTGGCCCTAAGCTGTTGTTTCAAAAAGCACATTTGCTGTCTTTAAAAAAAAAATGTGGAGGAGGAGGAGGAGGAAGAGGAAAAAAAAAAAAAGGATGCTCAGGCTAGATAAATTCAGAATGATTTGAATACATTACTGTAGTTAAGTTTAGTACATAAAGTACCAGGATGGCTCTGCCGTGCATTTCAATGAAGCCCAAAATAATGAGGCACTGGCTGGGCTGTTGCAGCTTTGTTCGGGGGGATTCTGCCCTAATAGGCGGGAAGGAGCTGTCTGGGGCTCCCTGCCTGGGAATCATCCTCTGGGATCTGGCCGGGCGGCCCAGGGGCCGGCAAAGTCTGGAGAGGAGAAGAGCCAGGCAACGGGGATGAGACAGTGACTGCCTGAAGGGAAGGACAGCCATGTGGGTCATTCCAGGCTGGAACCAGCCAACGAGTCCTTCAAGGTGAAGCCAACCTGGGTTTCCTAAAACTCCCAGGTCTTCCCCAGGGGGCCGGGCAGACATGGAGTCCACGTTCCGGCGGGGCAGCCTCTGGCCAGCTTCTCCCAGCTCTCCCTTCTCCCTCCCGGACCCCACGCTCCCGCCCAGAGAAAAGGGAACGGTGGCATAACTAAGGGACAAAGAGGGCCCCAGTAATTCCTTCCAGAGCTTCTCAGAGGGAGAAGCTTAAGGAGAGAAGGCAGGAAGGAGTGAGAAGAGAAGGGAAGGAGAGGGAGCGGAAGAGACAAAGGAGGCAGAGAGAGACAGAGGCCCGGGCAGCTGCCTCAGCCCCTGAATGGAGAACTGTCGTGCGTGGCTCTCTCCAGCGTTTCGGGGGCCCAAACGGCTACATCTGCAGAAGCCGGAGGAGAAAGGACTGACTCCACAGCCACCGGATGAGTCACGTGCTCCAGCAAACATCCCGGGAGCCAACGTCCAGGTCGGGAGGACAGGGGAGTACAGCTGCATCTCGGGAAAAGCTTACTGGAGAGGATGGTGGCCCAGTGTGAGGACTCTTCTAGAACTCGGTCCCTGACTCCTGAGGGCCAACTGATCCTGGGGAGCTGGAGCAGAGCGAGCCATGACCCCTAGCTGGTGACAGAGCAGGCTCCCCTGTGCAAGCCATCCCCAGCCGGGAGACTGGATGGAGCCCCTCTCAGGTGACACATGCCCGGGGCTCCCGGATAAGGGGTGAGCGTTGCTAGGCTCCATATTAAGGGAAACCCACAGACCGTGGCCCAGCCTCTCCCTGGGAAAGTATAAATAGTTAAATCCGTAGAATCAGCCTCCTTTTTTCTGTTCTCTGGATATAACTCGCTCCTGGACGTCTGCGAACAGTTAACTGAAAAGCTGTCGGAGTGGACATCTGTTGTTTTGCCCGCCCAGCCGCTTTCCTCCTTTTACTGGAAATAGCATCCTGATTTTCCTTGAGGGATCACTCCTACCCCTGCTCGATCCATGTGGTTCTGGGTGGAGCCGGACCCACCCCCGGCTCCAGGGATAGGCAAGTGACCCAGACCAGGACAGCGAGGACGTCGTGTCCCGCAGACCGCCGGGACTTGTTCGGGGGGTGGGGATGGGAGCTAATCGGGAACAGCCTGACTCGATGCCGGGTCCTTGTGCGAAAAGAGACTCTTCCTCTGCAGCTCCTGGGAGGGCAGGGGACTGCCGGGAGCTGCTGGCAGCCATCTTGCCACCGCAGAACGTCCAAGCTGCCCGGAGATGGAGCCAGGGCAGAGGGCGTCGAAGCTGGCGGTGTGTCCTTGCCCCTAGATCCAGCCATACCTGAAGCTCTACCCTCTGGAATTTTCACTTAACAGGAGGAGCCAAGATAATCTGTGGTTTGATGAGTCTGTCCAACCTGGGCTTCATGTGCAGGAGCCTTGACTAAGACAGTCGTTTCCCGATGGAATGATAGACACGTAATGTGCCGGAGTCGAGGTTCATGCTTCTGGAACGGAATACTCAAGACTGGGTCATTTTCAAGAGGAGAACTGTATTCTCTTACAGTCCTGGAGGCTGGGGAGTCCAAACCCAAGGTGCCAGCAGGGTCAGTTTTCGCATGAGGGCTGTTCTCTGCTCCCAACACGGCTCCTTGTGGCTGCATCCTCCCTCCGGAGGAAGGAACGCTACATAAAGCCTTTCCTCCAAATTCCTAATCCCAGTCAGGAGGGAGGAGCCCCGCGCAGCCTAATCTAATCTCCTCTTAAAAGCGCCACCTGTTTCTAGTAGCACATTGGCCGCTAAGCTTCAACCCCTGACTTTCGGAGGGGACCCATTCACACCACAGCCTCACGGCTCCTGTGAGGTGACAGGGAGGCGGCTGCCTCCTCTCCTGGGTACCATGATGCTTCTCAGGTCACCAGACCTACCAGGGTCCCAGGGCCCCCAAAAGACAGTATGCACTGGCCCAGCTGCACGCTGGGGCACACTGTGGCTGAAGATCTCTCCCCAGGAAAACAGCAAGCTGTGAAGTAGTCACAGCTTTAAAATTACTCATCAAGGGCTGGATTTTTTTTTTTCCTCCTTCCCTCCTCTGCTACCTTAGTTACTGATTATTTCCAGATCCATCAGATACACAAACTCTTGTTTTTGAAATGCAATCAGCACACCCACGCGCCCAGCTATAGATAGTAAAGAACAGGTAGCTGAAGGCCCCGGAACGTAGCACTGCGGTGCAGGGACCGAAGGGGTAGCGCTGGGCACGGACACGCACCGGGAATACCGTCTAGCCGGTAACTCAAGCCGGGGGCGAACAATCGGTTCATTCTGAGTCACGAACCAAGGAAGCACCGCCATCGGGAAAACCCCGGGGTCCGTTCTTGCCTTCGAAAGCTGGCTGTGGCTATGACACGCTGATGCGGAAGGTCACCACCCCTCCCAGAGGGCCCAGGCCACCAGCGCCAGCCAGCCAGCCAGCCAACCAGCTGGAAGCCACCCAGGCGGACTGCCCGGGCTCCAGTGATGGGCGAGCCCACGGCGAGGCCTCCCGTTTCCCCCGGCAAGCGGGCGGCTCCGCAGAGGGGCAGACGGCGCGCAGCTCTGTCTATCGTCTGGGCAGGTTTAATAGCCCCATTTGTTAGCTTCCTCTACTCCTCTGCGCACTGGGTCCCACCGCTGGGCAGTTCGTGGCCAGAAGCTCCAAGGTCCTCGCAGGGTGGGATCCTTCCCATCTTTCCTGATGTAGCTCCTGGAAATTCTCAGATGAACCGTGAACGACGTACTCCTAAAACCTGGGACCAGCTACTCAAAACACACGCCAGGGCAGCATCCCCGTACAGGAAAATAGCTTAGAGAAAGGCATGCACGCAGAAACTCATCATAACCGATTTGATCTATTTTGGATAAAGCTGTACCCTTCGTAGGTGTGAGAGTGATCTGTTAAGTGTGGCCTTATGCTTTGACCTCTCAGGCATGGAGAGGGGATGACATACTTGGCGTCACTCACGCTTCTGCCCTACTGGGTGAGTCACCAGCCCCTTGGGCACACACAGCCTGCAACCTCCCTCCTACTTGTCCCATCTCTTGAGCCAAGAGCCACCGAGGACCTCATCCCGGACCTGAGTGAGGCCTGCCAGGCTAAGGAGCCTGAAAAAACGCACACATTCTGGGCTGCTGCCCCCAGCTGAAACCACGCTCATCCAAAAGCCAGATTCCCAGCCTCCACCGGAAGCTCTGGAACTTTATTCCCATGAAACGCTGACCTAATCCTTGCGATGAGACTGCTATTTACATTGAAATCGGTCAC
This sequence comes from Microcebus murinus, assembly GCF_040939455.1. NCBI lineage: Eukaryota > Metazoa > Chordata > Mammalia > Primates > Cheirogaleidae > Microcebus > Microcebus murinus. The sequence goes on from NC_134119.1 coordinate 57,074,104, forward strand.
ATAATGAAAAAAATAAAAGTAGTTCATTAATATGCTAAGAAGTGCTAATTTGAACATTGCCGAAAAGTAATTGCAAATTCCATCTTGCAACTTGCAAATGTGATGCAGTGCAAATTAGGGCTGATGGACCCATCTTCAGACATTCGAACTTCATCTGGGGGCTTCTGAGCTCCCCAGGCCCCGGCTGCAGAGACCGCCTTCAAGACCTGTGGGGGTGCTTTCTCCTTCCTGGGGGAAGAAAGCTCGCACCTCGAGTGGTGGGCGGCCACCTATTAACCCTTCTACACCAGCAGCAGGTAAGTCCAAGGAAGGCCGCCGTGCAGGGCTTGCTGAAATGGCCCGAAACAAAAGAGCAGGAGTGACTATAAACTTTCACCAGCACCTGCCTTCCACGAGCCGGAGCGGTACCAGATCCACGCCTTCCACCCGGGACAACCCCAGCCCCCAGCCTAAACCCCTTATTCCAGCGGGTGACCCGTGATGCCCTGTTGACCCAAGCCGGGTGAGAAGTGGCCTGAGGCGCCCTGTTTCAGCAGGAGAAGCCTGTGGGAGTCAGAGCCGGCTTTGGGCAGCGGTGGCCGTTATCCTCCCAGGGGTGCTCCGGGGGCAGCTCTATGGGTGGAAAATAAACCCCTGAGGATGGTGCCAGCCTCTGTTGCCCCTTCCGTCTTCCCGCCATCCTCCCTATCTACACAGGCGGTGGGGTCAGAACCTATGTGAGTTGGGTTCCAAAGTCAGCACACGCCAGAAAATTAGCGTGGGGTCACAAATACCCTTGAAAGTCCCCTCGGAGAGTGTGGCAGCCGAGACCAACACCTCTTCCCCGGTAAGCGCCACACGGTCAACTTTTCCTGCATCTTTGGCCGGTCCCTTTGGCCAGAGCTTCTCCCTGGCTCCACCTTCAAGGCTCATGGTCTGACTTCCTGCCTGCCTTCCCTTCCTTCTCACTCACTTCTCCGAAGGAGGCACACAAAACAAAAGAAGGAAGGCTTGAGAGGAGGGAGCCCGGGTAATGCAAGAGGAGGAAAGTCAACCCCGGAGCCGGAAGGAAGGTGGGTACACGGTCACCCGGACGCGCAGTGCCCAGAGGGACTCGGCACACATTACTGTGAGCTTTGCACGGGGCCCAAGCAAAGAGGGAAACAAAACCCACTAGGAAGCACTTTGTAAAAGTGAAAAGGCAGCAGGCAGGTCTGCTTTTTCTGCACCTGAGGACAAAGGGAAACTTCTCGGGTGGGTCCCCTCCAAGAGGATGAATAATATCCTCACCATAGATTGCACGAGGCTACTCCCTGGCCCGCAGCCAGAGCCTGATACACACTTAGTGTTCAAACGAGTTTGTCTGCTGCGGGCGTTTCTACTCAGAGATGAAAATGGAAGGGAGAAAACACAGGCCCCATCCCCACAGGGGCTTTGCCACAGCCCCCCGGACCCCTCCTGTCTCGTCAGCGCTTTCTGCCCACCCGCGCGAACTTTGGCACTCAGACGGCTCTTCCTAATCACCCGGGTTCCTCCTCACCTGTCCCCTGCTCCGGGAGGATTCCTGCTGCGGCCACTCAGTCTGAAGTTGATTGTTCCTTTACGGTGCTTATTATAACCAGAAATCATCTCTCTTGTGGTTCCACATAGAACGCAAACCCCGTGTGGACAAGAACTCTGTCTTGCCCATGCTGAACCCTGAGCACTGAGAATCTGGCCTGGCATGTGACAGATACTTAATAAATATTTGCAGAATAAGTGAACTGGCATAACAAGCCCTTTTAACAGTGCCAAGTGCTCCTAAGCGCTTCAAAAATGTGAGCCCTCACTTAACCCTCAGAGCAGCCCTTATTGGTAGGTTCTATCACTAAATAACCCATTTCACAGAGGAGGAACCCAGGGCACAGAGAGGCTAAGTAATTTGCCTGGGGTCACACAGCTAGTGAGGCTGACCACAGAGTGAGAGCCCCTGATGGCCACCACTGCTGCCCAATGCACAGCAAGCAAAGTTCCAGTCTCCCTCCCCAAGCCCAGAAGTCTTCTCTGCCCATTGGCGCATGTGCACACGTTCTCTCTCTCTCTCTCTCTCTCTCTCTCTCTCTCTCTCTCTCTCTCTCTCTCTGTCCCTCTCCTTGCTGAGCATATTGTCTGATTTTGGAGATGAGCAGAGCCTAATCCATTTAAATTCTTCTTTCTTTAACGTTGTTGGTTTTAGCTGAAATGCAAAGTGCAGTGCGGAGCAGCCCAGACGGCATCCGCTGGAGAGTCTGGGATTAGTTCATTAATAGGTTCGGCGGCTGCCCATGCGGCGGCATACCATTAGGAGCTAACCGCTCCCAACCACGCGCCACTTAGAACCTCGCGTTTGCAAATCAGCTCAAGATGCCTGTCACCGTGAGAGATGACAGTGTTAAAGAGATGCATTTTTCATTTATTCTATTAGTAATACCTATCATTGAATACAATGGGTGTAGACAATAACAAAAAAAAAAAGGTAGCTTTTCTCATTTGTTTTCTAAATCAGCCCACCTACCCCAGTAGCAGCCTGGCTCTGTAGCCAGCTGCTGGCTGTGGGCATTTCATGGAAACAGACATGCCTGGCCTCTTTCCGCCCAGCCCTGCCCTGCCGCACACACATGCCCAAGTCCAGAGCAGGAGCTGCCGAAAACATTCACGGTCCGTTACGAACTCCTAAGAGCTGGATGCAGATTTCTGAGAAAGGAGAGCCTGGGTGATGCCTTCGAAGGAGCCCACTTGTCCCCGAGCCACGTGCTCTGGGGTAACCCGTGCTGTGTCTGTCATTGGACAAGCTGTGCAGACGGGAAGTCCAAGCTGCAGGGCCACTGGCACACTGGCAAATGCAGCTCAAAGGAAAGGGGAAGGGCACGGAGGCCCCTCCCGGCAGAGCCGGGCACGTGTGCCCTGAGCCACACCCGTCACTCTGCACATCAGCTCTGTTTCTCGACACCCCCTCGCCCCTCAACACCACTCTGTGTTCGCGTGTTCTCTTTGCCTCCTGGCTTCTGTTTCTCCTGCGTTCCTGCCTCCTCGTGACCCCAACTGCCATGACCCCCCGCGGCCCCTCCACCTTGTGGCTTCTTTGCTGCTTTCAGCTTCAAATTCAGATGTAGGTTTCTAACTGAGAAACAGCAATGCCCAGGATAATATCCACAAAACCCCAAAACTGCACCACTCCCTACCTTACTTCCCCTTCTCCTTTCTCTGCCTCTTGCTCAAAGAGATATCCACAAAATCTCCAGGATGGTCAGTTTTCCCTGAGCAAGTTTTAGTTCATCGGGCCTGTAGGAAGTCAGAGCCAGAGAAATCCACTACTGTGGCAATGAACGGATGAATCTGTCATTTGAGAAGAAAATGAGCTGGCCCATTGCACCTACTGGTGCTCCTGCCTGCATAGGAGGAAAGTAGAAAACGAGGCTTCGAGAAAATAGCCTGGCCAGGTCGTGCTGATGCAAGAAGGCCATTTTTCATACCATTTTCTTTCTCACTGTCAAATAACACACTGGGTTTCTGAGTTTATACATCAGCCTCATGAACTTGACTACTGTGAGTCTACACCGAAGAGACAGACTCTATTCTCAGACTCTGAAGAAAATCCACTTTCCGCATTTGTGAGGCTGAGACTCAAGCTCCAAGCTGTGATAAGGAGCTTGCCTTACCTGCCAAATGCCAAATGCCAAATGCCACCCCGCAGAGGCAGCCTCCGGTAAGTAGCCCTCCTCCCCGACCAACCCCCAGTAAGCCCCGCTGTGGAGGGGAGAAAGCAGGCAGGGCCACCCATCCTCCACAACCCAGAGCTACGATGCTCAGCCCTGGCTGCACAGTGGCGTCGCCTGAGTCTCACCCTGCAGATTCCAATTTAGTGGTCCTGGGGTGCCACTTGGGCACCCGGGTTCTCCAAAGCTCCCCGGATGGTTCTGCTGCGCAGAGCTTGGACACCCTGGATCTGAGCACAGAAGCCTCTCGAGACAGGGCGTGACTTCCATACAAGGAGCACCCTTCTTCCTTCTTCCCCACTGCCTCGCTGCCTTCCGCCATGGTGGCACCTGCTCATAAGTCAGGCCTCTGCGTCAGCGGGCGAGAGTAACAGCTTGCCCTCACTGAAGTTCATTACCGCCCTGGATGCCAGTTAGAGCCTGTAATGAGAATTCACTACGACTCCAGTAACACGCGGCCCGTCCACAGCTCCGGCGGCATTGGCGTTAGCCTGGTGATTTAAAACCCCGGTGGACAGATTCGCCACACCTAACATGCCTCTCTTGGTGGGTCACCCCCTCTGGTGTCCACCGAGAAGGAATTGAATTACAGCCTGGGATACAAGACTGAGAAGTTGCAGGAGGAAGTCGAAATTATGCACGGACCTGGACGGGCAATTTGAAGAGAAGGTGACAGAGGAAGCTAAATCTGCCTCCCTTTTTGTCCTTCGAGTCTCCTTCCAGAAACCCAGCCGGCACCCGCCCGACCAGAGGTGCGGCCAGCAATGCCTGCAAGAAGGGTGAGCTTGCTCGTGAGCCTCTCTCATAATGCTAGAACGGAGACGATGTAATTAGTCTTCACTTTCACAAGTAATAAATACACTCAAATTAAAAATACATTTGTACCACTCATTTTACCCCTGCATATATCATAACATGTAAATACACATTCTGCTTGTCTTTTGCTAATCATTTGCTTTACATTCTCATGTTGGTCAACAGGGTAAATAGCCACCTTCCCATATAGCTCACTATCATTAATATTCTTTAAAAGGTATAGGTTCTCATTTAAGACGGCATGAGGGCTATTGCCAATGGCAGTGGAAACAGTTGGGAAATTTGTGAATTACATGCCTGGTTTCCTTCTATTTGCCAGGCTAAATATTTAAGAAAGCCTCCCTGTCGTGACCAACAGAAAAGTTTTGGTAAGCTCTACAATTCAGTGAGAGCAACCGTGGAAATAGTAATAATACCAAATTTGGAACTGGAAGGAAGACTTTGGTTTGAGTCCCAGCTGGTGCATAAAATTGTTCTGTGACTTTGACCATCAGTCCCTCCCTGGGGTTTAGTTTCCCCAATAAACTAGGAACACGCTCACCTTACCTATCCCTTACTGATGGGAGTATTAGCAGGTGCCCTGCTAGGCGGAAGAGGCTAGGTAAGGCAGGGAGCAGTGGGAAGCAGAAGGCATCCTGGCTAGGCCACAGAGAAGAGTGTGGGCTTAGCTGAGGGAGGAGACCAGGGACAAGGAAGCACCCAGAGGGCCCAGGGACCCGAGGGACCTCACAGGAAGGACCCCCTGACCAGAGCTGAAGTTGTGGGGGCAGGAGGGGGTATAGGTGCTGCCAGACACCTGGCCCTGAAGCAGGGAGGGAGCGGGAGACAGCACACTCACTTTGTTCACCTGGTATTTTCAGCCGGGGGGGGGGGGGCCCAATGGCCAAATCTAACTGGCACCAGCCAGCAAGGACAGCCAGCTGGGACAGCCTCCCAGGGCGAGGGGAGGGGCAGGGAAGGCTAGAAAATGAGTGAGGGTAAGGGGAGTGACTATGAAGAGGTAGCTCCAGAGTTAAAATCTCCATCCCAGAATGAAAAATGTGCCACTTCCCTACAAGGAGTTTGCAAAATGCCTCAGAATCCAGCTCCCCTAAATTAAGGAAGCCCCCCAGTGCCTAGTGAGAAGTGCCGCTTTAGTCCGTGTTGATTAATAAACGCTGCCTTGAGGAAGTTCGATACACCTAAGAAAGCAAAGTCTCACATGAGATTAGAGGAGCTATTTGCCTTCAAAGGGTTCTCCTGACACTGTGCATGAAGGTCTCTCCCAGGGAGGCAGCCCCCTCCCACCCCCGGCACCCTGAGATCAGAGGCTGGCGAGGGCTGGAGGAGAGAAAGACCAGGAACGGGCAGGCTAGGTGAGGAGAGTGCTTGCCCACAGGGGGTCAGTCACCTGCCACCGCACATCTCCTGGCCCTCAGCAGGCACCTGCTGGTCTGGTCCTTGACAGTTCCAGTGTCAATGAGGAAATATGACATCTGGTGCAGTTTCGCATCCCCCAAAGTGACCAAGGCACACCCAAATGCTTGGTTAGCCCAGGAAGTCCTCAGTAGATGCCCCAGTCGTGTCCCAGAACTTCATTTTAGAAGAGCATCCTGGTCTGGTACCTGGGTGGACCTCAGAGGTTAATCCAGTCCAAGCCTCTGTGTGACAGGTAAGGAAATTGAGACCCAAAGAGAGGATGTGACCTGCTCAAGGCCACAGAGCAAGTCATGCACGGGAGAGCTCAGGCTCCCTGGCGCCTAGTCCAGTGCTCCTAAGCCCAGGCAAGTCAGGGCCACGGGAGAATGCCTGGGGGTGTGGTCTCTGCCATGCTACAGAGAGGCTGGGAACACGGGCTCTAGATTAAGACGGCCTCAGTTCCAAGCCCTGCTCCCCTAGCTGGGTGAGTTTAGATAAGACATTTAATCTCTAAGTCCCACTTTCTGCATCTGTAAAATAGATCCTTAAAAAAAACCTACCTTACCTTGAAGAGTCACTACAAGAATGAGACAGAGCGTGTAAAGTGCTTGGTACCATGGAGCAATGAGAGAATTCTTAGTTTTTCCAGTTCATCAGAACATCACCATTAATGATAACAGCGCCGTGTTCTGTATTTCGCCACCCAGACTGGGCATCCACCCCGTGCTGGGACGAGGGATCCAGTTGGATTAGGGAACTCAGCAAGTCCGCTGAGGGCAAAGCACCGGCCATCACTTCACCCAGAGTCACAGGGCAGGGCACTGCCCTGGGGGACCACGCCTGCAGCCTGCAGGGGCAGCACAGAGACAGAAGCATGCATGGGCTGCAGCTACCACCCTGGGCTTTTGGGCAATGACATGGCACGGATATGTCCCCCTGTCGCCAGCATCCAGGAGGCAGAGACGGGGTTCACATTTCCTTCAAACACCAAACTGCAATGACCTGAGCCCCACGGCCTTGATTCTGGAACTCGGCTCTCTCCTCTGCCCTCTGCAAAGCACCCCGCACAGCCACCACGCTCTTCTCCTCTCTTCCAGTCCCCACCCTTCCCTGTTTCCATGGAAACCGCCTGGTGCTGCCCTGGCCCACGGAGCTGTCTCCAGGCCCCCCAGGGAGGCCCGAGCCATGCCTCTGCCGGGATGGGAGCCTGGGTCTGGCCACTCTCCACTTCACGAGGCCCTTTCTGTCTCTCCTCGCCCTTCGACGACTCTCATCCCTGCCCTTCCTACCCCTCCCCAAAAGGCTCCCTTCGGGGTCTTCCAGTTCCTAAGCAGCGGTGGAACAGGGCCCAGCTGCCTGGACGGGTGCCGTTACGGAGTGAGGCACCTCGACCTCCACCGAGGCCGCGGTGAGGGAGGCCCCTCCCCCCCCGGCCGGAGGACTAGGAATGAAAAAGAAAGAAAAATAATAAAATTGCTATTGCTTCTGGATGAAATATCCTGATAATCACAGGAAAGGAGCGCTTGAAATCATAATCATAATCATCTTTGGTCTCTGCCTGTGTAGACCTGGCCTAAGGCTTAAATTTAAACCCATGGTGACTCTAAAAGCTACATGAATAGTTCATTTCCCAGCAAAACTGCCATACAGGGAGACAAATAATTTAAGTAGGGACAATGCTTCACCAGTATGCACATATTAAAAGTTTAAAATCACAACCCAGGGAAAGCCAGGGAAAGAAGAAAGAAGGAAAAACAAACTTTTGTTTCATTTCTTCTAGCTGGAAAGACCGCTCCATTCCACAGCCACCGTGGTCTCCCGGGTGGAGTCTTTTTTTTAAAAAAATCCGGGCGGGGGTGGTGCCTGCCACCGATGAAGTGTCCAGGTGGGAGCCCCGCCTCCAAGCGGCAGGGGGAAAATTTAGAGGAAGAGAGAGAGACCCAGCTATAAATTCGCAACTAGAAATCTACAATGGCTGTGCTTCCCTTCCAAAAAAGCAATCAGATGCTCACCGACATCAGAGCCGTGTCAGCGAGGTCTAATTTCTCACCCTGGGTGCACTTCAGCACTTTCCCAGGACATTACATTTTCTGAGCGTTTCACCAAACACTCCCCCCCCACACCCAGAATCAATGTATAGGTTATAGATTACTGATCATCGAGGACCCAGCCCACAGCCTCTCTTTCAACGTCAGAACGAGAGCTATTGTTCTTCCCCGGCTTTTAATCATGAGTCATCATACATTTTCAGACACGGAGCAATTACTCATCGTCAAGTTACCCTACCCGAGCTTACCAAGAATTTAAACTGGCAAATATGTGCATGTGCCTTCCTACGGCAGCGCTCTGGACAGGTGAAGGAAGTCAGGAAAAAAACATCACTGGTTCGAGAAAGAAACTCGGAACGTTTGGCGTTTGGCTCTCTCTCTGACATACAGCGATTTCAGCGAGACTAATATCACCATTCTGCGGACCTGCCAGCAGATAGAAGTCCCCCACGTCATTGTGGTCTGTTTCCGAGGACAAATAAAGTATGCCGTTCTCCAGTGTTCTGCGGAGCACGCCACGCTATAGACAGAAGTGTTTCAAGTCAACACAATATGAAAAAATTCAAAATAAAATGAAAAGTGTCTGAAAACAAACCAACATAAATATACAGCAGTCCTGTTAATTATGATTATTTATGATCATAAGAACTGGCATCATTACTGTGGTTTCCTTTCCAAAATCCCACAAACTTGTTACTATACAGCAGTTTCGGAGTTCTATAGGCTGAAGAAGGTGGCGCGCTAGAGGCAAAAGTCATTTCTGGCAGGCGCGACGTGCATCCCGGGCACGAGGGCTCGCCTGCACGCACACGCGCGTGTGTGTGTGTGTGCGCGAGGCTGACACACAATAAAACCTGCGTGGACCTCCCGGCGCCCCCCCTGCCCCCCGAGTTAAACCCCTGGTAATGCGTTGCAGATGTCTGGGATGAGCACGGCCAATCTATTAAACAAAGTGCTCTAGTTGCCTGTGAGGGCCCCGAAGAACCATCTAGAAACCTACCCCCCGGGGGGCAACGGCCTCCGGAACATCACCGACAACACTGCATATTTCATCAGGGATGACAGGACTTTCCTCCCCGCGGCGGTCCCCCCCCACCGCCGCCCTGTCTGCCACTTTCCACCCGCGCCCCCCCCATCTTCTCTCCGCTCACTTGACAAGTAGTCACGGCCACATCACCGCCGTCCCGCCGTCCTTGCGAGCTGACCTCTGCAGTGCGCGGTGCCCAGTGGTCATGCTGTCCTCGTCTCTCGCCAACCACATCTGACAGCAGAAGAGGCGCTCGTGGCAGCGGCTCCTGGCACCTGAGGCGTCCTGGGACTACACAGGTAAAACCAGGGGAGGCCGTGTTGTCTCCGGGCTCGCAGCGGAGGGGAAGACATGACATCTCCAACCAGGAGCCCACGTCCGCATATTCAAAAGGTCCATCATGCGGGTGATGAAGGCAGCCCTCTCAGCCTTCCGGAAAGAGGCCTGCGGAGGCGGGGGTGGTGGGGGTTCGGGGAGGGGGTGGGCGGGGAGAGGAGGGCCGCACCTGGCCCTGTCCAGATCTGGGAGGAGGAGGAGGAGGAGAACACAGGTGTGACAGGGCAGCCATGGCAACTGGTATGTGGGGAGGGGGCAGGGTAGTGGCAGCCCCCCCACCCCACCCCCCGACGGCCCTGGAGCCCCTCCCAGGAAGGCTCCAGACCCCCAGACCCCCAGGCATGTGGATGGAGCCACGTGGGCAGCTGGGAGACCAGCCCTTCCCCGGGGCCCCAGCGGCCCACTGGCAATTCCCAGGGAGATCAGGAAGGTTTATTAGCAGAGAAAGGAAATTGTTCCTTTAAAACACGACACGGTAGCTTTGAGTTGCTGTGTGCTCTTGCAACTCCTTTTTGGTGAAGTGTCGGGGTGGAGAAAAACATGAAGTATTTTGACTGAAATAAATGCTTTCATGGAAAACAGAGAGCCCTAGAGAGTATTCTAAGACTGGAAGAACGTCATACTATTTTAAGCAGGTGACAGTAATGTCACTGTCTGAGGGGTTAGGGTATTTTTTTTCCCCCTAGAATTACAGAGGAAAAAATAAGTTTGCTTTGAATAGAGAAAGTTAAGTAAAGAAACACACTTCCCAGTTGCATGGATAATTCATAGACTACAGTGACATATTTTCCTGCTCTTGGTCTTTGACAAAACTAACCAGTACTATTAGGGAGAGAATGTTTGCTAGCTCCAAGCAGGAAACTAAATAAAGTACAAACACACTCTGATTTTTCCAACTTTCATTACACCACCCACATCAACGCGGCTGCAGTGCGTTTGTTCCAAAGCCTGTCCCGCCTCCCGCTGTGCACTGCGGACAGAGGAGGTCTGGGGCAGCCAGCCGGCTTCATCCAACCTTGGGCTTGAGGCTGATCCCCGGCCACTGCTCCTCTGCGTTTCCCTTTTCTCTTTTGGTAGCGCCGAGTAGTCAATAAAAGACAGGCAGCATCTCAGCGCCGCCTCCCAGCCCCACGGGCATGAATGGAAACCCGTCCTTTTTGTAAGCACACAGCACCGAAATGTACAGAAAGGGATCTTGCAGAGACCTTGCTAGGACTCATCTGTCCCTCCTCACCCCCCGTGGCAGGCTGCCACCTTGTAGCTGTTTGAGAATGGCTCTGGGGAGGGTGGGACAGCCCCGTGGCAGCCCCGGCTCCGCAGTTCCACGGTGAGGCTGTGGCGAAGCTCGTTATGCCCCGGGAGCTGGAGCAGATGAGGACGTGGGTGCCGTGGGCACCGCGGTGGAGTCCCTGTCCCATTGTCTCCACTTCTCACCTGCCCATGCACAGGTACAGCGTGTTCCACGAGGAGAAAGCACGCCATCCACACCCGGAGCCCTGCAACGGTGTCTGGGGCCACCAGGAAGAGGATAAGAAAAGGGAGGTAGGTGACTTCCCTGGGTCCCAGGTGCCTCTGAGCTCAGGAGAACACCCAGAAGACAAGAGTGATGGGCGGAGAGTGGCCCAGGAGCACCCTCTGCCAGCCAAACCACGATGCTGCGTTAGAACCTGAAATCCTCTCCGGGCCAGACCGACCCTGAGGCCCTCTAGGACAAGGCCATCCCTCCCCAGTTGACAACCGATAATCATCGGTCTCCTTGGAAACACCCAGCTCCCTGGAAGCCACACCCACCCAAGCCAGCCCAGGCCCTCTTTAGCGGATAGAACAGTCCCTCGATGAATCTGGGGTGGCAGGCTGTGCCTCTGAAGCCCCTTATAGGGTCACTCCATTGTGAACCAGAAGCGCGCACACACCCCCTCACAGCACTGCCCCCCCGCCTTCTCCATTCGGGCAGCTGATGCCATACGAGGCCCAAGACTCCCCGAGCACAGAAATGACATTGTCCCCTAAAGATGCCTCGTCTCCCAACAAGCTGTGAAGGAATGAGACAGGTGCTTCCATCACCGCCTGGTGTCTTTAAAGCCAGGCCCCCGAATGTGACAGTGTGCCGGGATGCCACGGCCTGGTTGGTACTGGGACTCCAGGGCGCCACGCCAGCTGCTGCAGACCTGTTTGCCAGCAACACAGCAAGGGGCAGGGATGGCACGGCCCGCCCCACAGTCAGGTCAAGCAGCACCCCTCAGAGCTCCCGTGCAAAGGCGCATGGCTGGGCCGTGCAGCCCGGGTCCCTGCAGGGGACTTCCATGGGGCCGGGCAGTTCTCCTGGTTCAGACTTCCTCCAAATGGGCACCTTCTCGTGGTGACGGCCACAGTGGGAGAGTGGACCGGCCCCATCACAAAGTGTTTTTCATGTCTCTTTGGCTAGAGCAAGTCAAGGGACAGCTGTCAGCGTTAGAGCAGGTGGCACTGCAAAGACAGATGGCACAGGGTGAGGACACAGACCACCTATGCAACTGGTCTGCCATGGACCGGTCCTAGATGTTTGTTTGGTTGAAGGACTGGGTAGGTAGGAGGTGCCTCCTATTGACATGGGACAGACAGGGCAGGAATGCATTGGGGGGTTCAGGAATTCTGTTTTGGCTCAGGGTTATATAGGGCAGCTTCAGGCTCCCTAAAGCACTCAGCGAGAGGGCTCACGAGAACTGCCCCACACCTGTTTATCTAATTTATCTCTTCTAATTTTAAACAAACTCACCAAGCTGGTGTTCCAAAGCCCCAAGACCACAGAACCTTTTGATAATGATGACAACGTGGCAGAGAGCAGCTCCTCCCCGGGCCCAAGGTGACACCAGTTGGCTGAGCCCTGTGGGTGCTTGTCATCTGATAAACAGGCTCCCTCCGTCCCCGCTGCAGAGTGAGCTGGAGCTTTCACTACTCTGAGAGGCCCTGTGATTTTATGCTAATCGTTAACTAAGAATATGTCTCTCCAGAGATTTATTACATTAATGAACTCTGAAATTACTCATAGCAATTAAGTATATTGTTTTTAAACTCTTCAGAAATCATCAAAACACATTGGTTGTTTTTCAGGGAAACATAAATAAAAGGTACAACTTGTCGCCCAAACAAACCCAGCAGCCGGTTCCCTTCGCGCTGGTTTGGGGAGTTTCTGGTCCCCCGTCTCCAAGGTAGCCGCGTGCCTGCCCAGCTGAAATATTCTCCCTGTCTCTAAACGGTAAAACTTTCTTTCTTAAAAGAGGACCGGCCTCGGAGCCCGAGCGGCCAGGCATCGGATGCTCTGCGCCTGGGACGGCTGTGAGGGTCGGGGGCTCGTCTTGCAAACTGCCCCCCACTCACACGCGAGAAGCAGAGGGCGAGCTGAAGACCTCAACATCCCAGGTAAGGAGGCCACAGATTCCCAGCAGGTGAGAGCCACCTCTTCTCCAGCGTCCCTTGCCTACACGCACCCGGCCACCTCACAGTGCACCTGTATGGGACCTGCCCTTACCTCTCCACGCACAAGCCCCTAATGCAGCTGCCTGGATCTTCAGACGGGCTCTCTGACTCGCACACACACCTTGCTCCTCCTCGACGGGTTCCCATCATCCTGCTCCACAAGCCATTTATTTCCGAGGCCAGGCGGTAAAGGCAGGAGCTCAGGGCACGGTCTTGGGTATGGAGCTGCCTGCGTTCAAATGCAGATCTTGGCATTCGCTAGCGGCCCCACCTAAAGGACTCTGTCAAAGCGCAGCGTATGGCACAGAACTCGGGCCCTCTAAATAAACAGGGGCTCCGCACAACATCTTTCAGGGGTTCAGCCAGCTCTCTCATTTAGCTCTCACGACCATGAGACGAGCTCCGCCTGGACTTGCTGAGACCTCTGTTTCTGTTGCCGCGTCGACCCCCCCAGCAGGAGCCCCGTGAAGGCAGGGACTAAGCCCTTGTGCCTGTCACCTCTCCCCATCCCACCTCCCGAGGTCTGGACACACAGACCACACAATAGATACGCTGCCTGGTGGTTCCAAAAAGCACCCAAAACAAAGGAAATTGCAGGTTATTGGGGCTGGGAGGGACATCAGAGACCATCTGGACCATTTTGCAGGTGGGAAAACTGACCTGCTCGGCAGGAAGAACTTAGACAAAAAGCCTGGACGCAAAGCTAGGAGCCCCGACCCCAGCCTGGGGTCCCCGAGCTGTTGCTGGTCCACCCCGGTCTGTTCACATCACTTGCATTTCCAAACTGCCCCGGATCCCCGTTTGGACCCCCCAGGAATAGCGAACCCACGGAGCGCCGACACCATCTGGCCCCCCCAGCGTGGGGAAGGCACTCTGGGGTCCCAGGCCCACTGTGACTTATTCTAAGCTTAGTAATAGTCAATGTTCGCTGCCACTATGGCCTCAGGGTTTATAACCCAGAGCCCTTCACAAGTCCAGGGCCATGTCCCAGTTGACCTCACGGTAGAGGGGGAATATAAAAGGTGTCTGTTTTAAAAATGTATCCAATAAAAATTAAAACCTCCTAGGAGCTTAATGCCAAAGTGCAGATTCCACCTCCTCCCAGTCTCTGCCAAGAATCCTGTGCCAATAAAGTGCAACGGTTTTAATATCCATTAGATTAACATAGAACAAGGTATCTGCATTAAAGTAGCAATGGACCCTCCCCACCCACCACCAAAAGAATAATGAAAGAGGACAGTTGAAGCCTGGCAGAGTGAGTCCTGAGGGCAGGAACACTGGTTGCCACAGGGTGTCCCCGAGTCCCACACCTGGGAAGAGCTATTCGGGTAGCTGCTGGGAAAGAGGGGGGCTATTTTCCAGCTCTCAAAAGTGAGACCTTCGTTTCCAGGTATTTCGAAAAACAGGCAGGATTTCTAGCCACCGTTCGGAGAGATCCCAGTGCAGACCCACACAAATGACTGCCTCCTCCACGGAGCTACGGTGAATAGTCGTTAAAATCCACCTGTGAACAGCGCCGTCTGCAGAAGGGACAGGAAGAGGAGCTACTGAGAAAAGGGGGCCTCTCGGGAGCCTCACCTATCCTCAGGCTCAGCTCCAAACCCCACCCAGCAGGTGCGTCTTCATCAAACAGCTAAAACCAAGCAGGACCAAGGGTCAAAGTGGGCACCACTCAGCCCCGTATGACCAGAATTGGCCAGAGTGACATGCCCAGCAGAGCCCTTTGCTAAGAGGAGCTAACGATGGCGCCACTGACAGACCCTTGGCCGTGGCCAGGCTCACGGGCACCATGGTACGACAGAAATGACACTAAATTATATCTCTTGTCTTCATCAAGAAACATTTTCATCTTCATTCTTCATTTGAAAGGCACTATATTTAATGAACGCGTTCTGAGTCATGACGCTCAAATGACTAAAATATAGGAATTATACTAGGGTCAACCGACGTATTTTTAAACCATGAAATTAAGGGACCTATTCATGCCTGTCGGCGATGCCAGTCCCAGGCATTAGGATCCTCTGCATGGCTGCCCGTGAGCAATGGGGAACGCTGGACAGGTCCACAAGAGGTAGACCGAGCTTCTGAACAAACTGTCTCAGGACCAAGATGAAGAATCTTGGTCACTGACCTCGTTCTGTACTGATCACAACATTTTCTAGGGTGGTCTGGTCAGCATGGTAGTATAGAGCTTCCTCTCATCACCTCCCTTTTTCTTTACACTTATACTCCCACTAATGCAACCACAATCACATTGCGGCTAGAAAGACCTAGAGCTACTCAGACCAATGGGCTGTCTCCTCCTCACTTTTCAACAAAGGTAAGACGTGCTGTGCTTATGAGTAATCCACCTTGGAAATGCCACTGATGCCCGAAAAGCCCTGTCCCTTGCTTTATTCTACTTTTGTAACATTCCCCGTCCCCCAGCATCTCGGGCTGGTGAGAAAGCACGTTACCTCGTGGCGAGCTAAGAGCACGCCAGCCTCCACGTAGTGGGAGGAGAAGGGGGAAAAAAAAAAAAAAGTGTTTCTCCACTTCCGAGATGAATGTGTAAGTAAAAGTGAAGGCTACCAAATTGAAACTGATCAATGCGGGCCACCCATCGCTAATTGTCACCCAGCTATTTTGCTCCCACCAGTCACATGGCGGGTGACAGCCACACAGACGTTGATGGATTCTGACCCAGACTGGAAATCTGGTTTCTGAAACAGAGAGCGAGGAAAGGGAGACGGAGGCAGCGAAGTTAGCGGCCCAGCGTGAAGAAACGGGAGCGGGAGAAAGGGGGAGCCTGTGACAGCTCAAGCTGAGGAGGAAAATTAGAAAAGAAAGCCCGCTCCACCGCCATATGTGTCGGCGCTGGCCGGGACAGCTGGAAGAAATATCGCCCAACCCCAGTCCCCGGCCAGGCCCGTGATACATGCCTGAGTACGGCTATCAATAACCCTGCGTGATTAATGCTAATGATTTATGTTAATTTCGCCATAAGCTTTATTTGTACCCAGTGTTCAACTTAAGGACGTCAAATCATTCCTTAGGAGTTTGTTGGAGATTTCTAAAAGCAGAGTCTGAAATATAACATCTGACATTGCATATATCACGGCCCCAGCCTCCCCAACTTTCTCTGCGGGACGAGGGTCACCCCCCCCCCCCCGTGTCACTGCCTCTCCGTCAGCAATAAGTTCTCGGGAGGAGATTCCACATCCCAGGAAGGGCGGCTCCACGGGGGCCAGTGGGTCCCCCCGTTGCAGGGCACAGGGGGTGGCAAAGTCCATCCCTGCAGCCCACCTGCCTCACCGGCCCCTGTTCATCCCAGGGGCAGGCAGGGCGAGAGCTGGGCGAGCTGGCCAAGGCCCATCTCGGGTGGCTGTGTGGCAGTCACGTCACTCTGAAGTCTCAGTTTCCCGTCTGTGACATGAAGCAGGGGGAATGTTCGTCCCACTCCACAGGAAAACTGGGAGGGTCAAGCTTTGTCACACCATGCACGTGCTTTGTGCTCCACGACACCCCTAACACACCGCGCACAGCATTCAGGGCTGTGTGGGGCCAGCTGCTTCTGCAGGACCAGGCATGGGGGCGAGGGGTGCAGAGCAGACATGGCCTCTCAGGCCGTCACCTACCCACCTTGTTCCTGTCCAGACATGAGCTGTTGATCCAGGTGGCCCTCTGTACCTACTCTATTCACTCCCAGAAACTGAGGTAACACTCCCTGTGTGGCTTGCCCTGTCCAAGGTGCTGGGGACCACAGTGGGTAAAAAAGGTGAGGCCAGGCAGCAACTTAAACCTCTGATACAGGCTAAAAGTTCAACCTTGAAGACTAACCCAGGCCAGGTGCGGTGGCTCACACCTGTAATCCTAGCACTCTGGGAGGCCGAGGTGGGAGGATCGCTCGAGGTCAGGAGTTGGAAACCAGCCTGAGCAAGAGCAAGACCCCGTCTCTACTAAAAATAGAAAGAAGTGAACGGGCCAACTAAAAATATATAGAAAAAATTAGCCGGGCATGGTGGCGCATGCCTGTAGTCCCAGCTACTCGGGAGGCTGAGGCAGGAAGATCGCTTGAGCCCAGGAGTTTGAGGTTGCTTGTGAGCTAGGCTGATACCACGGCACTCTAGCCCAGGCAACAGAGTGAGACTCTGACTCAAAAAAAAGACTAACCCAATTACAGAGTATCGTACCTAGTGGTATTGAAGCAGAGTGTGCCCACCCTGCAGGGGACAATAGGACACCAGGTCAGACAGATAGAAATGGAAAAAGAGTGTCAATAGCTGGTCCAGTTCCCTGTCCATCCCTCATTCCTCTGATGAAATCCCATCCATGACTGGCACCATCCTCTGCAGCCCTGGGCTTCCCAAGCCGTCCCTTTGGCTCTGGTCAATAGGGTCCCTCCGAGAGCCCATTGCAGGCTCAGGGACCAGTAGCTTTTTCACCTGTACACCAGTGACCCCATCAGCCACTGCCCTGCCTTCAAAATGAAACCCTTCCTGCTCTCCCCGAAAGAGCCCAGATTCAAGCCAGTACCAAACTAAAAACCTAAGCCATGGGGGACATCAGACCCAGGTCCCTCCCGTGGTCCATCTCTCTCCACATCTCTTGCTAGAAATTCATTATCTATAGCTTAAAACTAACCATTTCTATACAGGTTCATACCAGAGAGGAAATATTCTATCTGCTCTCTTGCCTTCCTGTGATGGGCTCCACTAAACCAGCCTGGTCTGGGCTGTTCGGCGAACACCTGTCAAAACGTATGGGCCGTGCCATTTATCAAATAATCTGCTCCAAGAGCAGATAGGCACTATCAGCAATCTGGTATTGATCTGTACAGGCCCCTGCTATTGTTCATCCCTGCATCCCGAATGGCAGCAGGAATTAATGAAAGAAACAAAACAATGCATACCAATCACTCAGCCCCACAACTTTGTTTGCTGCTCTCATTAAGTTGGGCAAAGTTTCCCAACCCAAAAGATGGCTTAGGAGAGGTGGGCCCGGAAGGTGGACCCCTGATCTGCCAACGGACCCTCGGGCTGCCGTCTCCCTCTTCCCAGCCTCCACAGGGCCCGTGCTTGTTGCTGCTCCTGCACTCTTGCAGCCTGTGCAAGTGGACGTGCAAATGGCATGTGAGAATCCCACCTGGGTCTCTGCCAGGGTCCGGGCAGAGACAGCCTTTCCCTGGACAGCCGCTTTGTGCTTGTTTGGGCCGTCCTTGTGCAGGGCCTCCTCCCACACAGAGTGTTTGCCCTCCCTGAGGGCAGACTCACAGGGGGAGGGACCTGTCTGGAGGCAACACCCACAAGCACCGCTGGGGAGCAAGAGATGCTCAAAACCCAGCCTCTCCCCCACAGGCAGGGCCTGCAGAGGGACAGCTGCCAACTCCCAGTGCTGGGCCTCCTGCTAAAAAGTAAGCCACACACATTCACACACTCCTGCCTCACCATCGTTGTGTCTATACCTACGCAGGCTTCAAGGCTCAGCTTAAATGACATCTCCTGCAGCCTTCTCCAATCCCCCCTTCCAATATTGGTATCTCCCTCCCCTGAACATGCACCGTGCTTTTTGCTGGGCTATAAAAGTAATAAACCTTATGTCTCTTCCATCTGCAAGACTTCGAAGGAGTCGGGAGCCAAGTAAAACAAGCACAAAATTAAGAGTCCTGCCCTCTCTTAAGGCAAGGACATGGCTGCAGTCATCTTTGCAGCACCATGTGGTGTCTAATACTATGAACAATGGATGGATGGATAATGGATGGGTAGGTGGGTGGGCGGGTGAATGGATGGGTGGATAGCTAAATGGGAGGATGCTGGATAGATTATTGGATGGTTGGATGGGTAAGTGGGTGGATGGGTAGATGGGTGGATGGGTAGATGGGTGGATGGGTGGATGGGTGGATGGATGGATAGATGGATAGATGGATGGATGATGGATAGATTATTGGATGGTTGGATGGGTAAGTGGGTGGATGGGTAGATGGGTAGATGGGTGGATGGATGGATGGATAGATTATTGGATGGTTGGATGGGTAGGTGGGTGGGCAGGTAGATGGGTGGATGGATGGATGGATGGATGGATGATGATGGATAGATTATTGGATGGGTGCATGGGTGAGTGGGTGGGTGGGTAGATGGATGGATGGAAGGATGGATGGATGGATGGATGGATGGATGGATAACAAATGGATGAATCTGAACCAAGTGAAATGAGAACTTAAGAGTACACCTGTCCCTGGCCATGAGTCAACAGTGATGCAGCCAGAAAGGTTTCACTTTTCTTCACAAAGCACAGAAGTGTCTCCCCACATTCTAGCCACACACCTGGGAGCTTCCACATCCTGAAAGAATGAGAAGAGACACTGGGGTCCAGAGAGGATGAAGGATTTCCCTCAGATCACACAGACCCAGCCCTCAAACAACAGACGTCCTCAAAGGAGAAGCTTAACCTCTGTCTGGTATAACAAGAACCCCAGGCGCCCAGCACTCCAGGGCAAATATGCCAGCCCCACTCCTGGAAGCCTCAAGGCCACCCCCATAGGCCAGCTAAGTCGGTGAGTGCAGCTGGGCTCAAGCCACGTCCGAGTGACCCACAGTCGGGTTCTCTTCGGAAGGGTTCCTGGCAGGGCTGCCTTGATTGTCCATGTGGGGGTGGAGGGGGCCTTCTCTGTCCCTCATTCTGGGACAGTGAGGTCCTCCCTCTTTGGAGGAGCCCTCAGTGGAAAACCTGCTAGGAACAGAGCTTCCCGCCCAGCTCGAGCCTTTCAAGAAAGGCAGCTCGCCCCACGACCAGGAGATGAAGCAGAGACGCAGAGTGGCACCGGCCGAAGCCTCGCTCAGCTGAGCAGGGCCCCGGGGGGTCCGGGAGACATCTCCAGTCTGGAAGGGCACAGACCAGGGGTCAGGCTGGGCCAGCCAGGCATGCGACATGCGGCTCTCCGAGGACAGATGGCAAATCTCCACTCGTGCGGGGCCCAGGTGTGGGGGACGCTCCCTTCACGCCTGCCCTGAGGCTCCCAACAGCACCCCCCGGGCGCGGGGCCGTCCTCCAGGGCCACGTCACACGTCGGCATGGCCAGGGGAGGAGGGGCAGCAGCTGCTCCCGTTTCCAGTCACGGTGACAAGTGTGCATGGCGAGGGTGGGTGAGCAGCTGGGTGGGGAAGAGGAAGGAAGGAGGAGAAAGTCAGAGAGTGGCGGGGAAATAGATAAAGCTGAAGTCCCGGTTCCTGTGCTGAAGGACCTCAGAATACAGTGGGCAAGGAGAGCGTAAGCTCAAGCAAGGACAGGAAAGCCAAACCAACGGCACCATAATGCTGGGGATGTGTAGACGTCAGGTGAGATTCCCCGAATCCCTCCTTTCTGAACTTCCAAATATCTCCTGCCCAGTGCTCGCCAGTGGGCAGGGCAGGGTTTGGTGGCAGAATTTTGCACTCCTGACTTCCTGTAGGGAAATGCTGCAATGGCCAGAGGTGGTGCCCACCCACCGTCCAGCTGACCTCAGCACAGGGATGTTTGTGACGGCTGCTCCATCCCTTCCCCTCTCACCTGCCACCACTCAGGTAGATATACAGGCTAAGCATCCGAAATGCTTGGGACCAGAAGTGTTTCCCATTTCATGTTTTTTTCTTTTTAGAGTATTTACATATCCTTAATGAGATATCTTGGAGACAGAGCCTCAGACTAAATACACTTTATACCCAGAGGCTGAAGGTCATTTTACACAACATTTTTAGTAATTCTGTGCATGAAACAAAGTTTTGACCGTGACCTGTCACAGGGGGTCAGGTGTGGAATTTTTCCACTTGTGGCTTCATGTGGGTGCTCAAAAAGTGTTGGATTTTCAAGCATTTCAGATTTTGGGATTGAGATGCTCAAACCTGTGCGGTACTGAGCAGACCAGACCCCGGGGGGAGGGGGGGGGGCTTGAGGAGACGGGAATGAAAAGCCGGCCCTCTCTCAGTGGCTCCCCTCCCATTTTGTGGCAGGGGTCCCCAAAACTGCAAGAACATGCTGGAGACGCAGGCATCTGGAAGGCAGGGCCGGGGCCTCCCAAGAGGGGTGGCCTTGCACAGGCGGAAGCGGAGAAAGGTGTATGGGCAGGACGGGGATGGCCATTTCCAAGGAATCCCGCTGAATTCCAGGGAAGCGTGAGAGCAGACGCCCCTGGCCCGAGCTCCACCAGGCCCCACGGCAATTTCATCCAGTGCCCTGGTTAGTGTTCGAAGCCCCGAGGCTCCCGCCGTGGAGACCCACCCGGCAAGTCCTCCCTGATTGCGCTGGGAGCCGGGAGTGGGAAAGCCGCCCACGGCAATGCTGCTCGGTGTTCCGGAGAAAGCCGCCAGGCCAGGTCCCCACGCTGTCGTCAGCCACAGAGGGCAGACACCCACGCAGAACCCAGACAGCCAATCGGCACCCCCCCGGCCATGCAGCCACTGACGCCACCTTTGGAAGCAGGGGCCATGGAACTGGGACATGCTGCCACGCTCCAGGACCCCATGGGGACTTCGCTGGGACATGAGCAGCTGGGGACAGAGCACAGGTGAGTAAAGCATTGGGCCCCCCTCACATGCACCCAGAGGACCGCTGTGCCCCGAGACTCCCACCTCCCACACACGCCGGCCCTGCCCCTCTGGCGTCCCCATGCGCCTGTGGACGGCAGCCATCGTCCCTCAGAGGCCTGACACCCCCACACTCTCAGCCTGAACCCCAACACCCACGGGCCCTCCCGTCCAGGCCAATGCCAAGAAAGTCAACAGGGCAGCAGAATGTGACTTCACGGCAGCCAGGGGCAGCACCGTGATGGCCCTGGTGAGCCCTCGAGCCGGCTCTCTACAGGAGGACGTTGCCTTGAATAAGGGTCATGTCTGCTGCCTGCAGCCCCTCCAAGCAGAGCATGGTGCTCAGTGGGACCTTCTCGAGACCCTGGATGCCAAGCTCTCCGCCTTGCCCCTCTCCACGGGCACTCCTCACCTTGACCTTTGGGGATGTTGAGTGAGATTCCCCAAATCCCTCCACTCTGAGCTTCCAAATGTCTCTTGCCCAGGGCCTGGGTGGGCCCAGTGCCCACCTGAGCCCCCAGCAGAGCCAGGGTCTGGGGCGCCACCATTTGGCCACACGTTTCCGTGGAGCTCTCTGCTCCGTGGCTGGAGGCGCGGGAACCTGTGCTCAGGCTCCTCTCGGTGGCACTCTGGGGTGGCACTGTTGTCACTGGGATGGGGGCCACTCCTTGGCCACAGGGGTGTTTCATGCTGCTCAAACCCAGGCTGCTCCGAGGCCCACTCGAGGACAGCCCCATGAGAGGCACCCGAACGATCTCACCCGTTCACTCCCCGAAGCCAGGCCAGGGGCCACACAGCAAGTCCGGGCCGTGGGACAGGCCCGGGGTGGAAAGCGGGGGCGGTCTGCCCCTGGCCCAGCTTGCTTCGCACACACAAATTACCTTTCCCTTTAATTAAAAATTTAAATTTTTAACATTTAAAAATCAGATGGCTGGCCGGGCGCGGCGGCTCACGCCTGTAATCCTGGCACTCTGGGAGGCCGAGGAGGGCGGATTGCTCGAGGTCAGGAGTTTGAAACCAGCCTGAGCAAGAGCGAGACCCCGTCTCTACTATAAATAGAAAGAAATTCATTGGCCAACAAATATATATAGAAAAAATTAGCCATGCATGGTGGCGCATGCCTGTAGTCCCAGCTACTTGGGAGGCTGAGGCAGGAGGATCGCTTGAGCCCAGGAGTCTGAGGTTGCTGTGAGCTAGGCTGACACCACGACACTCACTCCAGCCTGGGCAACAAAGCGAGACTCTGTCTCAAAAAAAAAAAAAAAAATCAGATGGCTTTACATTTTTTTCAAAGTCTGTACTCCCGCTTCTACGTAAACAACAAAGGGCCAGACAACACTACCTGGTCGGATTCCCACCTGGCTGCGTCGGGCGGGGGCTGGGGCAGGGCAGTGCTCCGTGGCTCCCCCTCTGGCCCGTTCCACGGAGGACGTCACTACCTGCCCGGCCCCCACAGGTCTAGCTCGCAACCCCAGGGTGGAAGGTAGGCAGTGGATCACCTGAGGTGCGACAGGAAAGATTCGAGGGGTCACTGGGGTAACACCTGCCCATTGCAAGCCCTGCTTCCCGGTAACCCTAAACCTGTGTGATGTCGGAGCGCTGATTCTTCAAACTATGCTCCCCTGGGTCTCACCAGGTGCCCCCAGAGCCAGTAAAACTCCCTCCGTTGCCCGGGGAAGGAGAATGCTCAGAGGCAAGGCCAGGTCTCCCTGAGGCCCTTTGACGGGGGGCCCAGCATCCCGGCTCCCCCAGTCTTTGCTGCAAGAGCACCCCGCCGCCGCCGGCTGTTTCCAGGAGGCAGGCGGCCTTGCTGCAAGGCGTGGAGAGGGCTTGTGAGCAACTGCAGAGAGCCAGTAAACAAAGAGGGTTAAAAAAATAAAGCCGGGCTTCCTGGCTGCCCTCTGCACACTCGCGGCGCCGTTTGCTCCGGCTTCCTCGTGAGTACCGCGGGCACGCCGGTTTCCATGACACAGAACATTAATAAGGGGAGGCGCTGACCCTCGATCGCCGAGAACCAGGTAAATGACGGGGAGGGGAAAGGGCCGAGGAGCGGCCGGCAGCCTACACCGCACGGCTTGAAGGGGAATGCGTTGACTATAAAGATGACGGGTGTTGGAGCACCGAGGAAAAAAACATAATTTTTCATTGATGTACGGCAGCCGGGCGGGAAGGAACACAAATACTGCGGTAGATCCATTAACTGGATGACAAGAAACAGTGTTCACATCCACTCACTAAACTGTTTTTGATTCTTTAGTACCAACATGCGGAATGATCTGTACATTACGTTGCCAGGGAAAAACCTTAAAATGCATTTATTTCATAATGTAACTTTCTTGTATTATCATAATAGAGCCATAACGCTTGTTGCAAACACTATGGGGTCTAAAAAAAAAAACACCTAAGTACAGTTATTAAATTGGAAATTTTTTTTTAAAAGGAGAAAGTTAGATTGTCTGCAAAAGGTAAGGCTTCCTGTGGATGCCTGGGGAAGGCCGGGGGTGACATCTCACCCACCCCCTGTCCTGCCGGCCGTGGGAGCTGCAGACCCTGAGCACCACTCGCCACCGCCGGACAGGGCTGAAAAAGACCACCTGGGAGAGTCACCCGGATGACACAAGGTCATTCGTGCCCAATTACAAAGGCTTGCGCCATGCCCTGCGTGTCCCTTCTGCACAATGGGGACAAAAATGGCCATTTCGGGCCTAGCTCGGCACCTGGACGTGTGCTCAGGAATAAGCAGATGTTTGTACATAGCGTTATTATTAGTCTTCTCCACTACAGCCACCGAGCTGGGTGACTCCACCCTCAAAGAGCCAGTCCCTGTTTGGAATCCTGACCTTGCCATATCCTCAGCACCTCACAAACGGTACTTATCACTGTGTCACTGTTGTAAACGATGCACCCTATCTCGGGCACTGAGTGCTGGTGTGAGGGGTGCCCGCCCGCCCGCCCACCGGGAAGGATCTCTCCTGCTGCCGGCGAGGGCAATCGGGAGAGCCACGGCAGAAGCAGAAACCAGCCCGGAGAGGTAGGTGCGGGAGGCGAGCGAGGAAGGCTTCCTGGAGGAGGCAGCATTCTGAGACCTGGGACTTCACAGACGCAGAGGGTGGTGGAAAGGGCGCTCTGGCAAAACGAGCAGGCGGACAGAGATGGCCCGTGCAGGGGTGGGTGGGCTTGTCCGGGGCAACCAGAGCCCAGCATGTGCGTGAGACGTGGCTGGTCCCAAAGGCGGAGAGAGGAAGGCTGGGGTGGGAAGCAGGGAGAGCCTGATTGTAAAGTCTACTTCTCGGGCACTTTGGGGAAAAAATATGTCTCTCTTACCCATACTTAAGACCACCACTAAAAAGAAGAAGAAGAATTTCCAGAAGTGGAGAAATAAAAACACAAAATCCCAGGTGAAAATGAGATGGACATTTTTATAATCTTGGGATGAGGCAGATTTACAAAATATCATCCTAAAGCCACACCTGCTGCCCAACCATCCCCATGACCTGAAAACAGCTGGGTGTCCAGGACACCTTTATCAAGATGCAGATTCTCCCTGAGACCCGGATCCTCTTCTGCAGAGGTAGCTTAGGGGCTTTCTTTCCAACACAACAGCAGCTTAGGGGAAGGGATGGGCCTTGGGCACACACATCCTGATTTGGGTTGGGGAGGAGAGCTGGGGAGGAGTTAGCCTGGGAACCCTGAGGACTCGGAGAGCAGCTGTCCTGATTTCCCTGCAGTCCCCTGCCCACAGGCCACCCGGCACCATGCCCCGGGTGTTAGGTGATAAAATGGTAATTAAGAATACAGACAGGTTCAGTGTCTAGGGGCAAAGCAAAGGCCCAGACTTAAGCTCTTCTGATCATGTTGGTCTAGGAATCAGACCGGTCCTATGGGGAGAGCACAGTGGCATCCCACAGACAAGAGGACCCTGAAGCCCCCCCACCCACCCACCAGATTCCCTCTTTCGGGAGACTCCCCGGAGGTTGCCTATCTGTACTTCTACTCCACATTTTAACATCAAGGCACCTACTTTGGTGCAAAAGGGGATCACAACAGATGATGCAGGTGAAAACAGCCACCATCTGCTTAATTGCTGTGGCTCAGCTCTTAGGTTCGAAGAGGCTGTGAGGTCTGTGGCCAGGCCTCAGCCCCACAGCCCTGCCTACAAGAATACACAGAAACCTCATCACCAGTACACAGTCCTTGAAGCATAAAATGCCCTCCTTTTTTCTTTTTGGCTTTGTTTTTGAGGGGGCTTCTTTTGGTTTCACTTTTCCAGTGCACCTGGCTTGCACTAATGTGATGTTTGCACTGAAAATGTACATGCACGTGTACATATACATATATGCCATTGCACTGTTTCTTCATGTAATTTGTATGAATAATTCAACGTGAGAGATACGCCTTTAGCGCCTTAGAAAATCATCACACACAACCCACGGTGAAGAGCCAAAACCAAGTTGGAGGGTCAGCTGTCCAGCTTCTCGTTATCTGTCCAGAAGCCGCCATAAATTCACTGCAAAAAGCAAGATCCCCAGGTCCTGGGAGCAGAAGGGTCGCTGGAAGGGGATCAGGAGGATGTGGCTTTATTTAATCGAGAGTTAAATATCTTTGGGATTGTTTTTCCCTCCGAAGGAAGGTCACTCTGCTGTACAAGCATGTCAACACCTCCTTGGTGGTTCTGTCCCCTGATTAGACCCAGATTCCCTCTCTCTCTCTGCATTGCGGGTTCCCCCGGCTGTATTACAGGGACACAAACTGCCAAGCCAATATTTGGATTTCCAGAATCATTGCCCACACCCCCGATCCCATCTCATCCCCTTCCTCCCCCCCCCCCCAGTCAGGTACTCAGAGGCCCAACTCATTAGCCACGGAGTCACAGAGACTCGCACAGTATTAAGATGGCAATATCATCTTATTGGCTATTAACACAAATGTGCCAATAAACATAGTGCATAAAAATTATACATATTCCCTCGGAGTCCATAATACCGAACTGATACGGCATAATGCAAAACACACTTCCCCAAAAGTAGTGCTTAAAGTCACGATGTACAAATTGAATTTTAAATAAATTTCCTGAAACATCACCAGTGGTTCTAGCCACATTAGCTACATGCATTTGCTAAAAATAAAACGCAGGATGGCTGTGCCCACCCCAAGCCCAAAGGGACGGGACCAGTGGGGGCATTAATCTGCCTGGCCCTCGAGCCATTTCAGAGATGGGCTCACTACACATGCCTTCAGGTGCAGTTGTTAAAACAACCCAACATATTCCCCCCAAGGGTTTCTCCTAATTATCAGTGATCATCAGGTTCCAAAAGTCAGCTTGTCCGCACCTCATTCTCTATCAAAGAGAGAGATGTTAATTGCATTAGCGCCTTGCCAACACCCTCTGAAATTGAGTGGTGAGCTTTAGCAGCCTACCACGGAGCCAATCAGAGTCGACCCAAATTCACAAGCAGCCAATGAAGTCCTCCCTAATCCCACGTGTGTGTATACACTAAAACACAAGGCAGCCATGTAGAAAAGGGGGGTGTCAGGGGTGCCTAAGCCCAGACTGCCCTCAAAACCCCCATACACTGTCCAGCTGGTTAAAACACACACACACACACAAAGCAATAAGAAACTAGAAATTCCCCCAAGCCTTGTTATATTTTTTTCCCCAACCCTCTGCCTCCTGACCAAGCTGATCATCCAAAGTAGAAAATCCAAGTGAAGCCAAAGTCGTCTTGTTTTACTTAATGAAGAACTTTCTCCGTGCATGTTGTTGGCATGTCTCCTTTCACAGATAAATAAGTATTTATGATTAATCTACGTGTTATTTTCAGCAGAGACTGGACCAAAAATAATTTGCCCTTGCTCACTCAACATACTTTCTTAAATGTACAAAGTGAGACTGTGGTTTTCCTAAGAGTGTTCTTCCACATGACTCACCTAAGCAGGTGCCTTTTGGACAAATGTGAGACCCAACTATTAAAGTCCTCCCAACTCTACAAGATCTCACTCAAAGCCCAAGCCCCATGACTCTCTCCTCAGCCCCATCAGAAGAGAGAAGATCAATCATTAAAGAGTTGACATCTTTATGCTGTAAAAAGCTCTTTCAAAGACTTAATCCTCAAGAGAAAAATGGGCAAATAATCAAACAACGCACAGGAGAAGAAATACACACACACACAAGAGACATATGAAAATTTATTCAACTCCGATCATGAAAGAAATTTCAATTTTTAAATATTTTCATCCGTCAAACAGGCAGCTTTGTAAAGATCATCTCCTGTCTGGAAATCGAGGTTGTCACTCTCCTACACAGCTCAGAGTGCCAACCTTCCCTGGGGGGACAAATTTTTCAAAA
Organism: Microcebus murinus; assembly: GCF_040939455.1. NCBI lineage: Eukaryota > Metazoa > Chordata > Mammalia > Primates > Cheirogaleidae > Microcebus > Microcebus murinus. The sequence goes on from NC_134119.1 coordinate 57,101,781, forward strand.
TAAAGGGGCCTCATTCCCTCTTCTAGGAATTCACCTTAAAGAGATAATGGTGGGTGGGGGGGGCACCCAATGGTCAATGTGAAAGAATATTTGTCAGAATGTCACTGGTAACATCGAAAACTTAAAAATGGCTGAACAATATGGTACAGCTCTCAAAAGACAAAAATATACAGTTGACCCTGGGACAGCACAGGTTTGAACTGTGCAGGTCCACTCGTAGCAGGTGTTCTTCTGCCTCTACCACCCCAGAGACAGCAAGACCAATCCCTCCTCTTCCTCCTCCTCCTCAGCCTGCTCAACATGAAGACCACAAGGATGGAGACCTTTATGAAGGTCCTCCACTTCCGCTTAATGAATATAAAATATAATCTCCTTTTCCTTATGATTTTCTTAACATTTTCTTTACTCTAGATCACTTTATTGTAAGAATAGAGCATGTAATACATGTAACGTTCAAAATATATGTTAATCAACTGTCTGTTATTGATAAGGCTTCTCTGGTCAGCAGTAGGCTATTAGTAGTTCAGTTTGGGGGTATCAAAGTTATATGCAGATTTCTGACTGTGTGGGGTGGTCAGTGCCTCGAAGCCCCACTTTGTTCAAGGGACAACCATACAACAAATTAGTTTAATCGTCTCAGTTGGTTTTATTTGTGATTCTAGAAGCAGGCAACATTTTATTGCAAAAATAGAGTAAGTGTTCCAATGAGCTGAGCGGAAGAGGTTGGTTTTACAGACAGACAAGGGCTGAAGAAAGTGGAAACAAGAAGAAAGAGTGTATTAGTTACTTTTAGACAGAACAATAGAAAAATAACTGATTAGTTAACATCAGGTTACTTCAGGCTCCCTTTTTTGGGCAAAGATTAAAGCAGAGGGGACTTCATTATCGGGCCAGTTAGACATAAACTGGCCTGTTTGGGAAATTGACTGTTACCTCTCTCTCCTGATTTTTTCAGAAGGTCAGATAACAGCTTAGTTTTGGTTTGATGACATGGAACTTCAGCACGAGTAACTCCATTACAATTTTTAGTCTGGTGTGTTAGAGTGTTGTGCAGGAGCTTAGTCTAAAACCATGGACTTCTATCATTTTTATTTAACACATCCATACAATATAATTCTCTGAATTCTGAAAATTGAACCAAAAAAAAATCATAAATGTTTACAATATGTTTAGGGAGGGGGAAAAGGGCAGGATGTAAAAACTACATGTATGGTTGAATCACAATTTTGAAAAAATAATAAGACATCTAAATGCCCAAGGGCCTGTAAAGGAATGCATAAAAAATTTAACAAGGTTTATCTCTAGATAGTGGGATCATATGCAGTTTTCATTCTCTTCTTGAAAGTTCCATGTATTTTCAAATGTTCAAAAATAAATTCCTGTTACTCCTATATGCAGAAAGCAACGTTTGCTTTTGTTCTTTGCATGCTCCGGACCCCACAGCGCTTGCTGTCGGAAGGACTTACCATGAACTGCGCCACCTCCACCCCCATGAGAACTCCTTCTGCCTAAGCCTCCTTCCTTGCTCTTCGTCCAGGGTCTGCGGGTCAGTTCCTTTACCCATTAGCCCCGCTCTGACCGCTGGGACCCCCGTTCGCCGGGACCAGCAAACCCCAGACAAGTGCCCTAGACAAGCCTTCCCCTGAGGAATGGGAAGGCAAAGGAGGGTAAGTGGACGGATGGAAAGAAGAGGTGTGAGGAATTCTCCTTGGTCCTGCTAGAAAATCAGCCAGAATGACTCAGTGTGCACGCACAGTTTCATTTACAGGAGTTTCTTGGGTAGTTGTCATAAGACTGAGGGACGGGGTGATGCTGCTGCCCTCTGTCCCATCTGTGAGCCTCTGCCTCGGAGGCCCGGAAAAGGAGGCTGGAATCGCTGTTCTCTCAACTGAGGTCTCAGCTCTTCCCAGGCCCTGGTGGCCTGATCATGTCACCGGACCGAGTGTGATTACAGTGACAGGCTTGTCTAGGGCACTTGTCTGGGGTTTGCTGGTCCCAGCGAACAGGGTTCGCAGCAGTCAGAGCAGGGCTAATGGGTAAAGGAACTGACCTGCAGACCCTGGACGAAGAGCAAGGAAGGAGGCTTAGGCAGAAGGAGTTCTCACGGGGGTGGAGGTGGCACGCAGCTCATGGTAAGTACAGCAATCTGTTCCAACACTACAGTAAAATGGGCTGTGTTGGACTTTGGGTCATTGTCTGATACAACACCTTCCCAACAGACTTGCAAGGGAATTGTGGCCCTTTTTTCTGATCTTACTTTGCACGCTGACTTGCATCCTACTCCCAGGTACTGTGAGAATGCTCCATTTTGTTCTGCCGGAGAAAGCGTGCACAGGCCCCTGGGAAGACTGTCAAAGCTCCTGATGCCATGCCCCTCCTTTACACCCTTCCTGCTCTTCCTCCCCTGGCCGGCAGTGGAGGGCCAGCTGTCTTGGGGGTGCGCCCAACAGCAGGAGGGTCCCCCCACCTCTGCAGCCATCATGGGCCCGGGATGACAGGCGCCATTGTGGAGGGAGAGAAAAGCCTCCATCTGACGGCTCCCGCTGGCCGTGCCACCCGCTGGTGCTCAGCCAGATGCACCTGTTACATCATAAACACCCTTGGCACCCATTGGCTCATCCCCAGATGGCTATTAAAATCGCAGGAGCTCCTGCATGGGCACAGGCTCCGGCCAGGCTGTGTCTCTGGCTGGTTTGGTCGGGCAAATCAGTGACCCTCGTTTCTCCTGCAAAACGCCGAGGAGACTGATGGAAGCAGGCAAGTTCCCACCAATGGCCTCCTGCAGGACTGAAGGAACACAGACAGCAGGTGCAGGACGACAACCCCTTTCTCCACCTCCGCTCAAGCCAAGCCTTCCCGGCAACTTGCAGCTCCTCTTCTCCAACCTGAGGCCAGTACCAGCTCTCAGAGGCTTGTCCCCACAAGCCCTTCCTGCCACCGGAAGTCCCCCACCCCCGAACGCGGCTCTCACACCAAAGGTGACCCGGGAACGGATGGGTACTTCATCCCCGCAGTTTCTGACACGGCGCCACCGTCTTTCAACTTCCCCTACCAACGGGGTCAAGTTGTCGGCCAGCCTGGACTGCCGGCCGTTAGCCTGACACCAGGAGCAGCCTCAAAACAAATTAAATGAGGCAGGGAGGCCGAGTGGTGATCATTCCATTACGGCCCCTCTGCTTCCTCTCCGCACGTGACCCACGCCATCCTTTTTAGAAGGTGAGGCGTCTTATTGAATCAGCACTTAATCTACTCGCAGCGCCGTGGAGGAGGGGCAAGGGGACAGGTCCCCTGATCCTTTTATTTTTCTGAGGACCTCGCTTGGAGACAGCCTGGGTGGGGTGGAGGATGAATTGTGAGGAACCTTGACCCTGTTTCAGGTGAGCCTCTGATTTACAGTTCATTGTGCTTTCTAACGAATAATTTTTATATAATCATTCCACCAGTAAGCACCAAACCTTCTTCTTGGGAATGCAATTAAGGGAAAAATTAGCAATAAATTGTTTTCAGCACTTAACCCAGCTCCAAATTTATGGTTGCTTGGAATTTATTGTTTCGGAGGCCTGAAAGATGGCGATTAATTTTATCCCGTTTCCTGCCATTCACCCTCAAAACTGAAATGTGCATCAGGACCTGCTTCACGGCCTTGGGTTTTTCTGCTTGTTACAAACCTTGAGACTAAACCCCTCCAGACGGTTACCGCTGAGGGCTCCGGAGCCTTAAAAGCAGAGAAGAAAACACTCCTTTATCTGCAAGCGTCTCCTTTTCTTCTACTGCCACTGCGACTGCGGCTGTGGGGATGTGCTTTACAGAGTGAGCGTAAATGAGAAAACACTCAGTTAGCTTCTGACGGCCAGTGCTGGATGTATCAGTTTGCCCTATAAATAAGCACTGATCACCTCCATTTTATTGAACTCATTTTCCAGGCAAGCAAAGACCACAAGATTCTTCTGCACATTTTCTCTTTACACCCTCTAGTACCGCTGCTAGCGTCAACTCCGACAGATTTATAGCCCATTCATTCATGGGAACAAAAACCCTGCCACGGCTGGTCATGGGACACGCAATAGCAGTTAGTTCAAAAGATAACAGCTGCAATACCTCACCTCCCCATTCAGCACTACAGAGCCGGCACTACTTTGGAGGTAATAAATGCTCCTTGTTTGTGTGCTTTGAGTCATAATCCACAAATAACTGTGGGCGGCTTTGCCCAGGCCCCGCCTCTGGGGGAGCCGCTTTCTTGCAACCCCTCCCCAACCCCAGGCCTTAAATCCAGCCCCCTACAAGAGGGCAGAGAGGGGCTGAAGGCAGAGCCTTGTGTAATCCAAAGGAAGACTTGGTCCTCTTCCTTCCGGTTCACCCAACACGGGCTGCGTGAGGCCGGCGTGCTGAGCCTGTGTGGCTCACGCACTCAGGCCAAGCCGAAAAGCCGGGCTTCCTCATGGTGAGTGGCCCTGTGGGGACATGCAGTGACCTTGCAAACCGACGAGAAACAGAGCTGGGAGGTGAGCCCTGTCCCCACCAAAGGAGGCGGCTGGTCTAAGTCCACCACCATCCTCAGAGCCTGGAACACGCCAGGCACAAAGAACACTGCAAGCATGTTCTGAATGAATCAATGGATTTAAAAAAAAAAAAGCAAAAGACCTGGAAAGGAATGAAGAAGGATCTGTTCCAAAGCCTTCTTTTGATAGATAAGGAATCTGAAGCTCAGAGCAGGGAGAGGCTTGGTCAAAACAGCAATATCGTAGTTAAGCATTCTGGCTCATTCTGGCTCATTCCGAAGTCAGCCCCCAGCACTCACAGGCTTCAGTTTACGCCTCTGTAAAAACAGGGCCATTAACTGTGCCTAGCTCAGGGTATTGTTGCTAGGATCAAACACGTGCAGTATATATATTTAAAAACGTGGCACAGTGCTAACCAAGTAGTATGTGTTCTCAAGTAAATTAATTATTTAGTTGGAGAAACAAGACACTCAAGGAACTTTCAGAACGGTCTCTAGAAGACAGGTCACTGGCAGGGAGATAATGCTTTAGGGTCAATGCCTTCAGAAACCCTCCAACACGACACAGACACCTGCCTCTCCCCCCTCGGTGCTCTGTGGCCTGTTCTTCAAAGATGTGTTATTGTTGCTGTTATTTTAATGTTCTTACAGTCAAACAGCAGGAAAAAAAAAAAAAGAATTATTATCCTCAATAATGCAGGGACCCAACAGCCTTCCCCCTGGGCCCCACCCACCCTGGCCTGTGGGTCACCCTCTCTTGGGGTCCGGGTGGGAGGGGAGAAGGGGCGTAGATAGCGCAGGTCCAGGTCGGGCCGGGGAGATGGAAGTGGGTCGAGAGCCTCCAGGCTGAGCAAGGTGCCAGGGAGAGAAGCCAAAGTTAAACTCCCCATGAAAACGCACAGTTCGGCGGGGGGAAAGAGGAGGCTGTGAACATGCACGGAAAACGACACTGGGCATCAGTTGCTATAAGTACATTCTTCGCTAATCAATCAGCTTTTATTGTGACGCCTCTAGCTCAGCTCATAAGGCCAGAAAGCAGCTTCGGCAGCAGTTTAAAATGTTTCCAGTTTAATAATCCCTGCTAATTGAAAGCAGCTCGGAAAGAGGGAGAAGGTTGGGGGGTGGAGGGCACACCCCCGCCGTTTATGGCAACAGAGCTGTTCCTATGGGAAACGAAATAACCTTCGATGCTACAGGGGAAACCTGCTTCCCCATATCCCCAACAACTAATTCCCGCAACTGCCTGCTTTGGCGGTGGGACCTTTTCTTCTTATGTTTTAATTGTGGAACGTTATAGCAGCAGAATTGCTGTGAAACCTGTTTTTATCTCTGGAAAATTAACCACCCCCTGCTGCAAACACTGGATCTTTTTTTTTTTTTTCTTCAACAGAGAATTGCATTCATTTTTATAATTGTTCTTTTCCTTTCAAATCACCTAATATGACAAATGCCGGGCAACGGTGTAGTTCATCTGCTAAAGAGTGTCTTTACGAGTGGCGGCTTCAATGCTTTAATGGAGAAATTGCCTGGTTTAAGTAAATCATGTCACCCTCACAATCATATTTGTTGCAGATGTCTGCTGACCTGACCCGCAGAGCAAAAACAAAAACACATCTACATTCCCGGGCTGGAGAGATTTGGTTCAAACGATGTACAAATGGGTCATGATGAAAAGTGATTTTAGCAACCGGCCAAGGTACGATTTCAGTATACTTTTGACAGTTTCTACACATACATAATTATTCAGTGTTGTAATTTAAACAGGTGAAAGACAGATCTTAGCACAATAGCCTCTGTCTTGGTTTCTCCGACTTCCCGGGCAGAGCTACAGTCGCCATTCTTGCAGACCTGCCCTGGAAGGTGGATTCAGACACCCAGATCTGGAGCCTGTGAATCTCTATTTATTTATATTAAGCCTCCCGAGCTATTTTCTAAAAGGCATCACCAGGAAAGAAAGAAAAAAAAGCCTAGAACCCTGAGTTCACTCAAGGAGGAGGAGTTCACTCAAGGAGGTGGTCGTGTGGGGTGGGAGGGTGGAAAGGCGGAGGGAGACCACCCATAGCATGACAATATGACAGCAGGTACAGTCCCCTCTCCCTCCCCCAGGCTTGCCTCAGCATAGATAATGGTGAGGCGGGGTAGCTAAGACGGCAGTGGCTAGTCACTAAGAAGTGGTCCTCAGGAAAAGCACCTTGAGTCAAAATCTTTCCTTCCTTCTCCTCCGCAGTGTCCCAAAGAATCCTTTGCATTCAGTAGTTGGTTTGGCAGCAGGAGGAAAGGTAGTGCTCATCCCATGCAGAGAGTCTCCTAGCTTGAAGGAGGGAAGGAATTGAGACGAGACTGAACTGTGAGGGAGTGACGGGTGGGCAGACAGCTGGGGAGAAGGAACCAGCACCCAGGAGCCGGTGAGCACATCCTGCATCCTCAGATACACAGCCTGGGCAAACACCTGTGGCCACAGAGGATGGCTCTGCACCGGGACACATAATATGTAAGTAACAATATAAGCTTTAATTTGGGTACCCTTCCTCCTCCCCTGCAGAAAGATTCCAAACACGGAAACTGGAGGGCACTGAACGTCCCAGGTGGTTACGAAGCGTGTTGGTTAGTGAATTAACAAGGCTGCATTCACGGGGGCACAATGTCCGGCGCTGGGAGTTGACCCTCTCGCCCCACGACCATGGGCTGTCTAAACATATTCAGGAATTGTTCCTTTTGGGGAGAAACAGACCAACTGGGGTATGCGTGGGAAGGAGCAAACGGGATGGTGAGAAGGTTATAAGCTGTCATAGCTGAACAACAGAGGAAGAAAACTTCAGGGAAACAGGCTTGCTGTCCACAAATCCCCGAAGTTAACTGCTCTGGAGCCCTTGCTACCTGCCGGATCTGAGCCGAGCCCTTCACACGAGGTCTTCCTCCTGCCCGGAGCATCACCGCCTCGAGGGAGCAGGGCCTTGGCCTTCGTGTAACAGATGAGAAACCAAGACACGGGGAGGGCGCATGGCTCACGCAGGATCATCCGCTCTGGCAGAACGGAGGAGGGATAGGTGCCTGGCACCTGTTCTGATTCCCGGTGTCTGGGGCAGGTGCTACCTCGAGAGGGCAGATGGGGGTAGCCTGCAGGGGCTCGGGACTGGGAGAGGGCATATTTCAGCCCAGCATATATCCTTCTTTTTTGAAGAAGGATAGGAGTCAGAAAGGAGTGGCTGGACACCTGCCTACTGAGGATTTTGTAGAGAACTAAGCTAGGAGTTTCTCTCCAATCCCAGGATTCCGTGTTTAAGGCAAAGTGCCACCTGCCTCCTTCTCCCAATATTACGTCCTGAAATTGCTTAATCGATGTTTTAAAATTTTCCCAAGTGCCCATCAATCCAAGAATGGATCAATAAAATGTGGTATATGCATACCATGGAGTACTATTCAGCTCTAAGAAACAATGGTGATATAGCACATCTTATATTTTCCTGGTTAGAGCTGGAACCCATACTACTAAGTGAAGTATCCCAAGAATGGAAAAACAAGCACCAGATATATTCTCCAGCAAACTGGTATTAACTGAGCAGCACCTAAGTGGACACATAGGTACTACAGTAATAGGGTATTGGGCAGGGGGGAGGGGAGAGGGGGGCAGGTATATACATACATAATGAGTGAGATGTGCACCATCTGGGGGATGGTCATGCTGGAAACTCAGACTTGTGGGGGGGGGGAAGGGCATTTATTGAAACCTTAAAATCTGTACCCCCATAATATGCCGAAATAAAAAAATAAAATAAAAAATAAATAAATAAATAAATAATTTTCCAACAGTATCTTTTACATATGTAATAGATAGTGCGCTTCTGGCAAATTCCCCTTCCCATATATTGACACACTCGCTCCATTCATTCATCGGACAAACATTCCTCATTCATTCAAAACAAATATTCTCAAGAGTCTGATACGTACAAGGTGACTTAGGGATACAAGACTCTCTTGGCCTTGATGCTGGGCAGATTTCCTCTATTGCCCCAGTTAAGAGCCATCTTCCCCGAGGTCCAAAGCAGGGGCCCGGGGCACTGGGGCCAAGGCTCCTACAGATCCGGCCTCTGACTGGCCATAATTCTCCCCTGCATCCAACCCTTCCACTTCCTGCTCTCAGAAACACCGATTGTTCCTATCACAGGGTAGGGGATCAACAAACATTTGTTGGGTGGATGAATTAAAATGGGGAAAATCTCAAAGAAGTCAATAAATGTGAAGATGTAGGGAAGGTTTTTTCTCTAAGCAAAAGCAATTAACAAATAAATATCACAGGAAGCAGATACTGCTGCAGACCCAGAAGCTGGTCCTTCCTAAACCTGATTCTTTCTACTCAGCAAACCTTTGCAGGGTGGTGCAGGGAGAGGTTCCTCTCGTTTCCCCTCTGCCCTGTCCAGGCCCTGTGGTTCAGAACCCTGGGTCAGAAAAACACAACCCTATTCTTTGCTTTCCTCCAAAGCCAACTGGGCCTCCCAGGCGAAACTGCCAGAAACCCAAAAGAGCTTGGCGTTCTTCTTACTGGGCAGCACAGGTTAGCTCCTTCAGCAACAAATTTTTAAAGTCACACATAAATTTACTTAGTAAAATTTTAAGTATTGCCTGAATAAACTATACCTTCATAGTAAACTAAATTTTGTGATAAACTAAAGCAGCCCATCTATTAATATAAGGCACCATAAGATTAGGAGGCAGCAGTGTTTCTTCCTCTAAACAGTGTGATTTTTAAATTTATAGCCAATGCCTTTAAAATAGTATCCACACTTCATTCTTGAAATTCCGTCTACCACCACCACGACCCAAGAAAATGTGGGGTTTTGTGTGTGTGTGTGTGTGTGTGTGTGTGTTTCTTTTAATTTAAAAACTTTTGGAATATTTACATTTTACCCTCAGTCAAGGCCACTGATTAGAGAACTATTAATAGATTTCTTTCCTGGCAAAACAGCTTTATTTCTTAGGATAATCGTGCCGGCACCACCACACCTGTTAGCAGTTAGAGCTCCACTCGCAATCAAGGGGAGAGGTGGGCTGGCCAAGCCGAGAGTCAGAGGGTCCCTAAACTCCGATGCTCTTGGCGTTCACGGCGGAGTCGGTGAAATGGAGACGCAGTGCGCAGTCCCAGCTCCCAGCCAGATGCCCCAGGCCCAAACAGTCTCTTGGAATCCCTCCATCCTATTCCGGCTGGAGAGAAGATGCTGGCTCCAGAAAGCAGTTCACCAATCATGGTGACAGGATTAAGAAGAAGAACACCCGTTTTCATAATGATAAACAGTGTGCGTCCGCACGCGCGCCCTGGAAAACTCCCATTCCCCTAATCTGTCACCGGATTCTGGGGGGCAGTAAAGCCCCTTCCTTTATCATCACAGCCACCCCAAGGACAGACTTTATGTGACTTGGGCAAGGCGCAATGCTCAGTTAATCATCTGCATCCAGAGCTTTAAGGAGAGTCCCCTGAATCCACCCTGAAAATGCAGCATTGAAAAGGAGCTCTCAGGGATGAGGCAGACAAAAACCTTGTGGTGCCAGAAAGTAACTAAGAATCAAGTACGGGGAGACACAGGGAAAGGCCCCAGAGCCAGATGGAAGAGGCTCCTGATGGCCAAATCTGGGATAATTTAAGCAAGAAAATAAATAATAGTAATGGACTGTAAACCCCCTAGAATAAAATCTGTATCCCTGGCCCATGCTGGTATACATAAATAATTGCATAAATAAATAAATGGGGGAGGAGAAACAGTTGTTTCTGACTATGGAATTTCAATTAATAAGTATGGAAGAAATGATGGGAATAGAAAAGACACCATTAGGCGCACACCACGATAATAAAAACTGCAGGCAAGAATAAGGAATGGATGCTGAAATTAGTGGGCAAAGGTGTGGTAAGAAACAAGGTATCTGCATGGTCTCAAAAGGTCTCCCTACAAGATGCTTGTCAATTACAAAGAGAATAACAGTAACTTTACGGCAGAGAACCTGGTAGATGGCTCCTTAGCCAAGTGATCAAACTTAACATCACTTGTAATATAACATATAGACCTCATGTGCCACCCGATAAGATGTAATGAGATATTAAAATGCAAATCTTTTTCCTTTAAAACTTTCTGTTACTTGTAAAACATAATAGGGATAATATGATTACTTGAGTAACAACATAATTTAACAATTAAAAAAATAATTAGTTGGTGTCAACATTGTATATAATACAATAATACATAATAATACTTTATTAATGATATATTTGAGCATGAGATTTTTCTGGCTTACTTTTCTGCAAATTTCTGCAAGTTCATTTATTAGGTGATCGACATTTATACTTCTAGCAACTTCATTTTCAATTGATAACCATTGAAAGTGATATCAGTCAATTGTGGCAAATTACAAGATTTCCAATAATACTTTATCATTTTTTATTTGAGAATGACCTTCTTGCTGATGCAACTGACACTGGGCTCTTAGCATTTTACAGTCTGTGACAATATCGAGACACATTTCTGATAAACTATTTCAAAATACAAATTTTAATACATCCAGAGCTGATGATTCTCATGGAATAATTTTTCTAAAAAGATTTAACTCTTCATAAGAATTGGCTTTGTGCAAGTTTGGATTTAATTTTCGATGTCAATTTATACAATGGCGCTTTAATATTTCCTCTGACATTTCCTGCAACTTGTCGGGGTCAAAGAAGAAACTGAAAGTGGCTTCATGATTTGTATGTAATTCAAAATGCCTGTTCATGTAGTCTATCACTGTATCATCAATTACAAGGAAAAAAATTAATGTTAAAATTGACTTCCTCATTAATAATTGATTCACCCGAAGATTCATATGAAAATAGCACTCTCCTCCGTTTGAACATGGAAATCCTTAAATGTAAACCTGTGGATGTTTCTGCGCAATGTGGTAGCAGTTTTTTAAGCCAGAGATTCTGAACTGTTTGAAGGTTCTGGTAACTCTCTGATATGCTTTATCACTGTGTCCATATATACACTTTTATTTTGTAATAATTTACTGACCAAGTTTACTGCCTGAGCCCTGGCAGTTCCCATCCTGCTGCTCAGGTAGAAGAGTTCATATCTGTGCACACAGGCTCTGGGACACAGAGGTAAACTGGCCTGCAACCCGAGTCCCAGCACAGTTCCCGTGTGCAGCCCGTCCTGTGCCCACGGCTGTCCGCACCACCACTGCCGTTTCTGCTGCACCGGTGCCACCACCACCGTCAGTCCCAGTCCAGTTCCCGATCCACGCTGCCAGCCAGAGTCTCCGCTGCCCCTGTGCCTGCCCCAACATCCCACCAGACTTGACTCACACAGCTGTGCAGTTCAAAGATAAAATTATCAAAAATTTCTAATTTTTTTTCCCTTTTAGTTGTACAGATTTAGGAGGTACGTGTGCATTTTTGTTACATGCATAGATTGTGTGCGTCAAGCCAGGGCTTTTGGGGTATACATCACCTGAATGACGTTCGTTGTACCCGTTAACCAATCCCTCATCATGCTCCCCTCCCTCACCCCCTCATCCTTCTGAGTCTCCATTATTAAAAGAGTCCAAAGACTGTCTCCGCAGACCATTCGCATACCCGGCATTCACAGGCTGCCTGCCCACAAAGCCAGCCCTGCAGGTGCATGTGTGGAGGGTTTTTGTTTGTTTGTTTGTTTTTGCATAAGATCATTCTACTAAATGTGTTGTTCCACTACTTTATGTTCACTCGGCGTAGGTCTAGGAGCTCTGTCCAGGATAGAACATAGAGATTGCCTCATCCTGTCAAGCTGATGCATGGTGTGCTGGGGGAGGACACCCCATTGCCTATCTTTCCATTGCTCTGTTGATGCACATTTAAGCTGTTTCCAGGATTTCATATGGCATTACAAATACTTCTGCAGTGAACATCCTTGTGTACTTGTGCTATTACTTCTCTAGGGTAGGTGCCGAGAAGTGGAAGGAAGGGCTGAATTTTAATGAAATACATCTAACTTTTATTGAATTGCCGCTACACATCAGGCAGTGTGCTAGGTGTTTCACACACGTCTCATCTCATGCTCTTACTAGAGCTACGAGGCAGGCAGTAGCACTTGATCCCAGGCAGGCAGTAGCACTCGATCCCCACATTATGAATGAGAAGCCTGAGACTCAAAGAGGCTAAGAAAGTTGCTCAGGACATACAGCCAGGGAGGATAAAACCAGAATTTTTATTTTATTTTATCTTATTTTTGAGACAGAGTCTCGCTTTGTTGCCCAGGCTAGAGTGAGTACCGTGGCATCAGCCTCGCTCACAGTAACCTCCAACTCCTGGGCTCAAGCGATCCTCCTGCCTCAGCCTCCCAAGTAGCTGGGACTACAGGCATGCGCCACCATGCCCGGCTAATTTTTTCTATATATATTAGTTGGCCAATTAATTTGTTTCTATTTATAGTAGAGACGGGGTCTCGCTCTTGCTCAGGCTGGTTTCGAACTCCTGACCTTGAGCAATCCGCCCGCCTCGGCCTCCCAGAGTGCTAGGATTACAGGCGTGAGCCACCGCGCCTGGCCAAAAACCTGAATTTTTAAACCAGGTTGTCCCACTCCAGAACTTCCACTCCTGACTGCTGTGCTGTTCTGCCTCCCTGTGCGCGTATTTATGAACCAGTTTGCCTTTGTGGATTGGAAACCCAGTGTCATGCATTGTGAACAAGAAGCTGTTATAATGCTGTTATAGCATTGACTCATCCTGACAACCCAGTAGAGTTGAAATGTTTGTCCCCATGTCAGAAAGGAGACTGAAGCTCAGAAACTTGACCCCACTGCTAATCAACAGCAGAGCCAGGATCTGCCCCCCGAGGCCCTCTGTTCTCCTGAAAAGGAGGATCTGCTATCTGGGCATGTTCACCAAGACACAGGTTCCTACGTTCCAAAACAAACCAAGCGTTATGCTTTCACCTTGGTCCCCTGCAACCCTGGCGTTCTCTGAATTTGAACCACAGACACAAATAGGGGCAAAGAGAACAAAAGAAAACACCTTCCGGTTGAGTCAGTTTGACCCTAATCTACACGGAGGAGGAAATCAGAGTGTGATAAAGTAGTGACCAGACAGGGGAAATGGCAGCACCTTAATTCTCTGTGCAGAGCCAAACTCAAGCCAGGGCAGTCTCTGTACAGTCTCTAAAATTAGTTTCTCTCTTACATATCGTCAGAACAGTAGGAACTCATGTTCTAGAAGGCTGACACCGTCACAGACCTCTTTACCTCTGCCATCAGAGGCAAATAAAGGAGGAGGACATTCCTTCCTTCCCATTTTTGTTTGCTGTAGGGCTGCCAGGGGAGCCTCTGGCTGTGGCTCACAGAGCCCAACTTGGCAAAGGAACACTCCTGTCGATCCACACTTTTCCCTCCGCCCTTTGCTGGGCCTGGAAGATCTACACGGGAGCCCTCATACTCTTTCTCCCTCAGAACCCCTACTGAGTAGCCCTCTGACCTGCCCTGTATGGGAGAGAAAAAGGAGAGAAATCACAAGACATGTGGAAATATTTAGCCACTCGAGGTGCACACATAAATCTGGGCAATTAGAGCAGATGTCACATTATGTGGCAGAGTTAGTGCAAGAAACAGGAGAAAAGTGTAAAGATTCTCTAGATGTGCTTCAGAGAGAACATTTCCACTACGAAACTACGGGAGGCGGCCCGAGAAAGAAAAATCTGACTCAAAGATAAACGAAAAATGAGAAAGAAATAAGAAGCAGAGGGCATTTATCCTGGATATAAAAATGATTCAAAAGGAAAGGAAAGAAGAGTGGAGGAACAATAATTAAAAGGAAAACAAATTCTTCCTCAGGGTGCCTGAATATGGAAGTCTTCAAGGGGAAAAGGATCCTTGGGAACAAAACCCTGACTCAGAAGGAACTAATGTGGGATATGCTTTCATTTCACATAAAAAGAAAAAAGTGCTATAAGCAACTAAGCACAAAATGTAAATGAGCTAAATGTTTCTATTAAAAGACTTAGTCTGAGTCAAAAACAAAATCCAGCTTTGTGCTATTATAAAAGAACACACCTATAATAAAATGTTCCAAAAAGCTTAAAAATTTATTCATTTATTCATTCAATAAATAAATATTGAGTTCTTCCTATGCGCCAAATAGAGTGATGGGCAAAGACTTACCAGGCAAACACAAACAAAAATAAATCAGAGATGATAATATTAATATTTAACAAGGTAGAGATTGAAGCAAAATGGCCAATGTGAACATTTTTATCTCAATCTTTGCCAGATATAGAGTACAAAAAAGAGGATTTGACCATTATTAACAAACTTGAATGTATATACATATATACTATATATACATATGTATGTATAGATACACACAAATCATACGCCCAAGGGTCTAATATAGTATTTGAACAAAATGGGTTTGAACAGTATCATTAATGAACCTGAATATACACACTCTCACATACACACATACGCACCCCTTAAACTTTATACCCAAAAGTCTAATATGTTAGCAACTAACCACGAGTAGCTATTTCAAGTCCAATTTTAACTAATTAAAATTAAATAAAATGAAAAACCACTGCTTCAGTCTCACTAACTACATTTTATGTGTCTAGTGGCCAGCCTGTCAGTCAGTGCAGACATAAAACATTTTTATCATTGCAAAAAGTTCTAGTGAACAGTGTTGCCTACAGAATGCACTTTTTACAATGCTATATAGCATTTACAAAATTTCCCTATAACATGCACAAAAGAAGGATAAACTTTTTAAATTTTAATTGAGATTAATAATTAAAAATCAGGATCTGAGCACAAGACGTGCTCATTGCTACTGGTGTGTCATTGTAGCTAGGACCTCTAGCAGACAGAACTGGGAAATATTGCACACACACTACATGGGCAACAATATTTACTTCTGTATCTATAGATAATGATGATAAAAATAGAGATATAGATAGACAGACAGATAGATTAAAAACCATGGGTTCATCTGCTACCTTTGATTCCAATTCAGTGTGACAGGGTACATTTCCAGTCTCCTCCCTCCTATAGTTTCCCAACAGTGAGAAACTCAGTTCCCATTTTCCTCAATATACAATGTGTATTCATTTGCTCAATCCTAGAACTCACAGAAGGTGCATTCGAATTTCCAACCCACTACCACTGCATGAAGGAAATCGACTAAACGCAACACCAGCCAGGAATCAGCATTTGTTTACCCTTGGTTGGCTGGTTGGTTGGTTGGTTCATTAGTTGCTCGGTTCTAGGGAGGGTTCCTTGGAGAAATAACTGAGCTAGAAGAGGGAGAATACAAAATGAACCTGAAACATCTTTTTGTGCCAGTAAGTAAGACAGTGCTCAAAGAGGTACGAGGACACGTCAAAAAGAGGCAAGAACCAGATCGAAGGGATCCCAATTGCCAAATCTGGGACACTCTAAACATCAAAATACATTTCTATATAATGATAATAGTGAATGATAAGCCACTGAAAAAATTAAAAGTCCATGACTCCATACTGATATAAATGAGTAAATGATTATTTTAAATTAAGGGGGCCAGGGAGAAAAAGCTCTTCTTCCCTATAGTGGAATTCTAACTGATAATATAGAATCAAGGAGGGAATCAGAAAATCATCAGTGTATAATAAAACTAGTGGGTGAAAATCTGATGAAGAATATTCACATAGTATGGAAGTATCTCCCCACAATTGGTTATTAGTTGCAAAGGAGAAAATGGTAACTTTATAGTGCAGGAGCCAGACAGACACCACCTCAACCATGTGACCAAAGTTAGCAGCATCAGTGTTGGAACAAACCAATACTGTGTGCCTCCTGATAAGACACGCTTGCATGATATTCCTGCCAAAAGTGCAGAAACCGAATCCATGTGTGAGGAGTCATGAAACAAACCCAAATGAGAGACATTCTTTATAACAACTAGCCTGTGCTCTTCAAAAATGTCTAAATCAAGAAACACAACTCAGGAAAAGAAAAATAAATGCCACATATTCTCACTTTTAAGTCGGAGCTAAACTTGGCTACACAAAGGCACACAGAGTAGCATAAGGGACATTGGAGATTTATAAGGGAGTAGCTTATAAAAGCTTATAAAGGAGGTGAGAGATGAAAATTTACCTAGAGGGTACAATGGACAGTACTCAAGTGATGGGTATATAAAACTCCACCACTACTCTATATATATACATGTAAAGGAATCAACTTGTACCCCCTAAATCTGTTAACATTTTTAAAAAGTGAAGGATCCCTATTAGTAAGACAAAAACTTAATCATCTTCAAATAAGACCTGGGTTAAAGGAAAGATATCTATGATAAGAACAGCCCTTTTCCAATTAATTTGTAAATATAATGTGATTTCAGTTAAAAATCTTTATAAGAGAAAAATGCTCATAAAAATTAAAAAAAAAAAACAAGATAGGAATTAGAAGGGACTTACCCTATCATATATTCAAATAAATTACAAAACTATTGTATTAAAACAATGTGGAACTGGCCTTGAAAAGACCAATGTGAAAGGCCATAAATAAGAAATTTATGCAAGAAAAAATAAAATGATAAATGAACATATTAAAATATGATTAGCCTATTAATTATCAAAGAAATGTAACTCAATAAAAAAAATAACACTTTTGGCTTCCAAATATGCAAAGAATGGAAAGGACTATAAAATACAGTTGCTGATGAAGAAATAGGAAACTGTATACTCACCACACACCGTGAATATGAGGGCAAATTTCTATAAGATTTTTGGAAAGCAATTTGGAAATATGTAAGAAAAACTTTAAAATGTAGTGTAAACTTTGACTCAGTAATTTTTATGTTTAAAATTAGTAGCAGTTTTGTTTTCTTGTGATGTCCTCATCTGGCTTTGGTAACAGGGTAAAATGTTGGCCTTATAAAAAGAATTTGGAAGTATTTCATCCTCTTTGATTTTTGGAAGAGTTTGTGGAGAATTGGTATTAGTTTTTTAAATATTTGGCAGAATTCAGCTGTGAAGCCATCTGGTCCTGGGCTTTTCTTTGTTGGGAGACTTTATGTTACTGTTTCAATCTCCTCTCTTGTTATTGGTCTCTTCGGATTTTCTATTTCTTCGTGATTTCGTTTTTGGTAGGTTGTGTATGTCTAGGAATTTATCCATTTCTCCCAGGTTATCCAATTTTTAGTATATATTTGTAGTAGTCCCTTATGATCCTTTGTATTTCTATGGTCTCCATTATAACATCTCCTCTTTTTATTTCTGATTTTATTTATTTGAGTTTTTTCTCTTTTTATATTTGTTAGCCTAGCTAAAGGCTCGTCAATTTTATTTATCTTTTTAAAAACTCAATTTTTAATTTCGTTGATCTTTTGTATTTTTTTTCTAGTCTCTATTTCATTTATTTCAGCTCTGACTTTTATTATTTTTTTCTTCTGCTAACATTGGGCTTAATTTGTTCTTCTTTTTCTATTTCTTTGAGGTATAACATGAAGTTGCTCATCTACAATCTTTCTTCCTTTCCTCCCTTGTAGCATACATTGCTACAAATTTTCCTCTTAGAACTGCTTTTGCTGCATCCCATAAGTTTTAGTATACTGGATTTCCATTTTTGTTTCTTTCCATATTTTTTTAATTTCACTTTTAATTTACTTATTGACCCATTTGTTGTTCAGGGGCATATTGTTTAATTCCCATGCATTTGTGAATTTTCTGCAATTCCTTCTGTTATTGATTTCTAATTTCATACCACTGTGGTCAGAAAAGAAAGGCCCTTGATACGATTTCAATCTTCTTAAATTTGCTAAGATGTATCTTGTGGACTAACATAAGAGCTATCCTGAAGAATGTTCTGTGTGCACTACAGATGAATGTGTGTTCTGTAGTTGGATGAAGTGTTCTGTATATGTCTATAAGATCCATTGGCTCTAAAGTGTTGCTCAAGTCCAATGTTCCTTATTAATTTTCTGTTGGAAGACTGACCGGTCCATATTAAAAGTGGTGTAGTGAAGTTCCCTACTGTTATTGTATTACAATCTATCTTTCCCTTCAGATCCTTTAATATTTGCTTTATATATTTAGGTGCTCCACTGTTGATGAATGAATGAATAAAATGCGGGTTTTGTACACATAATAAAATATTATTCAGCCTTAATAAAAAAGAAAAAAATTCTGTCACTTGTGACGACATGGATGGAAATTGGGGACATTATACTTAGTGAAATAAGCAAACATAGAAAGGTAAATACTGCATGTTCTCACTTACATGTGTAATCTAAAACAATTAAACTCATAGAAGCTTGGAGTATAATGGTGGTTACCAAAGACTGAGGGGAGGCGGGGAATGGGAAGATGATAGTCAAAGGGTCCAAAGCCTCAGTCAGAAGGAAAAAGTTTGACTTTTTGTAAATCAATTGCACGGCATGGTGAACACAGCTAATAATTGAGTTCTGTACATTTTAACATGGCTAACAGAATAAATTTCTAATGTTCTTGGCACAAAACCGTTAAATATTTGAGGTGATGGGCACATTAATTATTATAGCTTAATTTAATATTTCTACATTGTATTCAAAAATAATACCACTCTGTACCCCATAAATACATACAACAATAATTTGTCAGTATATAATAAACATAAATTTCTTAAATGGAATAAAATTAGAAACAACCATCCACTTGACCTCACGGAATACTATGCATCCATTCAAAATTGCAGCCTTGAACGACACATGATTCAATGGAAAGATGTTCACAACACAGCAAGTGACAATGCAGGTTAGGAATGGCTCTGCACTGTAGGATCCCACGTTTGCAAAGGAGCAGGCACCCGGAGATGCCTGGTCAGTAGACAGAGAGACTCGGAGGATGAGCCCCATCTAATTTCCCTGAAGCTGTAGTGCCTCTACCCGCAGTCAGCCCACCCTGTCACTCTTCCCTCCTTAGCTTTATGTCTTCCATGACTATGGTCAGCATCTGGATGGCAGGGTTGTAATTCATCCATTCACTCATTTTTTGTATGAGTCAAATCTGGAAATAGACGAAGACCACCCAAATGAGAACAAGCAAAGGCTGTTTATTCAGAGCTTGCTATGCCAGGGGAGTCAACCACCATCGCTTGCATTTGGCAGAGACCCGAAGGCAGGCAAAGAAGAGGAAAAACTTTACAGCAGAAAAAAGAAGGCTTCGGGTATGCCCTGTTGGCCCGGGGAACCTGTAAGCAGGCTAACTCAAAGCAGGGCATCCTGTGTGGTTGGCTGGGTGGGAACCAGCCAACCGCACATGTTTGGCCTTCTCCAATTGGTCCTAAGTTGGAAGCAGGGATGAAAATTAGGGACACTGTCTGTTATCCATCAAGTCCTGGCCATCTGAAGCCAAGTGTTATAGAGGTTATTGTTTGGCTTCCGGCTGGTACAGACAGTAGTTTGAATTCTTGGGCTGTTCTGCAGACTCTAGGTCAGAGTTCTATTTTTCCCTGTTGTCTGGTCACTGTCTATATAGTCTGCCCCTCATAAGCATTGAAAAAAATACTGGTTTACAAAGAAACATGAAACACATTACTTGCCTTTAGGGAGATTATGGTCTGGCAGAAAAGACATCCCACTATTTTGGAATGTCCTGGTGACTTGTCCGTTTATGCGGAAGGAATATCTACCCAGCACCATGAGAGCACATTGCACTTGAGATAAAAGCCACACCCCAGCACCATGGCCTGCAACACCCCTCAGTACCAGCCCCTTCCACCTCATTTCTCACCACCCCTCCCTCACTCGCTGTTCTGCAGGCAGCACAGGTGGCCCCACTGGTGGACAACAAGTCCTCCCAGGACACAGGCAGTAAGGTACGCAATGTCTGCTGACCATGTTTGCCAGCAATTCTGCTGAACAATGTCAATAACTAAAGAAAACACTTCACGTACACACAGAAATCTATTATCAGTTTAGTTTCTAAACAATTGTTACCATTACTTTGAGTTTTAATCATATATATGCAAGCTTCAAATTAGCACATTTTTTATCACTTACATTTTAATACACATTCATTTCTACATGGAACTGAATTCAAATGCAAGTAACTCCCAATTGTATAGAGGTCCCTGAGACACGGGTACTCTTAAGAGTAAGTTTATAGCCGTTCAGAATTGCTGAAGTTCATTTTGGGCACAGACCCTGTACCCAATCCCTGTGGGACTATACGTCCCTGCATTTAAACAGTGGATCCAAAATAAACCATGATAGCCCAGTGATTGCAAAGACAAGGAAACAGAACTTATACGACTTCAATTCAGTCATTCTAAGTGATCATTTGGAAGTTCATTTATGTTTAAAGTTTAAAACCGAGTGAAGTATGTAGTGTTGTGACCTTTCTGTTTGATAAGTGCAAATTTTAGGTCATGCATGATTTATTGAATTTTAATAGTGTCTTTAAGATTAAAATTTGTTATTTTCAACTGTTGCTTGAAAACAAAAAGAGAATCATGAAAATAAAATTTTACAGCAATGGTACAATTCAGTGCCTGGTGTGATGTTATAGAGGACGTCGATTAGTCACAAGAGATATTTGCAAACAGCCAGCCCCTCCCCTGAACAACGTACAGTGAAGCGTCAAGCTTTAAAACCACTTCTTGAAGATCCACGCTCTGAAATTTCGGAGAAGGCCATTAACTATGCAGCACACAAATACAAGGAAATAGGCAATTAAATAGAAAAAGAATCAAATTTTGAAGCCAAATTCGAGGAGAAATGACAAAAGTCACTGGTCTAACACTGCCAGAAGAAATTTAAAGAGCAAAATCTTAAAAGTCTTGATCACTTTCACCAAGAACTTGACACTTGGCCTAAAGCAATAGATCCAATAATGTCATGTTCACTATGGTTCGACCATTCTTTCTGACTTTTATAAAAGACGAAAAACTTTGAAAGTTTTTACTGAATAAAATAGGAATTCATGATGAGCTTTCTGGTGAGGATATTTTAGTGGTTTTCAACTAGGGGAGATATTTTAGATGGGATTTTTATAAATCTCTGCCAAAATTATCCTCACATTTAAGACTCTCATAACTATTTGTATGTATGTTCATGTGAAAGAAACTCTTTGAAATTAAGATTAATAAAGATGTGTTCTTCAACCACCCATGGGTGAAGACAAACTGACCGACCTGGCCATGATGAATACTAAACAGGTATGCATGAAGCCATTGGCAAATTTGAGAAGTCAAGGCTCCAATTAGAAACTATAATGTTATTATTCACTACTGCAACAGACTGATATGTAGAAATAAGTTTGTCCACATTTATGTCATTTAATAGTATTCATCTATTATGTATTTTTCTTTTTGATAGTGTAGTTTTTTTTCTTCTGATATAATCATATATGAGAAATTCCATAAAAGGAATTTTTTCACTGTCTATACTTCTTTTCTGGTCATTATTACATCTTTAATTTCTGGAATTTTATTGAAAATTATTTTGGCATGTAGAGGAAAAGAGGGTGCTAGAATGATCCTCTCTGTGTCTCAAATGCACCAGGTTCCCTCTGTTCCCAGTGCCCCTTGGGACACATCAACCTTGTGCCCAAATCTGAGCTTTCGAGCCTACTACTCCCCTGCCTGGAGCACTTTCCTTCCAGATCTTCAAGGGCTACACTATTCTCAGTTCAAATATCATTCTCAAAGGGCATCTCGCTCTATTTTCTGCTGCTGTAAGAGAACATCACTAGGAAATTTGTAAAGAAAAGAAGTTTATTTCTCACAGTTCTGGACACTAGGAAGCCCAAGAGCACGGTGCCAGCATTTGGCCAGAGCCTTTGCAAAGCACCATAGCACAGCAGGAGGACCAGCAAGTGCACGAGACAGAGAGAGAAACAGGGGCCAAACTTCACCCTTCCCATTCCCGAAACGACTAACACACTCCCGAGACAACAGCATTTATCCATCCATGACAGCAGAGCCCTCCCAACCTAATCACCTCTGAAAGGTCCCTCCTCTTAACACTGTTACAATGGCAATTAAATTTCAACGTGAGTTTTGGAGGCACAACCATAGCCTCTGCTTTGCTATGCTCTGCCTGGCCAATTTTGCAAACGAGGTTGCTTCCCCAGAACAGCTCTCCGAGTCTTGCATTATCCCGTTTATTTATTCACTTGTTCATTGTCTCTATCCCAGGACCAGCACAGAAACCCAGCCGGGAGAGTGGGTTGTGCTGCCCTGTTTCCCTGCCTCCCTTCTGCACGGCACCTGCATACATGAGACCTACAGGAAGTATCTGTGGCATCGACCATGAACTCGGGGGAGAGGCGTCTGAGCTGGAGGGGCAAGTGGGTGGAGTGGGATCCGCCAGGTGCAGGCCCCTGAGGCCAAAATGAGATGGCTGAGAAGGTAAGCCGGAGAGGGGGGAGGAGACAGGGAGAAGTTTCAGGGAACTGCACGTGGACAGCGTGTCTGCAGGGCATTGCTATGGCAAAAAAACGCCAGGGACCCTGAGAAGGTCACCTGACCCTCTCAGGTAGATTGACAAGGGCTGTTAAGGAGTTTGGGCTTTATGCTCAAGGAAATTAGGCGCTGTTTTAAGCAAGGGAGGGACATGACCCAATTTGCCCTCTGGAAATATCAGTGTGGCAGCAGTGAGGGAAAGGAGTGGAAGGGCTAGAATGGGAACAGAATGGAGGACAGAACAGGGGCTGGGAGGCAGCATAAGCCCCCGCCCCCATGGCCCCCCAACAACTGGGACGTCCTCAGTGCTGGAGCAAGTCCTCTGAGGAGAGGGCGGGGGCAAGCCTAGGAAGGAGGGGCAGCGGGCAGGGGTGGCGGAGGCCGCAGGTGTGTTTCCGAAGGACACTGGTGCCGTGTACAGAAGGCGTGCTAAGCTGCTGGTGGGGAATGGAGGCAGAGGGCAGCTCTAGGAGACAGGACGGAGGCAGACCTCTCCTCGCCCTCTACGTCGGGGCACAGGGTTGTAGGGAGGACACAGGGAGGTCCCTGAGGACCGGCCCAAACACAGAAGCTCCAGGAGGGAACCACTGAAAGATGATCCTCCTTTATCAAAATCCAGTTTGGCAAGGCTGTGAAGGATGCCCCACTGTGAGCCCCCAGAGCCCACGTGCAGCTCCCAGCCAGGGACACAAAGGCACGGCTCTGGAGCCAGCACGTGCTCCAGAGACCCCTCCTCCCACACCGGTGCCCAGCACGTGCCTTGTCCCCGACTCAGCTGCAGATGCAGGGACTCTCCTGGGATAGGGAGCAAGGGGCAGGCTTTGAATCTTTGCGTGCCGCAAGGAAGAAAATCAATTGCAATGCCCAGAGGAGGGAATTACTGCAGCAGAAGGTCACCAACTACTACGAGTTGCTGTATTGTCTTGGAGACTTGGACAGGGGAAAAATGTCTCAAAGTGAGGTAAGAATGCTCTGAGGTCTGATGCAAACCGCTCCCCAAGAATAACGTGAGACAGTCCCGGGGGACGGGACCACACAAAGGAAGAGGTTTCTTTGTGCACGTACAACCGTGGAGGAATTCCAGACTCCGGCTCCAGCCACCTCCAGCAAGTTCTCAACTGTAGCTGCGGAGTTCTGACGCATGTTCAATCTTGGGGAAGCAGGCTGACATTTTAACAGCTTTGTTACGGTAGCAGCAAAGCCCATGGCGGTGGCCACTTCACTTGGGTTTGAGAGACACGCCTCACAGCCCAGCCTCCACGCCCTAGAGCTCTCCAGTTAATGCCAGTTTCCCTGAGCACAATGCAAGGATGCTAGGTGTGTGCCTGAGATGTGACTTCTAGGTCCCCCGCGGCAAAGATGGGACGACCCTATCTGTGCCCACGTGCCTTGTCTTTCCTTGGGGCCAGTGCAACAGAGGACAAGCAAAACAGAGGTCAAATGAAAGGTCACTGGGCTGGACGTTTAAAATCCCGTTTCTAGGGGCAGAGATGACAAGACAGCTGGAGCCCACCTTCTTGTCCAGGCGATGCACAGATGAGTGAGTGGTCGGCCAGTCTGTGTCCCAGGATTATGGAGAAAAGAGATGTCACAGGTCCTTTGAGGCTGCCACTCCCTGGGCCATTTGCATCAAGTCCCAAACCCTTCTGGATAGTAGGAGGCAGTACCTCAGCCTTGTTTCCTGATATTCAAAGTTAGAGAAACCCATGCAGTAGACTATGGGGACCCCAGCCAAGACCAAGAGGCCATGAAAGGCGAGGAAGCTTCTGGGACAAAGACACCTCGAGAAAGTGGGAGTCCGGGCAGGCAAGCGCAGTACACAGTGTGAGTAGGGGACATCTTGGTGGCTCTCCTCCCTTATGGCACCTTTTGCCAGGGCTTCTGAGAGAAAACATCTGTGGACCAGTGCTCCTCCTAGCAGAGGGGCCAGAGTAACCCAGAGGTAACGAGGGAGGGCCGAGCAGGAGCCAGCCTGCAGCTCAGCAACTGCCTGCAAGCCACACCCTCAGGCTGCTCATAGCCTGGGAAGAATTAAGATTAAATTAAAAACTGGTGAGATGGCACCAAAAGCACAATCCGTAAACGAAAACAATGATAAATTGGACTTCATCAAAATTAAAAACTTCTGCTCCTCAAAAGACGCTGTTAAGAGAATGAAAAGACAAGCCACAGACTGTTAGAAATTATTTGCAAATCACATATTTGACAAAGGACTTGAATCCAAATTCTATAAAGAACTCTTAGCACTCAATAATAAGAAAACAAACAACTCAATAAAAATGGGCAAAACTTTTAACACTTAACTGAAGAAAACAGACAAATAGCAAATAAAGCACATAAAAAAAAGATGCTCAGCATTATTACTCATTAGAGAAACGTAAATTAAAACCAAATGAGATGCCACTACACACCTATTAGATTAGCTAAAATAACCCCCCCCAAAAAGAAAGAAAGAAAGAAAGAAAGAAAGAAAGAAAGAAAGAAAGAAAGAAAGAAAGAAAGAAAGAAAGAAAGAAAGAAAGAAAAAAGTGATAATATCAAGTGCTGGTGAGGATCTGGAGCAACTGGAATTCTCATACATTGTTGGTTAAAAAATGGTACAGCCATTCAGGGCAACAGTTGGACGTTTCTTATAAATTATAACCCTCGAGAAATGGAAATGTATGCTCTCACAAAAACCTGAATCCAAATGTTTGCAATGAATTTATTCACAATCACAAAAACAAATGTAAACAACCCAAATGTCCTTCCACTAGTGAATGGACAAACAAAATGTAAGACATTCACATTGTAGAGCACTATTCAGCAAGAAAAGGAACAAACTACTGTTCTGCACAAGAACCTGGGTGATTCTGGAACATGTCACGCTAAGCGACAAAAGTCAGACACAGAAGACTACATCCTGCATGATTCCATTTCTATGACAACCTGGGACAGACAAAAACTGTGGGGTCAGAAAGCATCAATAGGCACCAGGAGTTAGGGGCGTGGGGAGGGCTGGTTACAAAAGAAAGGGCAGCAAGAGAATTTGGGGGTTGATGGGTCTGTTCGGTATCTTGATTATGGTGGTGGTTATGTGGCCGTTTGCTTTTGTCTAAACTCCTAGAACAGTACACCAAAAAAAAGTGACTTATTGCCGCATATGAATAAAAAGAAATGAATAAATTTGTTAAAAGAACATTTTATATATATATATGTATACCATGGAGTACTATTCAGCTCTAAGAAACAATGGTGATGATATAGCACATCTTATATTTTCCTGGTTAGAGCTGGAACCCATACTACTAAGTGAAGTATCCCAAGAATGGAAAAACAAGCACCACATATACTCACCAGCAAACTGGTATTAAATGAGCAGCACCTGAGTGGACACATAGACACTACAGTAATAGGGTATTGGGCAGGGGGGCGGGGGGTGGGTATATACATACATAAAGAGTGAGACGTGCACCGTCTGGGGGATGGTCATGCTGGAGACTCAGACTTGTGGGGGGAGGGGTAATGGGCATTTATTGAAACCTTAAAATCTGTACCCCCATCATATGCCAAAATAAAAAAAATAAAAAGGAAAAAAAAAAAAAAACTGGTGGTAAGAAGCTTCTTCTCAAAATGGATTTTCCTCCAAATTGGACAAACATGACAAGGGGACTCCACCCGTTCAGCACCTGGGAGAAGCCCCCTGGGGCCAGGCAGTCTGAGAGGATCTGGGGGGACTGAGGGCCCGGCCCCTTCTGCCTCTCAGGGCTAACCCTGGGGCCAACGGGAGCAGACAGACGTCGCAGCTGGAGCCTGGGACTCTGGTGGAGGAGCGGGGGTTTTAACTGGGTCCCGGGGAGCGGGCAGGGCCCGGGAGCGTGGGCCTGGGGAAGGCAGACTACGTGAGCGCACAGACAGGGCCAGACCACACATGCTGACGGAGCTCAGCGAGGGTCCTGGCGGCACAGCCACAAGCATCCTGCGGTGACTCATTTGGGAGCCAGATGGAACATAAATAAATATCCAACGTTTAGCCTACTTAGATGAAGTGGTACAAGAGGCGTGGGGAAGGCCTTCTTACCAGCGCTGCGAATAGCCCGTCGGAAGGCAGAACATCACGTAGAGGTCGTGATGACCCCACCGGCTGACATGCTTACCACGTCCCAGGCACTGCTGCAAGTGGGGATATGTATTGGCTCATCTAATCTGCCCACAACTCTCCACGAGGCACTTTTATGACACCCGTTTTGCAAGTGGGGAAACCGAGGCACAGAGCAATGAAGTAACATGCCCAGTCCACAGGTGGGGTTCGAACCCAGGCAGTCTGGCTCCGAGCGTGCTCTCTCAACCACATGCTGAGCTGCTGTTTGATCCGAGTAGTTATAACGGCAAAGACAGCTTGACATATATTTTTCCAACCACCTTTTTCTTTGCTCCTCTGTCAACGTTATGCCACCGGCCCACCACAGCCTTCCAGGCTTTGTCCGGTGTCAGTGCACACCTGTGGCCCGCGTGGCATTGCGTAGCATGCACGTGTGTACGCACAAGGATGTGTACACTCCCGGGTCGGCACTCTCCCCTCAAGGAAGCCAGCAGACTCAATTGAGCCAAACACCACAGAAGAACCACAAGACGCTGGTTCTTAAAAACACTAAATCTTTTCCAAAAGAGGCCAGGATGTACGACCCGCAATGGGAGCCAAATGTCGTCTAAGAACAGCCAATAAATTAATTTCATGTGGAAAAAACAGGGTTGGCCCTGGGTTAATAAAGATTCCATCAACATGAAGATCCCATTACAACACAGACTCCCCTGGCAAGGGTCTCATCTGCTGAAGCCTTTTTGGATTTGAGCTTCTCCAGGGTCCTGCGTGCCTCACAAAGACTGTACATCAAATGCACAAAAAGATGGACCTGTCTAGACGTCCCCCCTGCACATAAAAAACCACCCAGCCTTCCCGGTGGTCACACAGAAGTAGCCCTGTGAAAAGTCCCACACACACGCTGGCCACCAGCAGCCAGCAGAACTGGGAGGACAAACATAGCCGTTCTGACTTAGAAATACTATTCAGGCTTTTCATAGGAATTGTTGTTGAGCTTCTAGCAGATTCTGAAGACTTTGTGAAAACTGGAGGGGAAAGTTTTTGTTGCAGAGCCAGCAGTCCCCTGGGAGAAACAGAGGCACGTCAATGACTCACTGGCGCAGTGCAGTCTACTCCACATCAAGATGCGTGGTGATTCAACCAGGGCTGAGCCGAAGACTCTCTTTGGCATGGCTGGGAAACAAAGGGCTCGGCAAGAGCATGGATAATGTAAACAAGGAGCAGGGATGGAGATCTAGTTAATCTCATTAATAACAATAATATTCATTCAGCATTCATAAATATTTACTCGGCACCTACTCCGGCAGAAGACACTGGCTAGGAGCTGGTGTATGGCGGTGGGTGACATGGGTGTGTGGAGCTCTCCGTGCAAAACCCACACATGCACACAAGAAAACACAGGACCGACTCCAGACTGCAGCTGCCCCTGCCCACCTCTCCTCTCTCCTCCTCCTCCTCCCTTTCTAGGAGACAGCCTCGGGTCCAGCTGCCTTTGGAACACAGCCCGGGGCCTACTCACTCGCGGCTCCCGCTCCCTCTGGAAGGCCCCGCGCCCAGCCCATGCTCAGCCGGCTGTCCTCGCTCTTGCATTCCCAGCTCCTCCTCAGGGGCCCACCCCAGCCGCCTGCGGAAACCCACCCTTCCTCTCCCTGGCGCTATTTACCCTGTTTATTTCCTTCACGTAACACATGAAGGACACCCTATTTTTTCTATCTGTCTCCTGAACTTGATTGTCAGCAACTGGGGGGCAGGACATAGTCTAATTTATGTTTTTAAAGCTTACTCTGGCTACTGGGTAGAGAATAAATTATAAGGGAACAAGAGTAGAGGCAAAGAGACAAATTAGAAACTGCAGCCTTATCCAGGTGGGAAATAATGGGGGCGGAGGGAGAAGATGGGGATGAGTGGATGGATTAGGGCGTACCCTAAGTGGGCCCTCCAGGCTGAGTGAGTGTCAGTCTCAGGAAGAGCCGTGCTAAGAAGAGCAACCAGGGATTATTTACGTGGTAGGACTTGCAACTCATCTATCTGATAAGTGTCTGGTATCCAGGATATATAAAGAACTCTTACAACTCAGAAACAAAAACCCAAACAACCCAATTGAAATATGGGCAAAGGACTTGAGTAGACATCTCTCCCACAAGATTTACAAATGACCCACCCACAAGCACACAAGAAGATGCTCAACATTACCAGTCATAGGGGAAATGCAAATTAGAGCCATAATGAGGTACCACTGCATACCCACTAGGATGGCTATCATAAAAGACATTTTTTAATGGAAAATAACAAGTGTTGGTGAAGAGGTGGAGAAATTGGAACCCCCGTACATTTCTAATGGGAATGTAAAATGGTGCGGCCAATGCAAAAAAAGTTAAACATAGAATTGCCTTATGACCCAAAGGAATTGAAAGTAGGTACTCAAACAAACACATATACACACCCGGTCCCAGCAGCACTGTTCACAACAGCTAAAGGGTGAAAATACCCCAGACTGCCATCACTAACAGGTGAATGGATAAATATATTGTAGCATTTACATACGATGAAATATTATTCAGCCATAAAAAAGGATGGAGCACTGATGCATGCTACAATGCAGACGCGAACCTCCAAAACATCACATTCAGTGAAAGAAGCCAGACACAAAAGGTCACATATTATGATTCCATTTATATGAAATGTCCAGAATATGTAAACCCATAGAAACAGAGCTCAGATTGGCAGTTGCCAGGGACTCGGAAGAGGGGTCAATGGGGAATGGCTGCTTAAATGGGTTTGGGGTTTTATTTAGAAGTATGGAAATATTTTGGGGCTACATAGAGAGGACGGTTGTACAACATCGTAAATGTACTACATGTCACCAAGTTGTTCATGTTAAAATAGTTAATTTTATGCTGTGTGGATTATACATCAATAAATTAATTTAAAGAAAAAAAAGAGTAACAACCAGGTTTGGGGGTTGAGCAGTGGGGTAGATACAGGTGCCACTCACTGAAGCGGGAAGACTCGGGGAAAGCATGTTTTGGGGGAAGGCCAAGAGTTTAAGTGTGGACATACTCCACTGAGATGCCCTTGAGTCTGAACGGAGTTTCCAGGGAAAGTAGGAGATGGGAGTCCAGAGCTCAAAGAGATTGGCTGTAGATAAGAAAAACTTACAACTGTGTACCATATAAAAACTTTAGAGCCAAGGGTATGACCAGCTGATATAATAGGGGAGAAGAGAAGAAAGTCTGATATTAAGTTCCCAGGAAAGTGCAGCATTCTGTGGCTGCACAAAAGAAGATGAGCCACCGAGGAGGCCAGAAAAGGCAGAGATGGAGAGGGACCTTCAGAAGAGCTGGTGACGAAGGTATCACAGCGGTGGGGAGAAGAGAGCTTTAAAGGGGAGAGAGAGGCCGGTCGTGTTGACGTAGAGAGAAAGAGAGAGAGATTGAGATTGAGATGAAAAGAGAACGGCTGATGGGTGTCCCAGTGTGGGGACACAGTGGCCACCAGGTGGGGCAGGAACAGAACAGACCCAGCCGCTACAAATTAAACAAGAGAGTGGGAAGCAGGGAGATGCCAAAGGCCCGTGGGGACAATTCTGTTGTGAGCTTCCACTCGTTTTAAGGAGATTTAAAAATAAGAAAATGAATAGGGGGAGAGGTGAGGTCTAGAATGGCCCTTTGGAAAGATGGGAGCTATTGCAACCTATTTAGAAACTACCATGGACGTTCCAGTTGAGAAGGAGAGATGGGAGATGCAGGAGAGAGGAGCTCAGTGAACGTGCACACACAGAGCCCTAGAGAAATTCCGGGGGGAGAAGACAAGAAACAATAGGGAGGGAAGAAGAGGGAAACGGTAGTTTTACAGAGGACAGGAGGTAGGAAGACGAAGGCATTTGTGACCTGTGGCTTCCAGCTCTTCAGTGAGGGACAAAGCAAGGCCGTCCGCCGTGCAGCCCAGGGCAGCCCAGGCGGCTTGAGGAGGGCAGACAGGAACTGGGCCGGTGGTGGGGAGCGTAGGCAGGCGTGGCCACGAGAGAAACAGCCACACGATAATGACTTTCCTTTGAGAAGCCCTCTATCGTAGCTAATCTCCACAATAACCTCAGAAAGCAGATGGAGCAGGTATTAAAAGCCCAACACGCAGACTCAAGAACACAGGAAGGCTGGCACTAGCACCTACACATAAACTCTCTAGATTAAGCTCCAGGCTCTTTGCTGTCTGAGGAGTAAACTTGTGCAGAATCTCAGCTCCTTCCAGGCCATCGGCATGGCCATGACAGCCGGTCCTGTTGAAACCTGCTCCCTGAGGACCACACCAACTCCACATGTGTCACCTCTGGGTCAACAATAATAGCAGCTACTAATCTACCCTATGAAATAAAAAGATTATTTCCATTCTATTGATTGGAAAACTTTACAACTAACATTAATTGGATGCTAACTATAACTCAGGCATGTTCTAATTATTATACTTTTTATGATCATTGCATGTAAAATTCATAACATCCATACGTAATAGGTTCTACTCCCAAGTTCATTTCGCAAATGAACTTGAGCTTGAGGCTGGGGCCCAGAGAGGTTAAAAAACTTGCTCGAGATCACACAGCTCATAAGTGGTAGAGCCCAGATTTGAACCCAAGTCCTCAGCCTCAGCCTCTGCTTACCCTGCCTCAAATGCAGGTCAGAGAATGGAAATGGTTTCCCAGCCTCATAGTTGCTATGTTGAGAAGCCCAGACTGAGCCCCAGGCCCTGGGGTTTACAGCCTCATAGATGCATGTGGCGTCCACAGAGCATCCCAGACACACCCGGGGTGGCACCTGACCAAGGGCATGCCACGCTCGCTGCAGCCCCAAAGGCAGATGTGCACCTGCCAGCCTGTCCCTGCAACTTTCTCCACCATTAGGTGCTTCGGAGACGTGGTAGAGTCCAGGGAGGGAGTGGCTGGGGCTGAGGCCGCCGCGTCCCTGGCGACCACCCCCTTGGCAACGCAGCCCACCCACACCGCCTCCCCGCCTCACCGTCCCGCCCTGCCTCTCCCGATTCCTCAGCCTCGGAGCACCTGCCGCCGTCCACACCCATCCCTTGCATGTTCCCAGGGACTGCGGGACATGAATCACTTCTCCCTGTCAAGGTTATATTTCCTTGTTTTAAAAAGAGCACCTATTCTTCTTATTATTCCGAGGGTAGAAAAAAAAAAGTTGCCTCTTTTTTTGGCGTAGAAGGTGGCTGAATTTTTCAATATATTCATGCAAACGAGATATTTCATCTCATGGATTTTATCCCAGTTCTGTCTATGCACATTTTAAATAAATTAAGATGAAATAAATCCATTTTATTATATTACCCAGTGCCATCTCCATGAAATAATGCCCATATTTGTATTTCCTAAGGAATGTTGACGTGGCTAAAAATGTTTCAGCAAGTGTAATCTTTGAGGATTGTGCTGCCAGAAAAAAAATAAATCTAGGCCTTTGTTTAGAGCCTAGAGTGGCACCACTTTTGATTGAAATGGCTTGAAATATCCATCCCCAAAACATGGACAAGGCAGTAAAGTATACAGAATTGATCACCATTGGCTCAGAAACAAAAGTGGTATGCCTTCCTTTGTTTTCTTAACATCTGTTCTCTCCCTCCCAGCATCAACCACCCCACAGAAATAAATTACACACGCTCCGTTTTTTAGGGAAGAGAAGCAAGGATTTGCAGTGGCCAGCCCTGAGAGCCTGGGGCAGGCCAGCCAGGCTCTGAGGGCTCCCCCAGTTCCCCGTGCGGCAGCCTCAGAGACCCCTGACCACCTTCTCCTAACAGGAACAGGCCCGGCTGCTGGCCTCAAAAATTCCAGCATCTCCACTTCCTACTTCTTTCACGAGATGGAAGGAACAGCGTGGATCCTGAGAGAAGAAGAAGTAGCATCTCGTTTTTCCTCTAAAGTCAGATGGACAGGAACTGGTGACAGCTACAAAGTTAACCTTGACACAAAGCTGGTCTCTGTCACCTGCTGGCTGTCAAGGACAAGGAGAGCTAAGAAAGGCAGAAGCAAGATGTGGCTTGAACCCCTCACTTGCCCTCCTTTTGTCCAGGAGCTAAACCAGGATCACAAAGAGTGGGTGAGACTGAATGATAGTACAGCCTGCCAACAGCCAGAGCCTACTCTTCCCACTGGGGCTGTAGTTTTCGTAGAACTCAGAGTAAAAAGTAGGGGTAGACAAATAGTGCTGAGGAAGGGCAACTACTGGCAACCCTGAATCCTCCTACTCACATTTCCTGCTCATCCCTCCTCCACCATTGCCTGGAGTTTCACAGGCACCACCTTGCATTACACTCACACATGTTGGATGGACGTACAGATAGACAGACTGCTCAGTTGCACCCAGCCTGGCTCTTTCTAAGTGACCACTCCAGGCATGGAAAACAGTGGCAGTCACTTGCGGCTGTATGCACAAAGGGCTGAGCTGGGCACATCCCGCGCTCAAGGCCAAAACAAGTGTCTCCATGTGCCTGAGCATCACACAGCTAAGGAACCTAGCTCTTTTTGTGACTGTGCTTGTGGGTGTGAGTCACATGCTTTCTGGCAAAAGGCAGATGTCTCATCAGAGAAGCCTGCCAGGCTCCCCAGCAAGAACCCACCCCAACACAAAAGTACAACAGCCGCCCTGCAAGACAAGCCTGTTTCCCATCTCCACGACAGGCTCCAGAACAGACAAGTGCTTCCACTTGCCAGAGAGTCACCAGCAGCTGGAAAAATACATCCAACCTTCCAGAAAATAGTTCCCATTTAGTGGCAAGTGTTGTATCAGGCACTGATAGGAAGAGGTGGCTCTGGACCCCTCTGTGTCCACCCTAAAATATCCTGGTGAGGCGGGCAGCCCTCTGTCCATCGAGTGTAAGGAAACCGGACTTCCTTTCCCAGCCCTTCATCAGGGCCGGCTACAGGAAGACTCAGTGAGGCCGGGTAGCAAGTCCCCAATGCTCCGGTGCATGCACAGCCAGGGGACATTCTGAGCTGGCTCCACCTCCCTCCACCGCTATTAGTGTCAATTAGGTTCAGTATGACAGGCCACCTTTGACAAAATGCTGGAGCAACAAAGACATAAACAACGCCAAAGCCTTTGGAGTTGATGTATGGTTGCATTTAATAAACATTTGTTTGCATATTTTTTATCATGCTAATGAATATAATTACTTTAATTTATGTCATCAAGCAATGATTCTGTTCTGATCTATACGTCACTTAAATGTGTAGTGTTAGCATTTTGCACACACTGGCAATTTAAGAAGGGGAAGGATTCACCCCTCCTGTAAGAACTTAGAGCACAATTCCACAGTCACACGTGCCCTTGTGGTGGCTAAACCAAGCTCTGCAGCTGGAGGGGGGGAGGGGGGGTCCCAGCTTAGCACCCCCAGAAGAGTGATCATGCCTGCCTCGGCCTGAGAGACCTTTCCCAAAGAGCACACATACTTACTTCTCTGTCATCTCCCCAAAAGAAGGCCACTGAACACTCACTCACAGCATGGTGCTTACCACACAGCCATGAAAAAAGAGTTTTAATAATATTAATGGGTTTTACTGATCATAAAGGTAATGCATGTTTATTTTAGAAAATTTGAGAAAACGTAGATCACTAAAAGAGGTTAGATGAAAATAATAAGCTAAACTTCTATTCTCAAAATCCTTAGAAATCAAATACACACACACACACACACACACACACATATCCTTCTCAACTGCACTGGAATACAAGAAGAGTTATTCTTGGCAGACCAGAGACATGATAACAAAAACACACATCCAGAAAAGCAGCACAGGAAATGATGCAAGGTGTACCAAGGATTTGCCAAGCTTGAATGGGGCATCCCCGAGCACCCGCAGAGTATTGGCTAAGGATCTATTTCAGATGAAGTCAACCAGGTGACCCCTAACCCCTTCCTTTCCATGGCCAGTGAGCTAAGCACCACTATGGACAGGCCACTGGCCTTCAGGAGAGGCAAAGTTTCCAAGTGCCTACTCTGAAGACACAGGACAGTGCCTGGATGACCTGAGCCTTCACTCAGCATGGGACAGGCCCCCCAGCCCCAATACAGGGGAGTGAGCTGCAGAAAAGGGCTGAAAATTGACTGAGGTGCTGGATCAGAGACTCCAGTTCCCCACCCAGAGACACTAGCAAGGAGGATCACATCGTAACACGCAGCCCTGGACCAGCAAGACATCTCTTTCCCCACAGGGCCTTAGTTCCCCTCTCCAACCCAGAGACACCATGAAGCCAGAAGGCCACTGGTAAAGGGACCCTTCCATAACCACCACATGGCCCAGGAATTTCTCTCTATCCCCCACAAGCAGGAGGGAACCCACCACACAAACACCCAGCCTAGGAAGTGCCCTTTGCTGATAGGAGACCCTTCCCCAACAAGACTTACCAGATGGCCCCAGCCTAAAAATGCTTCTTCTTCCCATTCAAGCCCCTATAGGGACCAATGGAAGCCCCAATGGCAGGAGACAAACCAAGCAGATCAAAATAACACCACATAGGCTCCGAAAATTAGACTGTCATTGGAACCATAGCCCATAAAAGTAGGCCAGGGCCTACATGCCAAATCTAAACAGGGTGACTGCCTGCTAAAAAGAAAGATTTAAATAGGAACCACAGTCTCCTAAAATAACAGCCAAAATGTTAAGTACACAATTGAAAGTCACCCATCATACCAAGAACCAGCAAAATCACAAGTTGAATGAAAAAAAAAAACAGAAAATCCATAGATGCCAATGCTGAGATAAGTTAGATGTTAAAATTAACTGACAAGAGTTTTAAAGTAGCCATCATGAAAGTGGTTCAACAAGAGATTACACAGTCTCTTGAAATAAATGAAAAATTAGAAAAATCATTAAAATTCAGTAAAGAAACATAACTTATTAAAAATAACTAAATTATAGAACTGAAAAATTCAATAACAGAAAAAAAAAACTTACTGGAGAGGCTTAATATTGAGTGGAGACAACAGATAATAAAATCAGAAAACCTGAGGACAGATGAGTGGAATTTACCAATTCTGAACATGCAGAAAATAAACTGAAAAAAATAAACAGAGACTTGGGGACCTGTGGGCCTGATAACAATAACAAAAGATGTAACATTTGTATCATTAGAGTCACAGGAGATAAGAAAAATAGTGAGGCTGAAAGAACGTCCAAAGAAATAGGGCTGAAACTTCTCAGATTTGGCAAAATAAATTAACCCACAGATTCAAAAAGGTGACAAACTCCAAATAGGATAAAACCAAAAAGCCATGTCAAGACACATGTAAGGACAAAGGAAAATCTTGAGTGCTACAAGAGAAAACCAACACATTACCTAAGGAAAACACCAAATTGGATGACATAAGATTCTTTTTATTTTATTTTGTTTGTTTGTTTGTTATTTTTGTTTGTTTATTGAATGACATAAGATTTCACACATGAAACCATGGAGGGCAGAAGGAAGTGGCACAACATTTTTCAAGTGCAGAAAGAAAAGAAATATCAGCTGTGAATTCTATACCCAACAAAACTCTCTTTCGGGAATGAAGAGGAAAGAAAAATTCTCAGATGAAGGAAAACTAAAAGAACTTATCACTATCAGAACTTCCCTTAAATATGGCTAAATGAAGTTCTTGAACTAGAAAGGAAACAATAAGAAAAGAAATTTTGGAACATCAAGAAAGAAGAAAGGACAATGGAAAGACCAGAAATCTAGATCAATACAATAGACTCTCCTTTTCCTGTATGAGTATTCTAAATCACATGAGATGATTAAAACAAAAACTATTATGCAGGACAATACTTAACAGTGGAAATATTTTTTAAAAAGGAGAACCTAAACGTAAGTACATTTTCCATACTTTACTCAAAGTGGTGAAATGTTGATATTAGTAGACCATGATAAGCCACCTATTGACACTGTGATATCCACAGCAACAACTAAGAAAACTATACAAAATTCTATACTCTAAAACACAATACATAAATCAACATGAAATGCTTAAAAATGCTCAAGTAAATCATAGAGAGGCAAGAATGGAGAAACAGAGGAAACAAATAGAAAACAAAATGAGATAAAAATGTCATACATAAGGCCTAACGTTATCAATAATTACCATGAATGCAAATGACCTAAACACCCCACTAAAAGAGATTGGAAGAGTGAATTAAAAAATCATGACCCAACTATATGTTGTCTATAAGTAATCACTTCAAATTGAACAACATAATTGTGTTGAAAATAAAAGAATAGAAAAAATATATACCATGAAAACATTAATTTCTAAAAAGAACAAATGACTACATTAATACCCAAAAAAGTGGACTTCAGAGCAAAGAAAATTACTACAAGTAGAAGGAAATTACATATTGACAAAAGGATAAATCCACCAGGAAGATATAATAATCATAGATGTATATATAACAACAAAGCTTCAAATGCATGAAACAAAAATTGAGGAGCTGAAAAGAGAAATAGATAAATCCACAATTATAATTGGGGACTTAAAACCCTCAGCAACTGATAAAACCACTGGACAGAAAATCAGGAAGAATAGAAATGATCTGAAAATACAATCAACCAACAGGATCTCATTGGCATATATATAATACTCCACCCCAAAATGGCAGAATATACATTTTTTAAAGAGTCTATGGAAAATTCACCAAGATAAATTACATCATGAGGCATAAAACAAACAAACATAAAAGAATTTAAATTATACAAAGTATGCTTTCTGACCATAGTAAAATCAAACTAGAAATCAGAAAAGGAAAAAAAAATGATAACAGGAAAATCATTAAACACTTGGAAATTAAATAACATACTTCTAAAAATCTATGCATCAAAGAGGAAGCCTCAAGGGAAACTAAACTTTAAGAAAAAAAACCCTACATAACTGGATAAAAGCAAAAATAAAACATATCAAAATAAAAATAACATATCAAAATGAAGATGCAGTCAGAGCAATGCTTAGGGAAAATTGATAGCACTGAATTCACATATTTGAACAGAGGAAGGTTCTCCAGTGAGAACGGTCTCTATCAAAAAGTCCCCAAATAACAAATGCTGGCGTGGATGTGGAGAGATAGGAACACTCATACACTGCTGGTGGGACTGCAAACTAGTACAACCGCTATGGAAAGTAATTTGGAGATACCTCAAAGAGTTCAAAGTAGAAATACCATTTGATCCAGCAATCCCACTAGGCATCTACCCAAAGGAAAAAAAAGATATCCTATAATAAATACATCTGCATTCGAATGTTAATAACAACACAATTCACAATTGTAAAGATGTGGAAACAACCCAATTGTAAAGATGTGGAAACAACCCATCAATACATGAGAAGTATCACAAGAATGGAAAAACAAACACCATGTGTACTCACCATTAAACTGGAACTAATTGATGAGTGCTTATGTACACACATGAAAGTAACATTCTTCAGAAATCAAGCATTTAGAGTGGGAAGGAGGGGATGGGGAAATTCACATCTATTGGGCACAATGCACACTATCTGGGTGATGGGCACATTTATAACTTTGAAACTGTACCAAAGCAATTTATGTAACCAAAATGTTTGTACCCCCATAATGTTCTGAAATAATTTTTTTTTTCTTTTTTTTTGAGACAGAGTCTTGCTTTATTGCCCAGGCTAGAGTGAGCGCCGTGGCGTCAGCCTAGCTCATAGCAACCTCAATCTCCTGGGCTCAAGTGATCCTCCTGCCTCAGCCTCCCGAGTAGCTGGGACTACAGGCATGTGCCACCACGCCCGGCTAATTTTTTCTATATGTATTAGTTGGCCAATTAATTTCTTTCTATTTATAGTAGAGACGGGGTCTCACTCTTGTCAGGCTGGTTTCGAACTCCTGACCTTGAGCAATCCGCCCACCTCGGCCTCCCAGAGTGCTAGGATTACAGGCGTGAGCCACCGCGCCCGGCCTGAAATAAATTTTTATAAAAAGAAACCAGAATCCCTTCAGAACATAAAAAATCTTTAACTTCAAAAACTAAAAAGAAAAAAGAAAATATTTGTGAGCCACATATCTGCCAAAGGATTAGTATCTAAAATATATGAAAACCCCTCAAAATTCAACGGTAAAAAACAAAGACACCGGCCGGGCGCTGTGGCTCACGCCTGTAATCCTAGCTCTTGGGAGGCCGAGGCGGGCGGATTGCTCAAGGTCAGGAGTTCAAAACCAGCCTGAGCAAGAGTGAGACCCCGTCTCTACTATAAATAGAAAGAAATTAATTGGCCAACTGATATATATATAAAAAATTAGCTGGGCATGGTGGCGCATGCCTGTAGTCCCAGCTACCCGGGAGGCTGAGGCAGGAGGATCGCTCGAGCCCAGGAGTTTGAGGTTGCTGTGAGCGAGGCTGACGCCACGGCACTCACTCTAGCTTGGGCAACAGAGCGAGACTCTGTCTCAAAAAAAACAAACAAACAAAAAAAAACAAAGACACCAATTAGGAAATGGGCAAAACACATTTCATTTTGTCAAAGGCTTTTTCCTCACCAGTTGACATGATCATGCAATGTTTCCTCTTTCACTTGTTGATATATAGTGTATTACATTGATTGATATTCAAATGCTAACCTGTTTTACATACCTAGAATAAATCACTTGGTCATGATACATAAAAAAAAATCAACAGGATTTTTTTCCCACTGCATATGTGTGTTTAAATTAACATGTTGAGTCTAAAATTTATTTTGAGGTTCAAAAGTCAAAAAATTGTCAACATATTCTACTAATGGAGAAGAAAAAATATTTGAGGACTTGCCCTACTAGATATCAAGATTTATTACAAAATTATAGAAGTCAAAATCAGGAGGTATTAACATGGATTAATAATTAGAGAAACAAAATAGAATAAAGAGCTTAGAAACAAACTCATACATTTATCACTTGATATATGACCAACGTGCTGTTGAAAATTTGTGGAAGATAAACGAACTTTTCAACAGATGGCGCAAGGACAGTTGGGAATCAGTAACAGGAAAAAATGGTGCTGTATCTCTCCCTACCTGATACCATAAACAACAGTCAGTTTCAGTCCGGTTAGTAATCCATATGCAACTAAAAAAACTGTAATTAGAATACAATATAGAAAAATATTTTTGTGACCTCACTATGGAAAAATTTCCTAAATAAAATGCCCAAACATAAAAAAAAACGTTGTAAATAGTTTCCACCAGCATGTGCTCGTTTAATTTTGTTTCTAGTATCTTTTTTGTTTATGATGTCTTTGTCATATAGAAGCTTGTAATTTTATTTGGACAAGTTATAATATTTTCTTTTGTAGTTTATACACTGTATTTTCTTTCACTAAGTTGGCAGGTTTTATTTTGTGTAACATTTAGCTCTTTAATCCATCTGGAATTTACTTTGGAGACTGGTATAATGTTAAAAATATAATTTTATTTTTCCAAATAGTATTTAATTTTTTACACAAGATTTTATACAATCTATTCTTTCCCCCACTATTATGAAATGCCTATTATTTTCACAAAAGAATACACATACATAGAGGGGTCTGTTTCTGGACTCTTATATTGTTCTAGTTAAATATTTAGCATCAATACCATCCTACTTTAATTAATATAGCCTCATAATATGTCTTTATATTTAGTAAGGCAGGTCCATCTCTTGTTTGTCTTCCAAATTATCTTGGCTCTTCTCATGCATTTACTCTTCCATATAAATTTGACTCCACAAATTTTATAGCTAGTCAAGTTCCATATAAATGTTGTCGGACATTGAATGGATTAATTTGGGGAGAATATATATCTTTATAATATTAAGCATTCCTATCCAAAATTAAAATATATGTCTCTATTTATTCAGGTCTATTATATCCCTCAATGATCTGTTTATTCCTATATATTTTATAGTTTTTATTGCTATGTCAGTTGGATAATTTTGTCTATTTTTCTAATGAAATAATACTGGTATATCAAAAGCTATTGGTTTTCATATGTTTATTTTATACTGGGCCAATCTGTTGTACTTTCTTATTAGATCTAATGGTTTCTCAACTGATTGTTTTGTCCTTTCTAGGGAGCTTGATTAAAAAAACCAAAATAACACTATAATCTCTTTCTTTCCATTATTTTTATGCCTTTTTAATTTTGTCTTATTTTATGGCATTGGCTAGGAACGCCAATGCAATATTGAATGTAGAAGTGATACAAAACTTTGTTATGCTTGTGCCTAAAATAAAAGTATTTCTCATGGTTCCCACACTGCTACAGATTTCTGTTAGGTCTCTTTACTTTGGTAATGGAAGTTTTCTTCTACTTTTCATGTGGAAGAACATTTGGGCAGGGGGGTTATTTGCTTGTCATAAAAGAATAATTTTGAAAAAAATGTTTTCCCTTCTGTTATGATTTTAATATTAAAGTTATACTAAGCTCATAGTATCTTCCCAATTTATAACATAAGAATCATGTTACAATTTCTCGAAGGTGTTGTAAAACTAAATATAAAACTATCTGGGCCTGATGTTTTCTGTAAGTGCATACATTTGACTAGCTTTCTAACTTCTTCAATAGAGACAGCATATTTAGGCTGGAAACAGTGGCTCATACCTGTAATCCTAGCACTTTGGGAGGCTGAGGTGGGAGGCTTGCTCCAGGCCAGGAGTTCAAGACCAGCCTGAGAAACATAGCGAGACCCCCATCTCTACAAAAAAAAAAAAAAAAAGAAAGAACAAAGTCAGACTTTCTATTATTTCTTGGTCTAATTTTCTTAATATATATGTTTTTTTAAAAAATCATGCATCTCATCTACTTTTTCAGTTATTAATACAAAGGTACTATCTTATACAATATAATTCCCTCTGTATCTGTAATTATATCTCCTCTCATTTCTGATGCTGTTTATTTATACTCTCTCTCTTTTTTAATCAAACTTGAAGGTTTTATTGATCAATTCTACTGGCTTTGTTATTCTTGTTTATTTTATCAATGTCAGTTTTTATCTTTATTAATTTCTTCCTTCTACTTTCTGGAGATTTAATTTTTGTGTTCTTTCTGGTATCCTGAATATTATGCTTGGTCCATTTGATTTCAATTTCCCTCATTTTCTAATGTATGTATTTAAGTCCATAAATTTTCCTCTGATAACTGCTTTGGCCACATCTCACAGGTTTTAATATTTAATGCTCTATTGCTTATTTCTAAACAGTTTGTAATTTCTACTTTTTATTTCTGTATTAACCAAGACTTTTTGTTTTTATATTTATGAGTATGACCATTTATTTAATATCTCCTTTAGTTATTTTCTCATTTGTTAAGAGAATGAAGATTACACAATCTCTACATCTTAGAATTTCTGAGATTTCCTTTGTGGTCTAATATGTTACCAATTTGTGCAAGTGATTTATGTTTGTTTCTAAAGAATGTATACCATAAATTTGTTGGTATGAAGCTTTTCATTGTTTCATTTAAATTCTGCATGTCATTATTTTTGTCTATTTGAAATGCTCATTTCTTAAAGACGTGTGAAATATGTCCTTCTATGACTGTAGGTGTATCAGTTTATCTTTGTATTTCTATGAGTTTTTGTTTCATATTTTCCAAAGCAACATTTTCAAAAGCACAAAGGTATATAATTGTTGTATCTTCTCAGTGGATTGTTCTTTTTCACATTATGAACTATTCCTCTATGTATTTTAATGTATTCCCTCTGACTTCACACGATACCTAAATCATATTGCCAATTTTTAATGTAGTTAGGCTTATTTCTTGACTCCCTATTTCTTTCCATTGATCTAACTTATTTTTGGAACACTTTTGTCCATTGTGGCTTTATCATCTAATAGATTAATTATTGAATACACTAGCATATTCATTCATCCATGTTACCTTTAGATTTATTTTGTAAAATTCCCAACAAAATCTAATTTAAAATTTTTACAGGAGTGCCAGGTGTGGTGACACACACCTGTAGTCCCAGCTACTTGGAAGGCTGAGGAAGGAGGATTGCTAGAGCCCAGGATTTCAAGTCCAGCCTGGACAATATAGTGATACCCCATCTTTTAAAAAAGATTTTATTAGAATAAAATTACTTATAAACCAACTTGGAGACATAATAATTTTATTTCTTTCACATATGTATGGCCCACTTGTTTTGTTTTTTATTTTTGTTAGGTTTTGGTATAAAGATTATTCTTGCTTTATAAGCTTTCCATCTATTGTTTGTTAGCATGATCACTTTTTGTTCCTTAAGAAATTTAAATTGATCTCCTATACAGCCATCTGTTTTAACATTTTTTTTCACTTTCTTCCTTGGTTATTCAACTATTCTACAATTAAAATTAGCATTAATAATTTGAAATTTCCTAGAAAACCATGCATTTCAACAAAATGTTCTATGATAACATCTATATTTTCTAACACTTTTTAACATTTTAGATAGATGTATATTCTTCTTTTTTATTTCTAATGTTGTTATATGTGTTTTTCATTCTCTTTTACTTGGACAAGTTGTCATATGTCTTTGATCAGGTCTAACTCTTAGACTTGGGAATCTATTATATGTTTTCTGGTTCACTAAGTTGTATTTTATCTTTGTCAATATCTTCCTAGGTTTATTTCCAATTTATTGTGAGTTGAAAGCTTAATTAATCTATTTTGATTCTACATTCAATAATGTTGGCTTTTAAGGCTATATGTTTTCTTCTGAACGCAGCTTTGAGTAGATCAAGACCATAAGTTTTGATATATGGTGTTCTCATATATCTAAATAGTCTCTAAATATAGTTTTGATTTCCTCTGAGCTAAAAGATATTTCAGAGAGGTTTTAATAATTTTAGAAATTGCCAATTAAAACTTTTAGTTACTCTTTTTTGTTGATTTTGTAAAATATGGCACCTACCCACTTTTTTGACCGTTATTTATAGCCAATGCATACTATTAGTGAATATTTCATAGGCTTTAATAGAGTCTATCATTTTAGAAACCATTTCCATTTAAGAAAAAACTTTATTCTTTGAAATCACCTAAATCCTTAGACTCTTCACCTACCAGATCTGCCAAATAGCAAAAAGGACGTCTTAAAGTTTTTCATTACGAAGCTTTCCATTTCTTCTTACACCCTAGCAATCTTGCTTACTACATTTCACTGCAATGTTATGTGCCATGTTAGGATTCATGACTAGTTAGTCTACAAGACTGTAAGCCCAGCAAAGACAGGAATCGCACCCGACTTGTCTGACGTTGAGTTCCCAGCCCCTCGTCTAGTATTCATTGCATAAATCTAGGAACAGATTAACAAGTGATAGAACTCTGGTGTTAAGTACATGCCCTTCAATAAAAACAGTTTCTCTGTCATGAGGTTTTACCCTCAGCTCTACTTTGTCTGATGTCAATATTCTGTTCCCATGATTTGTTGGTTTGTTTTGCAAGATACTATATATCTTGTTGTTTGGGGTTTGTCACCTGTTTACTCACTTTTTTTGTGTCCCTTTTCCTGTCCTATCCTTGGACCCATGAAGTCTAGTTTCTTTGTGATTGTCTTGAATATACAGGATCCAGCTTAGAATCCAAGTAATAAATGGTTTTAAGTGTTTCCAAAGTATTGTTTAACCCCTATATTTAACTCCTATATTTTTCTAATTTTGGGGTCAGAAAGGCAATTGAATCTTTTAGTTCTCCTTCTTTTAACACAATGTAGTTAACACATTTTTATTCTCTTCCTCCACACCCCATGCTATTATTTCTTCTCCAGCTACTCCTCAGATACTTGTTAAATAAACTGGGGTTTTATAGGTA
Source organism: Microcebus murinus (assembly GCF_040939455.1). Lineage (NCBI taxonomy): Eukaryota > Metazoa > Chordata > Mammalia > Primates > Cheirogaleidae > Microcebus > Microcebus murinus. The sequence continues at coordinate 57,146,555 of NC_134119.1, forward strand.
GATTATCATTCATCTTTACATAACGCGACTTCTCTCAAAAGTTAATTTTTAACACTTGAATTTAGCTTTTCAAACAACATCTCAATTATTTAGACAGTAGTACTTTCTGAAGCATAAATGATGCCTTGAAGTCCGTCCTTCCTCTTCTGGCCAAAGCTGGGCCTTTTGCCTCCTGCTCCAGACAGTGCTTGGCCGTGGACCACACGGGGTGCTGGGGAAGGCAGAATTCCCCAGGGCAACTCTGGCTCTCCTTGTTGGCCAGGTAGCTCCAGCGCCCAAAAGCAGGTGTGTGAGAAGGGTTGTGGGCAGGAGCTGAGAGCAAGGCTCACAGAAGCTGCAGAAAGACTGGAGGGCTCCAGGCAGGCACTGGTGCAAGCCGCAGGCGGGAGCAGTGCCCCCGAGGCCCCCCAGCTGAGCCAGGCACGAGCCAGCAGTCCCTGCTGCCGGCGACACTTCCATCCTGCCCTTCCCACCTGGCCTTCACACTTGGACTCCTTCTCATCGCCAGGCTTTGCGTCAGTTGCCCTTCCACCGGGGTTTCCACTAATGGGTTATTATATCAACTGAAAAACAGAGGGAAGGAGGGCTCTTCTAACATCCTAACGTGAAAAGCGAGCGTGTCAAGCGCAGAATGTGCGGACACAGCGACCATGGAGTTTACCACTTTATTAAAATTGTGATTGTTCACATAAAGACTCAACCAGGTCACATATTAATAATTATCACTGACAATCTTTAACATCAGCTGAAGCCCACAAGAGAAGCAATATCACATCTCCCGGTCTCATTTATCTTACTGCTTATGGCCCCTCTGTGGTCAGCACGCTGCGAGCTTCTTGGACATTTAATTATGAGCACATCATAAATGCAGCTGACAGGGCAGAGGCTGCCCGGGGATGCTTCTGGCAAGGGGGTCGCAGTGAAAAGTAGTTAGGGGATGCACCCCCACGATGCGGCGAGCCAAAGACCTCTTCTCCGCAGCCAGAGAAGGGCGACGGTAGTAGGGTCGTGCTTGGCTGTCGACGCCCCTCTAACTTTCCAGTGCACCGGGCAAGCTGTCTTAAAACCTCAGTACCAGCCCCATGTCCTCTCCTGTCCAGCCCAGCTCTGAGAGAGCCTTGGCTAACCTCTCTGGGCCTGGCTGTTTCCAGAGCTCCCCAGGTGTGGATTTTACTCCGACACAGAGGAAGGGGATGAACCTCCACCCCATGCTCCAGGGCTCCAGGAAGCCCAGCGCCCTGCCCAGCTGGCCCCCACGTCTGCTGTGCAAACCACTCAGCTCTCACGGGGTGCAAAGGACGGGGTGCAAAGGACTCCCCGCCACTCACCTCTACCCACTAAATCAAAAAAGGAGGACCCCACAATGCAAGTGACAGAGCAGGGAGGGCTTTCCATTTGTCCCTAATTAGCCACCGTCCTGATGTGGTGGCCCGAGCACTAATAAGGCCAAGGCGGCGCCTCCCCGAGAAGGCCTGGGCGAGCAGCGGGACCTCGCCGTGTCATGTTTCAAAGCAACTGTCCTCCGAGGGCTGAGGCACAGACTCGCCGCCCCGGCAGGCTGGGATGGGGAAGACAAAGCGTATATAATAAGGGGCGCGCGAGGAAGGGGCTCCGAGGAGGAGGCTGAAAAGTAGCTATCATGTTGGCAGATAAATTCTACACACAATTATTCATTCCTAGCCTCTTGACATGTAGATTAATGAGTTTGATAACCCAGGCTTCTAAGAAGTAGATTCCACTCTGTTCGCAGGCTTGCTCCCCTCTACCTACAAACAGCACACCGGTCTATGGAGAAAAAAACAAATCGATACATTTGCAGTAGCCATCGCTGCTTTTTGTGATTGGAGCCCTACGTCAAAAATAGGATGTGTCTTCTCCTTGCTGGCCTGGGAGAAGCCAGGGTGGTCAGGCGGACAGCAGAAGGGACAGAGGGCCTCAGACCTCGGACCCCACTAGGTCCCAGCCCTTCTGAGTGGGCTGGGTCTGGAGCACTTCCAACTCCAACCCCAAGGGAAAGGGGCCATTTGTTGGCACAGCAGTGACCTGCTCCTATAACCTAGGTCAGCGTCCCCACTGGCACTGTCCCTTGGCACCAAGACACCCTGGGCAAGAAAGAACTGTGTGTATGAGAGGAAAGAACAGCACAGGAGTGGAACAGACACAGTGCGCCCACTCCAGGTACTTCATTTCAGCAGCAAACCCAGGGCTTTAGTCTCTCTAACCCCTATGTAACAAGTTCGATTCCTGGTCGAGAGAAATTGGACCCACTGTGTACGTCCATCAACACCATTTGGGGTTTATGTTACCATGGCACCAACCCCAAGCAGGAGTGAGTAAAATTCTGGAGATGTTTTGGATTGTCAATTCTTTGGGTTTTCTCATCAGCCATTTGGCAAAATCCTTTCTAGATCCCAGCCCAGTTTTTATTTCCTCTTCATCCGGTTGGTGTCTATGTTCTAAAAATAAGACATGTGAGGGGAGATAGAGTAGAGGGGAAGCCTTCTCACCTGCCACCTGCTACCCTGCTACCTTTCTACCCTGCTAGGAGGCCTTGCCGCCACACTCCCCTGCCAGGCAAGGCCTCTCGGAAACAGAATAGATCTCAAAAACCTGGACCGAGTCCTGCCTGGCTACTGGGTGATTCAGTAATCCACCTGCTTGGGTACTCACAGATTCAATGTCTACAAGATCTTTGTGGATGCTGGGCAGAGGGGGTGTGGGGAAATCTTTTGCAAAACATCTTCTTTTATCCTACAGGTGTAGCGATGAATGGAGCAGAAACTCACTCAGCTCACAAAAGTCCAATGAGATCTTTGATTAGCAACATGGACTAGCTTGAGCATTTGTGGAGGTACAATCAAATTTCAGCTTAACTCCCATTCCTCTTTCAAAGAGACAGCTTTAAGCTATGCAAAGAGGGTGAACCCTCTTTCCCTTATTCAGGCAGCCTTGTGGAGCCAGGCACATGGCGTCTCACGGAGTATTGGGGTGAGGATCACCAGGTTTAGCAACTAAAAATTCAGGATGCCCAGTTAAATTTGAATTTCAGATAAACAACGGATAGTTTTTTTAGTATAAATATGTTCCAAATATGCACGGAGCACACTTAAGCTAAAAAGATAATTTACTACATGCTAAATGCTAAGATAATATACTAAAAATATTTTTAGTATTAGTATGTCCCATGTATATTTGAGACATATTTATACTAAAAAAGTATTCATTATCTGAAATTCAAATTTAAGCAGACATCTAGTATTTCATCTGACAACCCTATTCAGGGTGTCCTTGTGAAACTGCTCAGGGAAGAAGCAGGGTGTGACCAAGGAGAAGGGAGCAAAAGCAGGCTCCAAACTCATGACAGCCACACAAAGGAGCCTCTGCACCCCCATCTGGCCCCTGCCTAAACATCCTGCCTCATTCTGAGCCCAAACACCCAAAAACCACTGTTCCTGAGTAGATGGGGAGCCTCCATCTCTCCATCCTGAGGCTCTGTATATAACAGCCTAAACTGGAAGGGTCTCAAGGGGGGACACCAAGATAGACCACAAGAGACCAGAGCCCATGCAATTCTTTTTGACAAGTCCCTTCCTACTCCCAGAATACAGAACTTCAGCACCTCCCCGCGGCCTGGCTGGGGCCTTTTCTAGAAGAAAGTGGAGGTTTGGAGGTCCCTCTCTCCCACCTGGTCTGGCAGCAATCCCAGAACAGACCATAATGCAATTGGGGCAGGGGTTGGGAAGAAAAGCATTTTCAAATCAATTGTGGCCAGACTGACTCATCTTCTCTCACAGACCAGAAAGACCCACATCTTGTTGTTTCTTAATCATATGGAAACCTAAATATAGACATGTCTGCAGAAGGACAAGCCAGAGAGAACCAGCATCTTCATTCTCTCAGGGGAAAACTCTATTCTCACTGTTTTTCTTCCGGATTTTAAGTGTGGGACCATGTCCTCAGCAGTGGTCCTATCACGGTGGACAGGGCACGTGCATGTCGGGGCAACAGCAGTAATGCAGACCTGGCTCCGAGTCACCTGCTGCACCTGGGTCCCCACCGCATACCACTTACTTCCCCCTGGACAGATCTCCAGCTTCTGCCCGGCCACGACAGTGATATGATGAGAAGGCAGAAAGGCCCTGGGCTGTGTCACAGAAGAATGCCTTTGCCATCTGCCTGTGAGTGCCAGTCCAGGGCTGCAGACTCCAGAGAAGATTTCAGGACAAGAGTCCTGCAAAGCATCGGGCTAAGGCACACCAGCACAAACCCAGCACGCCTGCAACGTCCTGCATCTGTGTCCTCCTTCCCGTCACTCAATTCTGCAAAATAGCACAAACGAGGCTCTTGTTGGGAAATAGCTCCATGCCCTTCAGGAAGGGTCTTTAGGCCCAGCGGTTCCAAAAGCTTGGGCAAAGAAGCCAATACAACCCAGGTGCAAACGAGATATCCATCCATACAGGCCCAACAAAAGTCAGTTTGTCCAGGGAAAACATTTTAGAAGAGATCAAAGTCACATCAGATTAGCCACTAAATGTCTTTCCAAAGCAGTGGCCAAACTTAGCAGTGGGAACCAAGACACCAGGGGTGAGTGGCCAACAGCCTGGGATTTCCTAGGGCAACGTGAGCAAGGGCAAAATTAGAACTTCACTGCCAAGCAGTGGCCCAGGCCCGGTGCAGTATGCAACCTGAGCAGTAGGACCTGAGCTTCAAGGCTAAAGCAGCTTCTGTTAGACAACTCTCCTGCTGCCTGTACATCATGCCCAAAACACAGCACTGAGGTCAAAACCTGGCCGTTCACAGGTGTCAGTACAGGCTACGATCTTGTGTGGTTCACACAGTAGTTCCTAAACCTTTAAATTAGCTGCCAGTGTTTAAAAATCAGGAGATTTCACAGAAAAATTTAGATTGCAGGTTTCCCTTTAAAAATTAGAAGACCTGACAACACTGGGCCTGTGTTTGATTGACAGGAAGCAAGGAAATGCTGCCCCTTGATAAGGCCCATACTTGCCAGTTCTCCGCAGGCCCCAGCACTCCCTGTTGTCTAACATCTGCTCTGTGGGTGCACTGTGGAGCCCCCCCTTGGCCCCTAAGGACCACAGCAGGAACACAAGCAACCTCTGCCCTCCTCAGAACCCTTTTCCTGGTGTCAGTCGCCTCCCCTCTCTCAGAAGAACCATTATTCTAGGTCCCTCCTGTAACCACAGGTTAGCTCTGTTTAGGTCCCCCAAAGCCTGTGGTTACCGTCTACCACCCCAACAGCAGCATTACTTCATCCAACAAACAATCCCAGCATCTTGGAGACCATTCAGAAAACAGAAGCAGCATCAGCATTTCAGACAAAAATGGAACAGTCGTGCCCAAGGCCCAAGGTCAAAGGCATCGCTAATGGCAACAGTGAAGGCAGGAATTATGTGCCCATTTCACAGACTGTGGCATCAGAGGTCACGGTCCCATTTCTCCTGACCCTATTCCCCTAAACTTCCGGGGTGAGTGGCCCATCCGGGAGGGCCGGGGGAGGAAAGCTTCATCAGTGTGTTAAGTGTTGAAGGAGGAAAAGAAGTTCTGATTGGCTGACTCAGGAATTGGGATTCTGGGCAGAGCTTTACAAAAGGATAATGTATCTTTAAGCCTAGGTGCCCTTCAGGGAATGTATTGGATAAATGTCTTCTGAAAAGCCTGTAAATATTCCATCGCCTCACTGTCATTACTACCATGAAATGATAATGAAGCATGAAAGAAATATAATTCCATATTCAGATGACAGCATTAGCCTCCATAAGCAAACTGAAATATTTATTAGTAAAATGTTCAGTATCTACGCCTGTAATCTAAAAAAAGGACAAAAATGTTTTATAATAAAAAAGAGATTGAATGCAGAGGTAAAATCTGGTTGGCTGATTTTACTGCTTATTATTAAATCCTGGCAAAACAATTATTTTTTTCTTTTCATTAGTAAGACACCCAAATTAAAACTATGCCCTCCGGCTGCAAGGTTTACAGTAGTGATTAAAAACAAGGAATTGTGATGCATGGGGCTTTTGACAATGGCATAATCAAATTCATTCATATTGTTCAATCTTTCACTGACAAATATTTTTACAGTGAAATATACCAAACAAAGAATCACATACAACAACTATCAATACAGAGAAATTAGGAAACCTTGTTATTATTTAAATAGTGAACTGATACCACGTTGCTATAATCCTGAATACAAATATTATAGTGTAGTTAATTAGGGTAATTATTGCCTAAATTGTGCTTAATTGTCTTATGCTGAATAGGATATATGAATGAAGCTCTTCGAGCTCTTTACAATACGCGAGTGCCGCCAAACTAGTTATAATTTAATAAGTTTTGATAGTATTTCCTATAAGTCAGAAAATAGTATATCTGAACACGAGCTAAGAGATAAACATGAGCCATAGGCCTTGACCTCTGTTTCACCTTATTGAAAAAGAGGCGTAAGAGAGTCATTTAGTATATCAGCGTCACAGAGCGTTTCCGTACCCTGAGCACATTCCTTAAAGGAAAGGGAGCTGGAAGAGAAAAAAAAAAAAAAAAAAACAGGGTCTTTGAAGTGAATGAAAAATTAGAAATTCAAGTGACCACGATCAATTCTGAAACACTGCACAAAATTAATTACAGTTTTGCATCAGAAGCAAGAATGTAGATTTCAGACAGTCGGTGTCATTTATCTCGAGCCGCACAATATACAAAGCGATTAAAAAGCCAAATCTGTCCCCACCTCCCAAGTCTAAGGCCTCTCAGAGGCTGTGAAGTACAAATGATTAACTCCAAATTATGCAACGGATTGTGCAGGCGCTTCAGCCTGGATGGAGTGTGCGGCACGCCGCGGGAGCTGCGGAGGGACAGATTTGCGGCTCTTTATCAAAATCCAGTCCGGCCCCCACTGACGGGATCCGGATAAATCGCACAGAGATCTGACAGGGGCTGCAGAGAGCTTGCTCGGCAAAACCCAAATCTCTGATTAATATCTGTTTTTAATTGCTTGCCTTGCATTTGCATTTTCATACAATTGGTTCAAAGGATCCACTCTATTCTGCGGGCTACCCTGACCCAACTGCTTCCAGTTTCACATGGAGTTGCAGGAACCGGTCTCGGGAGGTGGAGGAAGGTTTGGCTTTTTAATCACCTTTCACAAGCAAGCTCAGTGTTCAAAATACACCTCAGCGAGGGAGGTGGCCCAGCCACTCTGGCCCTCGGGATTGGCCCAAGAAGCTGTCAGTGTCCAGGTGGCACATAGATGCCCCAGGCCTTTGTCCCCAGAAGAAGCCCAGTGAGCCAAGACCCCACAAAGAAACCCAACTGCACCCTCCCTCCTCCTTCTGGGGCTCACTCCCATTAGCCCCCCTTTGAAAAAAGCAGGACGTGCATGTGTTCAAAATACATCTGATTCTGTTGTCAAAACTAACTCAGTATTAGAAAGGCTGACAGATTTTCCCCGACTCCAAGAAACCACACATGGTGTGTCACACGCACGCGCACACACACGCACGCACACACACACGCTAGCACACAAGCTGGGTGCCTGCCTCGTTTAACCCTGCGTTCGTAACCGATTTATTAACGCGAGAGACTGCCAAGGGAAAAACTGTCATTTTAAGATTTGTAAATTGAGCCTCACCCCACACACCCTTAGATTCCGAGCAACTGGCTCTGGGTCTCCCGGCGAACCCGGGTTCCCCTCGCCAGCTGTGCCTCAGTGGGCCGTACCTGCCCTCGCCCGGGTCCTCTCCCGCCTGCCCCAGCAGAGCGCCCACAAACCTCCCCCTGGGGGTTCTTAGAGGCAGCTGGAGAAAGCCCCCCGTGGAAGCTTCTCCTCAGCCCACTCCTTCCTCCAGGTGAGTCTGGTTATCCCGGTGCTCTCTGACCCACGGGGCTCCCGTGGACGACACACGAGAAAAAAGAAGATTGAGCGTGAGGAAGCCTCCCACATTCCCCCTGTGTTTCACAGAGAGTGCTCTGCATCTCCTGGAGGAAAAACAACAATGTGAGCACAACAGAACCAGCGACTGACCCTCTGCCCAATGTCAGGGGCACTGGGGGGCGGCAGGGACCATGGATAACTTTTTAAACACATAATCTCGGCCAGGCGCAGTGGCTCACGCCTGTCATCCTAGCACTCTGGGAGGCCGAGGTGGGCCCATTGCTCGAGGTCAGGAGTTTGAAACCAGCCTGAGCAAGAGTGAGACCCCCATCTCTACTATAAATCGAAAGAAATTAATTGGCCAACGAATATATATAGAAAAAATTAGCCGGGCATGGTGTTGCGTGCCTGTAGTCCCAGCTACCCGGGAGACTGAGGCAGGAGGATCACTTGAGCCCAGGAGTGTGAGGTTGCTGTGAGCGAGGCTGACGCCACGGCACTCACTCTAGCCTGGGCAACAGAGTGAGACTCTGTCTCCAAAAAATAAAAAATAAATAAACACACGATTTCTCTGAAGGGGGCAGTTGCACCTCCACTCGAATAGATGTTGCAATGACTAAAAGCAGATCCCTGTTGCCAGATACTCTGAAATTTTCAGTGAAAACTAGAAACCTGGATTTTTTTAAAGAAAATCTCTTCATTTTTTAATATTGATTCACATTTTAAAAGTAAATAAAGAAACACTCTATTGGCCAAATATAAATACTTCTGGCAGCTACCTCCGGCCCAAGGTCCCAGTTTACGACCTCAGGTCCATGGCTTCGATGCACATGGACATTTTCCCGGTTAGAGAGTTGCACAGAGACACCTTAGGATTCTAAACGGCAGATCACTCCCCTCAGTCCCCATGATTGAAGGGTGAGGGGCCGAGCGAGGCGGCTCACACCTGTAACCCTAGCTCTCTGGGAGGCCGAGGTGGGAGGATCACTTGAGGCCAGGAGTTGGAGACCAGCCTGGGCAAGAGAGAGACCCCATCTCTACAAAAAATAGGAAAAAATTAGCCAGGTGCAATGGTGGCACCTACAGTCAGCCCCAGCTACGCTGGGAGCCTTAGGCAGGAGTGTAGCTTCAACCCAGGAGTTCAAGGCTGCTGTGAGCTATGATAACGCTCTGGCCAGCGTGACAGAGCAAGATTCTGTCTCAAAAAAAAGGGATGCCGAATGCCTTAACAATGTCTCTGGATTCCTCCTTCGCTTATGCTAACTGCAGCCCAGCAGCCTTGTGGGGAGAGATCACTGGAGCCGTAACCTTGAGGAACTCCTGGGCTTTGGCCCAACTCAGGGCCATCTCCACATCACTTTCAGGTTCTGAAACCAGCCTTGACCAACATTTTTTTTTTAACCCTTGGCCTTTTAGAGAAGTGATATAAATGCCTAAAAACTGTGAGTGCAAGATGTGCATGCAAGCGTGCTGGCCCCAGCCCACCCTGCTCCCTGCTGCTCCGAGCTGGGCCCTCCCACCCTGAGTACACGCCTCAGCTTCCCCACACCTCCCTCTGCTCCTGGTGCCCGGGCTGCGGGGCTCTGCAGACTGACTTCCCGTTGCTGTGAGCAGCTCAGTGGCACCTATTAGAGAGAGAAAGATGTGCTCTGCTACTGCGGGGTGCCCTCAAGCTGCATCCTGCCAATGCCCATCAGTAAGCCTTTCAGAGCAGGGAGGAGAGGGAAGACACCACGCTGGGTCCCCGACCAAATGCCTCCCCAAAGCAACTGATAACTCACTGTTGATTACTGGCCAAGAACACACTCAGCTCCCACACCCTGGCTTCTCCCTGTCCTGGCTCTCCTGGCTGCAGATGCCATGTTTGAAGCTCTGGAGCATCTAGAAACAGAGTTTATACCACCTGCGTTACAGGTGCAGTTCACAGATGTCAGATCATCATGTAAACACCAAGGAGAGGTCTCTTTTTAGGGCTACGTGGCCACTACGTGGCAATGCACAGTGAGTGGCGTGAGCCCTAAATCTCAAAACTCTCACTGCACAGCAACAATACCCTTCAAGATGAAATTGGCGGCGACAATTTTCCTAAGAAACCCAGCCCATAATAGTTTTGAAATGTAATTATTGGGCACCCGGGGAGATATAAGAAAATAAGAGTGCATGGTTCCCACCCTCAAGGAGCTTCTAACCTATTTGCAGTGCAGAGATGGAAGTAGGACAGAGTGGGGCAGTGGCTGTGAGGTCCAGGCATCTGAAAAGTCAAGTCCCACAGGCAGGCCCAAAGTCAATACCTGGTTTTTCTTCCTCAGCCCTGAGCAACAGTTTTCTGAAAGCTCGCACCAGAACCCAGACAGGAGATTACTTTCAACATTTATGGACTTTGGATTCCCAGAAAATAAACACTCGCCTTCCTAAAAATGAGGAGAGGCCCAAGCAAGAGGTCTCTTTTGCTTCACTCCCCCAAGTATCCGGGAGACATCCAGGTAGGTTTGCCGGCCCAGGCTGAGTTCTCCACCAGGGCCATTTGCCAGTGAAATGAGAAGACATTTGAAGAAAGGATCTTACGATAAACTGTCATCTTTATTCTAGTATTGTCTTCATCAACACGATTCTATTCTATAAGCTCAAAGTATTAAACAGAAAACTGAAAGGTTGGCTTTAGGAATCTATGAATCAGAAAGCTCAGGGTTTAACAACTTAGGAAATCATTTTTTAAAAAATATCACAAGTTTGAAAGAGTTCGGGCAGTATTTATTGATAGCATTTTTTCACTCTGCATTTATGATTCAAGCTGTGAGAATTCATTATGTGAAATTAGCAGACTGTCTGTCTTGCCATTCAGCACGCAAAATTGGAGCCACTGACATTCACGTTAATACCTCCAAAATTACCAGCCCTGATAGGCCAGGATGCCAAAAATTACCTTGAATAACCAAATTTTCTTTGAGGAAGGAAAAGACAACCCTTCCCTGCCTCAGAAGAGACCAGTGCCCAGTTCACTCTCTCAAGCAATGCTGTTCGTAATTTTTGGAATCAAGAAACAATGGATGAGAGAGGTGAAGTGATTTCCAGAAAAACTCACAGCAAGTTAGTGACCAACCTGAGACTAGAATGCCAATCTAGGGCTCGCTCTCTGCTCCCCTCTATTGACACTTGACTATCTCCCTGTTGGCTGTCCCGGACCTTGGAGGACAAGGCCAGCTGTCCTCAGGGCTAAGGGCGAACCTGCTTGGCTGTGAATCCTGAGTTTCCCATGAGCTTCGCCCCACAGACAGGTGGTGTTAGAGAAGAGCTGCTCATCAGAGGCAGGCCAAGTCATCTGCTCAGGCTAGAAGGGGTAAACACATGTGAAATGTTCTCAAAGCACTCAGGAAAACACAGGTGAAACAAACCTTGAATTACAGGAGAATTTTTCCAAAGCCCAATTGTTTAAAGGGTGTGTATGTGGCCATCTCTGAAAATTTCGAGAGAATCGAAGACTCTTATTTAAATTAGAAAGGGATACCCAGAGATAAAGTTCACAGGCCATTTTTCATTGACTCTGTACTTGGCAATGTACCTTAGAGAGACTCCGACAATGACAATGCAAATAGGGTCATTTTCATTTCAAATTAGCTACTGGATACCTCGCAACCCACAGCTTAGTCCTCTAAGAGAGCATCCACAGCCAAAAGCAATGCATCATATTGTTAAATAAGAGCCAAATGAGTTTCATTAGAAAAGACAATGATCTAAGGGTCATAGTGGGCCACCACTGATGTTAAGTCATGGTAGTAAGGCAAGATGGTACAGCAGAAAGAAGGGGAGCCAGTCTCTATTCTGCAACCCACATTGGACAAACTCCTCCTTACCTCTTGGTCTTTCCAGCCATAAAATGGGCATGAAATAATACCCCTTCTATCTTTCTTATAAGATTGCTTTAGAGGCTCAGAAGAGAGAATGCAGGTGACAACCTTTGGAAAGCCTAAAGCACTACACCCACGTGAGGCATTGCTGCTGAGACGCTGGCCCTAGGGTCTAGAAAACTTATGGATTTGAGGTCCCACAATGTGATTTTTTTTTTTAAGAGATGGGCTCTTGCTATGTGGCCCAGGCTACATGCAATGGCTTTTCACAGGTGCGATCATAGCACACTACAGCCTTGAAATCCTGTGTTCAAGTGGCCCTTCCTCCTCAACCTCCCAAGTAAATGGGACCATAGGTGCACACCAGCACACCCGCTTAAAACAGGAACGACGCGAACAACTGGTTTCAAGCACAACAATAGATACTATTATTATTATTAGAAAGCTCACTGCAAACCCACACATGGAGAGAGAAGTTCTGCAAGCCAGGGCAGATAAAGGGTTCAATCGGAGGCCCAGCCAGCGGCTGAAATGGTCCATTTCACAGATTTCAGCAATCTTTCAAACAACATCTCTGGAAATTGGGAATGTGCACAGTAATCCTAAAAAGCTAAAAAGACAGGCCGCTCTAGACGTGGCCTGCCAACCTGGGTGGGTGGCAGAGGATGAGGAGATTAAAAGCAGATGCCCCCAATTCCCGCCCACGGGCCTCGTAGCCCCTGCTCCCGAGCTCTGCTGCCTCACCTCTGACCACGTGCTTGGGAATATGAGGGGCTGCGTTATAAAAATAAAAATGCAGTTGTCTGACCAATAAAAAGCATTCCTGTATGTAATCCCAGTAATAGATTTTTTAATCCTCGGTGCTGACACACTGTTATGTGTTCACGGTTATTATCTGTCCACTTCCAAACCGTAAGAGGTTAGATTGTTTAAAGATTTGTTAGCTATGAACTGCTTAAAGAAGTATAAACTCCCAGCTAATTGAAAAATAGCATTTTATCAGATTCTCCTCTGATATTATATTGTAATGGTTGTACTTAGAGTACTCTCAATACTTCAATAAGTGGTGAAATTAAAAAAATAACATCTTCAGGGCTTTGCAGAAAATGTGGCTGTTACCAATTTATACTGCTTTTTTAACCATTATTTTCTTATATTTCCCACAATGCCTCGGATCAGAAGCAAACAGAAACTGAGTGATTACCCCAAAGTGTGCTAGATGAACTGGAAAAAGTCTATTCAAACAAAGCTCATTAGTTCTGATACCTCCAGGGCTATGACAAATTAAGCGGCTGGCGAGTGTGCTTGCAGACAAAAGGAAGATGCCGAAAACTAGGGCTGAGCTAGGCACTGTGTCAATAAATTCCCCTGAAAAAGGTAAAAATTACAATTGGAGCTAAAATGGAATCCCTTTAAGGAGCGTGTACAAAATAGATCATCCCTTCTTTCTTAAGTACATCTGTGAGCCCGCCCGCGATGAGTTATTGCAGCCCGGGACGTGGCCACTCCAGAGGGGCCGCCTGGCCAGGTGCGCGCGGAGGCGCTGGCTGCTCCGTGGCATCCACCCTTCGCTCTTCTGCGAAGACTTGGCCCTGCCCAGAGGAAAGCGGTTCCAAACCCAACAAGCAGAGCACGCAAGCTCAAAGCCAAAAGTCTGGGGCTGCGGCTCCGCCCGCTGGGCTCCATCCAGATGAGGGCATGCACGGTGCACCATTCCCAAAGCCAGGCCAGCAGCCTCCCTGCTCTCACGAGCTCCTGACCTTCAGATAACCTTGTTCTGCCAGCCAAAAGAGGACAGTGCATTATAACCATGGGCTTTCCTTTTGCTGGTTTGTGAATCCATTTCCATGAGGATTCTTAGAAAATTCTAATAATAAATAATAATAATAATAAAAAATGTAGTTGTGCTTGTTCCAAATCTGGCACATGGAGGCTTTAATAAATATTTGTTGACCAAATGAAGGCAGGATGCATGACCGAGGCCTCCGGGGAGGGCCACAGGATGAGGGAGTGTTGTTATCAGGACTGGGCCCAGATTCCCAAGACTGTCCCTGGGTCCTCTGGAATATGTGGCGGCCACATGTGCCCATTTGATGAAGGCATTCGTGGGCGCCTCACAGAGCTTTGCGATCTCAATGGCAGCATTTCTGCCCCGCGGAGAATCTCAGCTCAGCAGTGATTCCCAGACTATCAAAATGGGGAAGACACTCAGAGAGCACCCAGTGTCTACATGAGCAAGGGCCGACCCAAACCCACAGGATTTTTGCCCCATACAGCGTGGCTTGTCCTTTTTATCTGAAATGTTTTGCCACTTAAAAATTCAGAGATTTCCCACAAATCCCCAGCTCCTCTGGAAACTTGAAAGATCTGGCCAAACTAGGCTACTGTTGCCATGTAGCACAAATGTCCCAGACAGAAGGGCACGTGCCCCATTTAACAAGCACACACACCCCAACTTGCTGGGGACCCCTCCCGGCCCACTGCACGGAGGCATTTTTACCAACCTGGCCCCTGAAGGCACCTGAGCTCAGAGCCTCTGGTCTAGTCGACCATGAGTCTAGCTGTCCCAGAAAGCAGCGGTGGCTTGCGAGGGCCACCGTGCAAGCAGGTAGCAGCTCCAGGACTAGACCCCAGGTCTTGGCTCTCCCAGGGCCAAGTCACTGAAGCCATGTATCACCCGAACCCCAGCAGAGTGAATTCTCCTCTCCTTTGTTCTGACTCCTGTGCCGTGTTAACCATTCTGTCGAGCCCTCTACCTGGCCTTGCACCTCCCATCCAGCTGGTGAGTCACCAGCTTTGGGTTGGATGCTGTCACGTACCCATCCACTTACAGTCTGTCTCCGGCACTAGACCGTGAGCAGTTTGAGGCCAGGACGGCCATGTAATTATCTCTGTCTGCAGTAGCTGGCGCACAGTAGGTCTCAGCAAAACCTGTGTCCCTTTCATCACACAATGGCATGGCAGTCTCCGGGCTCTAGCGTGGCCAGCGCCGAGCACCTCTTAACAAGCCACGTCCTTCCTCGGATCACTCCTCCTCTGCACGTCCACCACCGACTCGACAGGATCTTGGGGATGTGGAGAGTTTTTCCATTGCACAAACAACAGATGCTCATTCTTGAGAAACGTGTCCACATGGAGCAGCAAAATGAAACCACCCATAATGCCACCTTCCACCCAAACCACCACCGCTGTTGGCATTTTGGTGGAATCCTTCCACGTTTTCACATTCACATTTGCAGCCCCTCAGTTGGCCCTTTCTCGGCAAGCTCTACATTGTGGGGTGCAAGGGGCTCGGTCCTTGGGCCTCATCTCTGGCTGCACTCACGCCCTTGGCGCTCCTCTGGCCCCACAGCTCCAAATACCAGCTCTCCGCTGCCCCTTCCCAGGTGCACGTCTCAGCCCCGCCTCCCTCCCAAACCCCAGGTGCTGAGCTCCCGCTGCCTAATCATCGCCACTTGGATGTTTACTCCACGTCTTAAACTTAACATGTCCAAAAATGTCCCTCGAAACCTGCAAAAAAGAAAAAAGTCCAGGATAAACAAAATATCAAAATTTTAAATAAAGACAGGACCCAGGCCAGCAGCAGCACCTCACTCACTCACTTCAATCCCCACACTCTGGGTACCTGTCTTTATTTAGAATGTTAATATTTTATTCATCATGAGTTTTTGCATTAATTTTGACTTTTTAAAATATTGCATTACAATATGATTCAGCTCGGTGACTGAGTTTTCTGGAGCGCCCTTAAACTGTGCACCTGAGGGGACTGCCTGACTGCCCTCACTCTAACGCCACACCCACCCACCTCTTGGCCACCAGGAGGACCAGCAGCCGGATGCGCCAGCCCAGGCTGTATCTCCAGCCACTTCTAGACTTGCAGGAAACGCCTCACCTCTGGGTACGGGGCTGAGGTCATGAGACACCACCACAGGTGCAACTTAGAAGAGGTAATGCACAAATGTCGGGGAAGGACTCCCCACAGCATGATCTTTGACCAGAGGGAAACGAGAAAAGAGAAGGAGCCAGGCACACAGATTCCTCTTCCCTCTCACCCACCGTACTCCAAGACAGAGTTTCTGTGCACAGCCCATCTGGAGAAGATAGCAATGCCAAGCAGAGACACCTGCTGGGCCACCTGCTGTGTCTCTCCCCAGCCAGCACGGGGCAGGACCACGCACACTGCTCCCCATCCCTCCTCACCTCGTGCCTCCTTCCCCTCCCCCCCCCCCGCCCACAGTGCGCACCTCCCAAATAAAGCACCAGCCCTTCAGTCCTTGCCTCAAGCCCTGTTTCCCAGAGAGCCCAAGCTATGGCAGGTCACTTCTGGATTTTGTGTCTCATCATCTTGGTCTGTTTCGTGGCTTTAAAGTGTATTTTAATATCTAATGCAAATTCTTCATCGTTCTTTTTAATCCTCAAAAACTCCCTTTCCTATTATTCCTCATTGAATCATCCAAATGAACTTTTCCACAAGTTAAATTCTGGGGCAAAGAGGCCCCAGGCTTTCTATGTTTCAAATCATCTTCCCATTTATTATCTTCTTCCAATGCAACATAATTGTTTACTAACAGCTTGCATCTGGGCACAGTCCTGGGCTCTAGGTGACCCCAAGGGAATTGTAATCTAGCTGGGGAATAGTAAACAACCTTTATATAAGCCCTCAGGGTAGGTGTCACAGGTGTTAACATTCCCGGTCTGCAGGGAACTGGGAGGCAGAAGTTATGTAACGGCTTAGGACTGGCAGCTGGGAGGGCTGAGCTCGGGTCAGAGTCTTAGTCCCCTGACCCCAAAGCCCATTCTCTGTCCACTCACCTGGTACACTGACAAGTGCAAAGACAGTGAGCACTGGAAGAACTCAAATGAGAGCTCATGATGGCAGGGGAAGGGTGCCAGGCTAGGGCAGGCTTCGTGAAGCTTTAAGCTTTTAGTTAAACTTTTAAGGAAATAAGGAAAAGGAACACCATTCCAAGAAGAAGGAACAGTATCTACGGAAGATCCCAAAAGCAATTTGGAACTGGATTCCAGAAAACACCCTGAAGCATCCAGATCCCGGTGGACAGGGAGAGCATGCAGCAGGCACTCATAAATGCTGGGGGTGGACAGCTGGTGCTCAGTTGTGGCTTCCTCCTGTCTGTGAGAGCTCACTGGTGTACCTGGGAATTGTACTCTTGAATCCCCATGTGGCCCAAAGTGGGCAGAGCCGTCCTCTTGTCCCACATAGGACAAGTGTGGGACTTGTCTTTGTGGGACCGTGTCTCCTGGCCACAGGCATCAGGGGGATGGCCCGAGGCCAAGACAGCAATGCCTTACTCTTGCTTTATAGGGTTTTTTAATTGTCTTCCAACGTTCAATCTTCTTGAACTCCTCAAAACACAATTTGACTTGGAAATAACACTCCTTACTGGGGCCGTGGTCTTTGTGCTTTTTAAGAATTCTCCGATCAAAATCGTGTCCCATGACCGTAATGTGCCATCCACCTACTATGCGCAAGACACACTGTGGGAGTCCCACCTCTGAGAAACTCAAGTCCTGCCTTAAGGGATGTTCTCCTTCACTCAAGGCTGCGTGCTGAGCGGTTATCATAGTGCCTGGGGCAAAACAGACAGATGACTGGACCAATGAATGAGTGAATGAATGAGTATGAGGAGCTGAGCAGACTGGGACTATGACGGCCACGTGAGCCACCTGCTCTGGAAACGCTGGAGGCTGCAGGTGCCGGCTGCAGTTCATCCCAGCCTCTGACTTCCTGGGCGAGGAGAGGCAGCAGGCATTGCCACGGGGCTACACGTACAACTGCTGTCCCCTCCAGTGCTCAAACGACGGTGCCATGCCACGGCTCCAAGGTCTGGAGGGAAGGGAGGAGAAGACCCCTGGGTCTGTGTGGCTGGCATTTCCAGGCCAGTGCACGTCCTTCAGCTGCAGGCTACCTGCCACTTCCCCGATCCACTTGACCTCCAGGTGGCATGGCTTTTAACCCCAGCCTGCTCTGCACGTGGCAACCTCTCCGGGAACCGGAAGAGGCTCTCTGGAGGAAGTGACGTCACGAGCAGGGGAATTTCTCCGCAGGGGGACAGATGAGGGAGACTTCCCGAGTTTAACTCCACTGTCCAGCTGAAGACTCCAAGAGCCTGTGTAGCATGTGAAAGGCGCCACTAATAATGAGTGACATGTGCACCATCTGAGGGATGGTCATGCTGGAAACTCAGACTTGTGGGGGGAGAGGGGGAAAGGGCATTTATTGAAAACTTAAAATCTGTACCCCCATAATATGCTGATATAAATATATATATATATATATATATATATATATATATAAGAAAACAACAAAAAGAAGTACACTATTGCTATCCTTTCAGTTACTTAGGATTAAATTAAAAAAATAAATAAATAAATAAAGCCCATTTCGGGATGATGGCCACGGTCCTCAGACCTCCTCCCCCCCACTCAAGGCCACAGTGGGTCCCAGAATCCAGGGCACTGTCATTTGCTCCCTTAAGATGAGCAGTCCCTTTGCATGACCCAGCTCCAGAAACCCTCAGTAGAGCAACCCTTGAATCTGGCGCGGCACAACCCGACACAACACGTGCCCAGGTGTCTTTCCAGAAATACTGATGTCCATTGGCTGTGTGCAAAGCGGCGCTTACCCTGACGTTGAGGGATGCTGTGTTCTCGCTTCTGCATACATTACCCTTTATCGAATTCAATTGGGTCCCACTCTTCTGCTAGATGACCAATTAACAAGGTAGTATCTAAAAGGTAGGTTGTTCCCTTCATCTGACATTGCAGCAGCTAGTCCCCAAGTCCTCGCACTCATCATTTTTCTATTAATAAGAAAACTTTGTCCCTGCCTGGCTAGAAGGCCATGGCCAGTCAAAACCTGCTGGGCAGCAGAGACCCACCCTATAGAATGGCGTGAGAGACCAAGGGAATTCGTAGGAGGCATGTTCTTCTCCAAGGGCCCCAAGACAAGAAGCTGACTCAGCCAGGGGCTCCTGGGCAATGTGGCATCCTTGACGTGGCCTTTCAGCTTTCAGTTGCCTGTGGATGTCCAAGACGAAAGGACAGGTTGAAGCCCACAGAGCATGGGTTCTGCTCAGGACAACCGCAGCGGCCAGCTCAACTGACCTTTCTCGTGGAGGTCACTCAGGAAACGCTCCTGCCCGCCCAGCCTCACTCCCGAATAGCCTTGACTGTCTCTGCCCTTGCAGCCACCCTCCGGCCTGGAAGACAAGTTCTGGGAAGATTGTGAGTCTGGCCCCAGGGAAGTGATCACTGGGTGGAGCCCGAGGCTTAGTCCCTTCTGAAGGGGTCTAGGGATGCCCTGTTGCAAGCTGCTCCTGCTGTAGGTTATCAAGTCCCACGGCACAGGTCATTCTCAAAGATAAGATCATACCATTGCAGCAGCTGGCAGAATTCTCAGGTCAGCCACATGTCTTCCTTCCTCCTGCCCACAGCCATCTGTCCCCAACCCCTCCTCTCCCTGCCCAGGGTGAGACAATGCACCCACATTGCTGTCAACGGCAGTAAGACATTTCTGTCCAGTCACCTGATCACTGGGTGCGGCAAGTACATTCACGGAGTTCAGAAACAGAGGCAGCAATAGACGGCATGGACACTTCCTCCCCATCCACACCCTTCCGTGTCCCACACATGATCAGCAAAGAGCCACAGGAAACTTCTAAATAAAGAGACGAAAGGTAAAACAAATAAAAATGCCTACTAAAGCCAGATGTTACTGAATGAGTGATGCCAGCCGGGTGTGAGAAATGCAACGGTGCAGATCAAGGATCTGCGTGACACCCCCTCGGTGCAGGGCTGGGCAGAGTGTGCGGAGAGACGCGGACCTCAGCAGACAGAAGAGCACAGCATTGCCCGGAAGGAGCAGCCCGACCAACCCCACGCCCGCTTGCTTCTGGTCATGCAGAAATGTCCAGGTTTTTCTAAGAGATGCCTGAAATTTGCATGTTTATGTGCATTCTTCTGATTTTGAAATGCTGGCATCTCATTCGGGTTTTGTTAAAACACTGCACAGGCCAAAAACCCCACCTAGGCCTGAAGACTGCCCATGGCCCATCTGTTTACAACCTCCTTCCCAAACGTTTTCCGAGCGCCCAGGGAAAGCCCACCTGGCCGAAGGGATCCCGGGCAGGTTCACCACTGGCACAACCCAGGGGGTTCCCTGCAGTGACCGAGGGCCCCCTGTGCCGGGACAGAGGTCCATACACGTGCAGCACAGCAGGTGGAGAAGGGTGTGGGTTCCCTGCATTGTAGCCCTGCCGGAACCCTGATAGAAAAAGGAGTTCGGACAAATTAAACTCCACGCCGAAGTTCTGTTTCCCTGTCGGGTAAGCACCTAATTCCAAATGTCTATGACTGACACGACTCAGTGTATATTCCTAAATGTGAAACGGTTTTGTGTGCAAATATCGCAGGAACGAGAATTCCTTGCTCCAGCGACCCCAAGGCTTCCTCTCCTGGTGAGAGACCCGGAGAAGAAATTGCCCTTGAGTGTTACCCTCCTCATCTCGGGCTCCACGTGAAGCACGCCGGGAAAATAAGACTGTGTGCTGGTGTCTGGGCCAGAGCCCCGTCAGATGGCCCCAACTCTCATTAGGAGGCATTTGGATGAGGAGACACGGAGCACCTCAGACAGAGACAGAAGCTTGCAGACGGTTTGTTAGGGACCAAGTGGCTTTTTAATCTAGTGCAGAGGTTAGGGCAGCCCTTCGGGTAGGGGGTGCTGGTCCCCCAAGGTGCCCAGCTGGGCTGGCTGAGCAGGGAGGGAGCAGCAAGGTGATGTCAGGTGCAGGCTCCCAGCTCTGTGACAATCAGGACCACAAATTAATGACAGAGCCGTGCGGAGAGCCCCTTGCCATGTGTCCCGAGCACCTGACTGCTGCAGAGGTCTGGTGTCCTGACTCGTTGGGCATCCTTCCCAGATCTGCCGCCAGCTTGTCTGGCCACAGCCAAGGCAGAAGAGGATCCAGTGTTGTCACCAGGGGCACCCCAGGCTCCAGCTGTGGGTCTCTTCCCTCTGACCCTGGAGCAGGGCCAGCTTGCCGGGCCTGTGAGCTGAGCAGTCTCCATCAGGCCCTGCCCTGGGTTTCAATGCTCTGCTGTGTGTCTGGAAATCCCTAGGAGATGTTTTAGCAAGGGACTTTGCATTTTCATTTTACCCGGGGTCCCTGCCATGCCTGGAGGGGCCACACTCCGGCCGCTACGCTGCTGTGGGGCTCAGCTCTTGAGGGAATTCCTCACCCCCAAGAGACACAGGGGAGGGCGAGCTGACTTGAACTTAGAGCCACCCTGGCAGCCAAGGAAGCTGCTACAGTCTGAATGTCCCCTCTAAAGCTCATGTTGACACTTAATCCCCAATGTGGCAGTATTGAGAGGGGGGCCTTTAAGAGGGGGTGACTGGGTCGTGATGGGTCTGCCCTTGTGAACAGATTAACCCGCTCATGGATTAATGGATTAAAGGGTTAATGGATTATGGGTTATTGTGGGGGAACTGGTGGCTTTCCATAATAACTAGAGGAGGAGAGACCCGGGCATAGCACGTCAGCCCCTCACCTTGGGACGCCTTGTGCCATCTCGGGACTGGGCACAGAGTCCCCAGCAACACGAAGCCCCCCCCCACCCCAGATGCAGCCCCTCGACTTGGACTTCTCAGCCTCCAGAACTGTTAAGAAAGAACTTCCTTTTCTTTATAAATTACCCAGTTTCGGGTATTCTGTTATGAGCAACAGCAGACAACTGATACAGAAGCCTGAAGCTGTCTGTGCGTGCTTGGCCGCAGAGTGCCAGGCAGGGCCGAGCCAGGGCCAGAAGGGGGGGCTGGGAGACAGGGCCTGCAGGGAGTGAGAAGGGACCCGACAGCACCGGCAGGCTCAGGGCTGGAAGAGCAGAGGAGCCTGGTGCTGGGGGGAGGGGCCCAGCCAGACCTGGGGCTGAAATGACAGGTGAGCAGGCTTTGGAGAAGCCATGGGGCGTGGGGGGGCAGGATATGAGGAGCACAGGAAGAGGGGGTCAGTGGGGTGGGGGTCCTGGCTTGTTGTGGGGAGGGGGTCCCCGGCCGCTTTCCCTGGCCACCCAGCAGCGGCTTCACTCATGCTCCCGGGGTCACGCACCTGCCACCTCCCAGGCACCCCCAGCCCTCTGCTCCCTGCACAAAGGCTGCTCCGACTCTCCATGCAGCCCGGGCGAGAGGCAGTCAGTGAACAATGCTATCTGCACGTGGCGGCGCCCAAAATACAACTGTCATTTATTCCGTTATGTGAAATTAGAGCGCGCCTTGTAGCCATAATGAATCATTTCCTTCCTGCCTCGGCCACTGTGTCAGGCGGGGGCTCGGCATCCCCCATTCAGGCCGGTGCTCTTCATCCCAGGCTAATAATAACCCACCTGGGGGGGCACACGTCTTCCCGAGACAAGCCGGAGGAGGACAGTGTCTGTGAGGAGGGGGGGAGGGACAGCATCTGGGCAGGGGCAGGGTGGGAACCTGGGACTCCCCAGTCCCTTTTCCAGCTGCTCCACCTGACGGGGGCAGGGCACAGGGCCCACCCGCAGGCTGCTCATCCGCCAGGATTTTTCCCAGCCATTGCCTAGGTCCAGCTCAGAAGAAGCCCTAGCCTGACCCCACCACCACCCTCCATTCAGCCCCCCATTTTCAAGGCACTGCCCAGCCCCACCCTGGCGTGGAGCCCCCAGGAGCTGGCCCACCCCTCTCACCTCCCAGCCGTGCCGGGGCAGGCTCCACAGTAGCAGGTGCTCAGTAAATGGAGCCGAGTTCCCAGCTTTCTCCCTCTGGGAGCCTCACGCAGGGCTGGGCAGGGGGAGCCAGACCCAGGCCCTGCCCTAGGAAGTCTCCCCATCAGGCCGAAGGCAAGGCCAACCCAGAGGAAAACCGTCTTCCCAGCCCCTGTGAGCATTGTTTGTCTCCTCTCCTGACTGGACCCACAAGGCCTTTCAACCACCACATCCTCAGGGGCAGACACACAACCAGCTCTGTTCAATGCAAGAGCAAATGAGTGAGCGTCCAAGGCCATGTGCTGAACGGCAAGGAACAAACCCCAGGGTGAGAGTGACCAGAGAAGGGAGGCTGCTCGCTGGTCCCAGAGGAGGTGAGTGAGGGGACGGCGGGAGCACCTGGTGCAGGTGCCTTTGCCTTTCCTCTTCCTGTCTCGGGAGGACATGAGCAAATGTGGCCCTGCCCCGCGATGCCAGACAGGGCCTCGCCAGCCTCTCATCTCTCGCCCTTGGCTCTCTGCAGCCCAGCTCGGCGGTTCCCTGCTGCCTCTCTGAACAATCCTACCCATTCCTGCCACAGGGCCTCACAGGGGCTGTTCCTCTGTCTGAAAGTACCTTCCCCCTCACTCCTGCCGATCCCCACCCCCAGCCCGTCCTGCCTCAGGAAAGCAGCCTGACTTTCCATCCCACTGAGTCCACCCTATTTACATGACCTCACGGCTCCCTGCACCTAATCACACACACACACACACACACACACACACACACACAGTGGCCTTACGACTGCTGGGAGAGTGCATGTGCCCATCGGCCCTCAGCTATACGCCCGGGGAAGGGGCCCTTGTCTGTTTCGCTCACCGCTGTATCTCTTGCACCTGCCACAATGCCAGACACACAGAGGGTCTTCACTAAATGTTTTCAATTCATCGAATGATTTAAGGCAGCAACAGGGAACTCACCAAATCCCAAAGCAAGCCAATCCATTTTTTAAAAAGTAGCATGTATTGTTTGTAAATTGCCACCAAAAAAGAAAAATTAAAATCTATCCATAATTTTAAAAATTTAAAATTCACATGACCGCTATTCATAGTTCATGTATTTCTTTCCAGCTGTCTCTATGAGTTTTTTACATAATTGAGATCCTACATAGGATGGAGCTTTCTGTCCACTTCAACCTACAATTTAATAAGTGTCTGTGAAAGTTGATGGAATGTAATAGACACCATTTTAATGACTACATCATACTTTGTTTTTTCTTAATGATCCCCCTATTAGACTTCAAAGTTGTTTGCAGTTTTTCAGTATTTAAACATTATTGCAATGATCATCTTTGTGTATAAAATGTTTCCATGTTTTTAACTGTCTTCTTAGATTACATTTTTGAAGTGGTTATCATGGGTCAAAGCTGGTAAACATTTTTAAATTTCTTGATAACTATTCCTAAAGCACTTTTTCAGAAACTTTGGATCAGTTTACAATCTATCAACAAAGCACGGGTGCCCGGTTCATCACAAACCTGCCAACACTGACTATTTCATTTTTAATCTTTCCTAATTTGTCAGAGAAATGAAGGAGCATTACTCCTTTATCTCACATTGCCTTATCGTGTGCTTGTGGATCACCTGTCCATATGTTTTCCCATCATTATTAGATGACCTGTTCCATGACAGACAGCTCTTCCCAAAGAACTGTAAGCTGAAGGAAGGGAACCATCTCGATAGGACAGGAGGTGACACACAATTCCAGTGTGTCACCTCTATCTCTGGATGGGGTTTTGGCGCACACAATGGCGTTAAAAGATGACTTCTAGAAGCAGGCACAGTGGTATGTTCCTACAGTCCCAGCTACTCAGGAGGTTGAAGCAAGAGGACGGCTTGAACCCAGGAGTTCAAGGCTGCAGTGAGCTATGATCGTGCCTATGAATAGCCACTGCACTGCAGCCTGGGTGGCAGAGCAAGACCCCATGTCTTAAAAAAAAAAAAAAAAAAAAAAAAGCTTCCTTTGATGATACGCTTTCCCCACATTTTCCTCTCTTTGGACTACAAGAGCCTGACCTCAGAGCCATCCAACAATAAAAGAGC
Organism: Microcebus murinus; assembly: GCF_040939455.1. NCBI lineage: Eukaryota > Metazoa > Chordata > Mammalia > Primates > Cheirogaleidae > Microcebus > Microcebus murinus. The sequence continues at coordinate 57,171,118 of NC_134119.1, forward strand.
CAAGAAACAGTTTCCTGGTGAATGTCCTCAGTGCTCCCAGCCCATAGGATCCGGGCAGGGCGAGACACCCATCAGGCCAAGCCTGAATCTCAAATGACAGTCTGGAAGACGCTAATTTCTGTTCCTCCAGACAGTCATTTACCTTAAGATCTGCAGAGACTCCTCTAACTCCTGATGGGGAACATCAGTGCTAGAGCAGATGTCCCAAGATCCGATCCCACCCCTGAGCATGTGGGCTGAATCACCCCCAGTCATCCAAGCAGAGGAAGATTCAAAAATTCTCATTGCCATATTTTCCATCTCTACTTTTGCTTTTTGTTTTCATTTGCAAAAACAGTAATCATTGGCAGAAACTCTAGATAATAAACTGAAAGAAAGAAAATGTAAATAGTCTCTAATGCCAGTCTTTTTTCTATGTATATGTAACACAGATAACATTTTTTAATTCCTTTCAGATACATTCCCATCCTGTAAGCCATGTTTTATGAGGCACGGTGATTGATGTTTTAGGAGGAGAATAGATTCCACTGAAACTATGGTTCCCAAAATGTGTGCCAAGACCCTGGGGCACCACAGGCTGTTTTAAATTTTTAAGAGAAACATAGCAACATTGTCAGACACCACACAAACTACCACTGTTAAGTTGTTTGGATCTAACTACCTAATAAACTGTTAGGAGCTTTATTGTCGGGGATTTTTTGTGGTTTTTTTTTTTTTTTTTTTTTTTTTTTTGGTTCTTGTTTGCTCTGTTGTGTTTGGCCTAGGAACGCTGTGAAAAAACCTTCTAAGACATTAAGGGCACCATGAACTGAGAAAGTTCGGGAACATCCACAACAGTGCGCAGCAATGACTTCCGAATTAGAGTTTTACGGCTACAGCAAGTCAGTAGATTTGACTCCAGGCTTTGTGGAGAAAGAATGTTCTAGATTCCTTTTAACCTATCTGGAGCACAGAGCTCCACCCAGGCAGGAGGCAGAGGAAGGGAAAGCCCAAAGGGTTGTGGGAAGAAGGAGGAAGGCAAAGGAAGGAGACACAGGCAGCAGATCTCCCCGACCCAGCATGGGGAGAAACTTCAGCCACATTTGGGAGGATGCCCAGGACTCAAGGAGTTTCATGGTTTGTGTTGAGGAACTAGGAAGAAATACCTCTGCAGGCTGTCCCACCAATCTACGAGGAAGTGGCCACGTCACTGCAAATTCAGTGGCACCGCGTGGGTAGGAGAAGTGGATGGGAATGTAGCGTTCCCAAGCCACCCTCAGTTCCCATAAGGATTGAAAGGGGCACAGACGTTCTTGAAGCCCCAGAGAGAGGAAAAGAAGGAACTAAGCTGACTTCCAGAGACTGCCCGTGGAGCCCTCTGTATCGAGGACCAGAAGCCAGGGTCCAGTGGTAGCACACTGAGAAACACAGCATAGTGTGGGGCCAACAGAGACAAAACAAGGCCAGATCAGCCAAGGAGCATTGACAGGCCCTGCCCCACCGGGAAGTTCAGACCATGACGTAACAAGCAACCCCGAAACCCCAGGGGTTTACAACAACACAGTTCTATCTACTGCTCTCTATGTCCATTGAGGGATGATGAGAGGTTCTACCCTATGCTGTCCTCACTCCCGGACCCAGGAACAGCCCCCACCTAAATCACAACTGATCACCACAGCAGGGGGAAGGGAATCTGAAGACTGATGGGCCAGCCTTCAAAGGTTAGTCATCATTTCAACTCACGTTTCACAGGCCAAAGTGTGCCACGTGGCCACGCCTAACTCCACATCGGTGCAAAAGTACAGTCCTACCATGTGGCTGAGAGGAAGGGGCCAGAAATATTGATGAACAACAAGTTAACAGTGGATGTTAGCAAATCCCAGATGGGACAGTCATGTTTGAAGAGTCCCCTGTTGTGCGTTGCAGACCAGCCCCTCTGCCTAGGAGGACAGTGGGGATTCAGAGAGTCCATCCTTTTTCCTCTGTCACTAAGTCCTGTGAGCACTCCCCACCCACCCACCAAGTCACATCTTGAATAGGAGAAGAATTAGAAGGAAACTCAAGAGCCTGTCTTATATTTCATTTTCCAGATTGGACTAAAATTTAGGGGTTTTATTTCCCATGGGTCTTGAGGAAGACAGAAAAAGTGAAGGAGTCATTTGTTTCTTACACATTTCAGTGCAGTGTTAGTAAATTTGCAACCTCATTACACATATTATTAAGCGATAGGAAAATCCTCCCTGCTCATATTCTTAATATTTCCACAGCTTACCCTTGTACATGTAATCCAAAGGTCTCCAAGCCTGACCCTCCTTATACACTCTGAAGTCATATTCACAGCAAAAACTCAAATTCCATGGACTCTTACATCCATATGATGTCACCATCATTTTTAACTTACTATTTCATATATGGGTGGTTTCCAATTTTTTACATTAAAAATAATGTCACAAGATCTGGCAAAATTACGTATGCATTTTACCTTTTGGCATGGCAATCCCACTTCTAAGACTCTAATACAAAGATGCACTAGCAAAAATACAAAATGATGAAAGCACAACACTATTCATTGTAGCAATTTTGGTACCAGCAAAAGACTGGAAACAACCTCTGTCCTTCAATAATGAACTAGTTGAGTGAACTATGGTACATCCAAAAAAAGTGGATCACTATGCCACTTCAAAAAATGAATAGAAAAATAAATTAAAAATGAATAGAAATATCTCTATATACTGATATGGAATTACCTTCCAAATATATTGATAAATAAAAAGCAAGGTGGGCCAGGCGTGGTGGCTCACAACCTGTAATCCTAGCACTCTGGGAGGCCAAGGCAGGAGAATCGCTCGAGGTCAGGAGTTCAAGACCAGCCTGAGCAAGAGCGAGACCCCCGTCTCTACTAAAAATAGAAAGAAATTATCTGGACAACTAAAAATATATAGAAAAAATTAGCTGGGCATGGTGGCACATGCCTGTAGTCCCAGCTATTCGGGAGGCTAAGGCAGGAGGATTGCTGGAACCCAGGAGTTTGAGGTTGCTGTGAGGTAGGCTGATGCCACGGCACTCTAGCCTGGGCAAAAAGTGAGACTTTGTCTCAAAAAAAAAAAAAAAAAAAAGCAAGGTGGAGGAAAATGTTTTTCATATGGTATCATTTATCTAAGAAAGGAAGGGATATACACACAGACACAGAGTTACTTATATATTTTTTATTTCAGAATATTAAGGAGGCACAAATGTTTTAGGTTAGATGGATCATTTTTGTAATGCTTGAGTCCCAGCTATAGGTGTGGCCATCACCCAAACAGTGTTCATAGTACCCTTTAAGTCAGCTTATTACCCTCCCATCCTTCCCCCTCCCCCATGGCTGATTTCCACTGAGCTTTACTTCCCTCTGTGCATATGTGTGCTCATCAGTTAGTTCCAATTCAATAGTGAGTACGTGGGGTGTTTGTTTTTCCATTCTTAAAATAACTTCACTTAGGAGAATGGTCTTTAGTTCCATCCAGATTGTCGCAAAAGGTACTAATTAATTTTTTATGGCTGAGTAGTACTCCATGGTATGAATATACCACATTTTATTAATCCATTCATGAATTGATGGGTATTTGGGTTGATTCCACATCTTTGCAATTACAAACTGTGCTGCAATAAACATTCGAGTGCAGGTGTCTTTTTGATGAAAAGTCGTATTTTTTTGGGTAAATACCCAATATTGGGATTGCTAGATTGAATGGTAGGTCTACTTTTGGTTCTTTGAAGAATCTCCAAACTATTTTCCATGGAGGTTGTACTAGTTTGCAGTCCCACCAAAGGCATTCCTTTCTCTCTGCATCCATGCCAGCATCTATTGTCTTTAGACTTTTTAATAAAAACCATTGTAATTGGAGTAAGGTGATATCTCATTGTGGTTTTAATTTGCATTTCCCTGATCAATGATTAAGCATTTTTTGATGTGCTTATTGGCCATTTATCTCTCTTCTTTTGAGAAACTTCTATTCATGTCTTTTGCCCACTTTCTAATAGAGTTGTTTAGGTTTTTTCTTAATGATTTGCTTCAGTTCTTTGTAAATTCATATATTTATTAATATAGAGAGACAATATTGTTCTAAAATTTATTTGGAAAGCAAAGGAAGTAGCATCGTTAAAATGATTTTGGAAAAAGAGGAATAAAATGGAAGGAATCAGCCTACCCACTCTCAAGACTTACTAAGTAACTACAGTAATCAAGACTGTGGAACTGGTAAAGGAATAGACATATGGATCAATGGAACAGAAGAGAGAACCCAGAAATAGACCCACACAAAATGCCCGATTGATTTTTGACAAAGGCACAAAAGCAATTTAATGAAGGAAAGACACAGCCTTTTTAACCAACAGTGCTGGAGCAATTGTATACCCATAGGCCAAAAAAATAAACCGTGATCTAAGTTTCACACTTTATTAAAAAAAAAGTAACTCAAATTCATCACAGACATAAATGTAAAACTATAAAACTTTAATAGAAAACATTGGGAAAAATCTTCAGAATCCAGGACTAGGCAAAAAATCCTTAGACTTGCCACCAAAAGCATGACTCATAAATGGAAAAATTAATAAGATGTACTTCACCAAAATTAAAAACTTTTGCTTTGCAAAAGGATAAAAAACAAGCTACAGATTGGGAGAAAATATTTGCAAGTGCATATCTGACAGAGGACAAGTATCTAGATTCTAGAAAGAACTCTCAAAACTCAACAATCTAAAAAAAATTCTATAGCAATATCCAATTGGAAAATGAGCAAAAACCATAGAGATATTTCACCAAAGAAGGTATACATACATATATATGTATATATATATATATATATATATATATATACACACACACACATACACACACATATAGTAAATAAATACAAGAAAAGACATTCACGATCATTAGCCATTAGGGAAACAAACTAAAACCATAACGGATATTGCTACACACGTCAGAATGTCTTCTAAGTGACAATACCAAAGGCCAATGAGGATGCAGAGAAACTGGGTCACTCTTACGTTGTTGGTGAGATAATAAAATGGTAAGCCACTCTGAAAAATAGTTCGGCAATTTCTTCAATAACTAAATAACTAAATACACATCTACCATACAACCCAACAATTGCACACCCGGGCTTTTAGCTCAGAGAAATGAAAACATATATTCACGTGGAAACCTGTATAAAAAATACTCAACTTTACTCATAATAGCCCAAAACTGGAAACAATCCAAATGCCCTTCAATAGGTAAACAACTAGACAAACTACGGTATTATGGTACACTCATGCTGCAGAATACTACTCAGCAATGAAAAGCAACAACCTGAATGAATGTTTGTTCAGAGAATTATCTGCATGAAGCAAGCCAACCCTGAAAGGTCACATACTGTATGATTCTGTTTCTATAACATTCTTGAAGTGACAAAATCATAGAAACAGAGAACAGATTAGTTGTTGCCAGGGATTAAGAGGTGGGGAGGGAGGGAAATGAGGGTGGCTATAAAAGGGAACATAAGACATCCTCGTGGGTGAAGAACGTTTCTGTACATTTTCTATATCAGCATCAGTGCCCTGATTCTGACATTGTACTGTAGTTTTACTAGGTGTTACCATGGTGGAAACAGTAAAGAGTACATGAGATCTTTCTTTACTAGTTCTTACAACCGCACGTGAATTTCCAGTTATCTGAAAATAAAAAGGTTAATGTTTTAAATCTCTAAAAATCAAGGTAAGCAAATAATTGATGATGGGAAACTTATCCTTATGGATGTATTCCAGCTAATGAGTTAAGAAGGGGCGATAGAATATAACTATTTTGTGGCCTCAATAAAATAATAGCTCTAGAACAGAAGATTTTACTCTTTGAGACCATTGGTCCCTCTGGTTATCTGAAGAGCATGGACCACTTCTCAGAATAATGAAATAAAATTAAACACATGGTTTACAAACTTTTGAAATATGGTTATCAAAATGCTTTATAAAAAATAGATTTGTGGCATAATATATGTACATCTTCATTGACTTATCAGATAACCTAGTGGAGGGTTTAATAATTTAAAGTAGAGATGAGCACAAATTGTACTTCAAGATACCTGCAATGGCTATAGCTATACACCACGTGGAAATATCTGTGACTTCTACTGGTGACAAAATCACAGAATACACAAGACACAGAGGAACTTGTTAAGTGACACAAAAACAATGCAATCAGCAAAATCAAATCTATGGGAAACCCAAGGGTGTAATTCATCCAGCTCCTTCAACAAATTCCAAGGGAAAAAGAGAATGAGGGTGGGAAACTTAGAGATTAAGAGATGAGACATGTCAACCAGTTGCAATGAATGGACTTTAACTGAGTCAAACAAAGAAATGGTTTAAAAGAAAAAGGAAAGGTTATGAGACAAGTAGGAGAAATTGAATATTTGACAATATTAAAGAATTTTCGTTAACTTTAAAGAGAGATAAAGGTATCGTGACTTTCTTTTTTAAGGAGTCCTTATCTTTTAGAGATGCATTCTGAATTATAGATGGATGAAACAACACCCTATCTGATATTTGCTTCAGATAATCCAGGGAAGGGGAGGGAACACAGCGGACGACAGCCACTGAAGCTAGGTAACAGGTATATTGGAGTCCATTTTTCTTTTCATGCTCCTTTTGTACATTTTTTTAAGTTTACTATAATAAACAAGTCAAAACTAAAGTTCAGTAAGCATCACTGCACATGATTCTTTGTTTTCATCTAGGATTATTCCCTACAGACAATTCCTAAAAGTGGAATTGTAAGGTTCAAGAATGCGAATATTTTAAAGCTCTTGAAATGCACTGCCTGAGTGAGCTAGTACAAAAGGAAAAAAAACAGAGCAGCAGACGACCACTCCTAGCAGGGAACAAGGGAGCACTTCAGGAGAGGAGCCCTGCCTTTCTCTACCCACCTCTCTTCCTCTTTGTCCTTCTTCTACTTAAAGGAACCAAATCATAGCCGGTGCTCAAACCTTCGTTCCCACTATTCAAATTTCCCTGCCTCTGCCGCCCATCGGCCGATGCAAAATCATTTATCCACCTAATCTTAGTGGCTGGACTTATACATTTTGTCTGTTTCTCTCTTTTACACAAGATGCTGTAAAAACATGCCCACAGTGAATTGCTGTGGTCATATATCATTAAATCCTTGGGATAAATAAATTCCTAGAAGAATCTACCTAGGTTAAAAGGAAGTGCACTTTGCCCTCCTGGAACTGTTCCAGGTTACCTGCATCAGCAGCCAGTGGCTGCTTCCTGGCTTCTAACTAGATATCATCAAATTTGCAAACACTAACCAATTTGGTGGGTTAAAATAAAGTCACCTTGCTGTTAACATGAGCATCTTTTTAGTATCAGGAGGTAGAATATTCTAATCTGGTCAACTCTCAGAAGCAAGTTTAATTTCTTGGGCTCCCTAGGAAAATAAGGTATGACATTAATAACCTCTCTCAGGAGACAGGGTGTTCAGCTACCAACACCTCCACAATCATACCCCAAGCTCTCCATGAGCCATGATTCCAAGTGTGTGACTCCCAGCCTCTGACATTGGAACCACCTGGAGAGGAGGCATTTGGGAAAATGCCAGTTCACAGGCCCACCCCACACCTACAGAATCAGCGTCTCTGGGCACTCCTACGAAATACTATTGAGACTCTTGACCTAGAGAGAACTGTCCCAGTTCCTCATCCTTTAAAACTGGGCTGGGTTATTCGGAATAGCCAAGACATGCAATCAACCTAAGTGTCCATCAATATACGGATGGATAAAGAAAATGTGGTACACACACACACACACACACACACACACACACACAACGGAACACTATTCAGCCTTACAAAATGGAAATCCTGTCATTTGCAACAACACAAAGGAACGTGGAGGACATTAAGTTAAGTGAAATAAATCATAAAGACAAACACTGCTTGATCTTACTTATAGGTAGAATTCAAGTCCAACTCAGAACCAGAGAGTAGAATGGTCATTACCAGAGGCTGGGGGGAGGGGAGATTGGAGAGATATTGGTCAAAGAAAAAAAATTTTTTTCAGTTCAATAGGAGGAATAAGTTCCAGAGATCTATTATAAATCATGGTGACTACAATTAATAACAATATATTGTACAGTTGAAAATTGCTAAGAGAGTAGATTTTAAGTGCTCTCACCACAAAAAAAAATAAGTATATGAGGTAATGCACATGTTAATTAGCTTGATTCAGCCAATCCACTACATATATCAAAATATCACACTGTACACCATTAATGCATACAATTTTTGTCAACTAAAAAAAAAAAGAAAAAAACTGGGCTCGTCAGCAGTGAGAGATCTTTCCCAGGAGGCACCATAAACCCCTACTGGATGAACCAACGATGAATGAATGAACAAACGGAGGAATGAACTGCTTAACTGACCAACAAATTCATAAATGAACAAATGAATTAATGTGTCGATAAATGAAGAAATGAGTGCCTACGAGAAGAAAAGGAGTGTTGGTCCCATGCAGGGAATCTGGGGACACAGCAGAAACGGAGGCCTGCCAGCCTGCCGGCTGTGCTCCTGCCACCCAGGTTGCAGGCAGCCCTCAGAGGAAGAGACAACATCCACATGACACACACCCTCCCCTGCCACGGCCTCCCGGGACTGTGACTGGGGCGCCCCAGGACAGAGCTCCTCCCAACAGCACCTGCGACAGAAAATAACAGGCTTCTGTGTTTTCAACGCATTTCTCAAAGAATTTTGGTACGTGTCCTACACTGCAAATAAAACAATTATTTGTGGGAAGAGGGAAGCTTTCAGCATCTGAAATAAAATAATACAAGCTGCTGGGTAAATGAACACTTGCCTTCTGAGTAAGCAGAATGTGTTGTGGAAATCTCCAGCAGTGATCAGAGATGTGCGCAGCTTGAGAGCTGGAAGCTCCTCTTTCTCTCCTGGCCTCTCTCTCCTCTTCCACCTTTTCCTGCATGTCCTCTGCTCTGCTCTGAAATCCTTCTTCTAAGAAGGGTGAGAGTGCCGGGTAGCAGCAGAGAAGAAGAAAGCTGCTCACCGCGCTCCGCTGCACCCTCACCCTCTCCACTGGCCCCGGCCCTGCCTCCGTCCTACCAGCCACACACTTTGCAGGAGCCGGCCCTGCAGCGCTCGGCCAACCCCTGCCCAGAGGTCAGAAGAGCCATGCCATACCCATGGTCCCCAGGGGCTGTGCAAGGACCTCGGTTCTGCTACCTGGCTTCTTTAGGGTTCCTCTGGCAACAGGGATTAGGCAAGATCTCAGACTCAGGACTCGGAGGCCCAGCTGGTGGAGGGAATATATGTTATGTTAGTAGGTGGGTGTATAGGCCACAGGCATACCTGGGACACACTGCTACACAGGTGTGAGGCTTCACCTTCTCAGTGAAACACACCCAGCCCTGGGCTCTGGAAGACTTTGCTCCATGGGAAAGCCAGGAATTACTAATTTTCATTACTCTTTCCTGAAAATAGGTGACCCAAACCTGGGCAGGCTTTCCAGAGGGGTTTCTTTGGCTCTTCTGCTCCAACTGCCTTCTAGAATACCCCTCCCAGTCTGGCCACACTTCCAGGGCCTGGGAACCCTGGGAAAGCAAGAAATGTGCAGGGTTAGTGACTCTGTTGATTTCATTTCTATTTTAATAGTCTGAGCGTCACTGCCTTTGTATGTGACATTTTCTAATTCTGGGGCAAAGACACTGCTCTGGCTATACCTGTCCCTATCCCCCATGTGAAAGGAGAGCCCGGGTGGCAAAGATAAGGACATCCGCCCTCACCTCCAGCCTGCAGATCGCATCTCGGCTAAACTGCAGCCGATTCCCAGGCTCTGACTTTCCTTCCTCCTTCCTCACCTTCATCAGACTTGTCCGGCCATGTTCCTCTTCTCTCCAATGTTACTTCAACTTCTCGTCATAAAACGAAATGATTCCAGTGTTTATGCTGTAAGCTACATTTATCTTTAAGAGCAAGATGTTGAGTTTAGTTTTAATGATGGAAAAAGCCTTTCAAAGGATAACTCATTGAAACTCATTATGTACTATAAAGGCCACTATTTAAAGATTCGGTAATTCCAGTGACGATCTTTTTAAAACAGATTTACAGCAGAAAATAGTGAGATTCTTTGACTTCAGTTGTAATTTTCCATTTTGTAATTTAATACTCCTTTAGTTTATATTTGCACATTAAAAATATAGCATCTAAAAGTCCATCATTAAATACTTTTAATAAGTGCAATAAATAAGTTTTACAGTGTGCATAAATCTAAAAACAAAACCCAACATAAATTGTTAATCTTACACTTTTTCTCATTAATTGCAATACATAAACATATGTTTTATACAAAGATATTTGCTACAAAATAAGTATAATAAATACAGTTTACCACATGTATTAATCTTAATAGTTACAAGCTGTTAATCTTATATATTAGGTAATAATTTGCAATAAATAATTGTTTATTATCTTGATGTTTGCTTGTCTTGGGTTTTAGCAATATGCAATAAAGAAATGCAATTTTGAATAATTTGATTGTAAGACTGCTGGGAAAATACTGTATGTTATAATTAGCTGCAAGAGGATTCTGTTCACAGGAAGAACCATGGAGATGGGGTTCAATAACCCAAACATACGTTATTGAGTCCATAAATAATTTTAAAAGTTAAGTTCAGTTTCAAACAAAACAGAATTTTTAAAACTTAAATGCAAATGCAATTAGTGAAACATTTCACATTCTTCAGCGCTTTCATCGTTACATATTCAAAGGAGAAGGAGAAAGCTGGAAGCCCCATCCATCCGCACTGCCTGGCTCCAAGCTGAGGCAGGAACATAGCTGCCTTTGACAGAAAGTGGGGACTGCCCGTCCCCCTCGGCCAGGGGCTCCCCGTGGCCTGTGATTCACCCTCTGGGACAGCCAGCAGGTGCAGGCACAAACCCAGCACCCTGTAGATCCCAGCTTTAGCCAGCTAAACTTGCTAAACTGCGCACGCATTTGTCAGGGAGGGGTTGCCACCTTTACTAAGCTTAATAGAAACTGTTAATCTTATATGTAAAGGTAATAATTTGTCATAAATAATTGTTCATTATCTGGGCATTTGCTTGTCTTAGAGTTTAGCAGTATGCAATAAAGCAGTGCAATTTTGAGTAATTTGATTGTAAGACTGCCGGGGAAACATGGAGGGCTGTAATGAGCCAAGGGAGGGTCCTGTGGGCCAGAGACTCTGCAGAACCAGACTGTTGGCTCCAGCACTTGCAAAGCCTGGGTCCTCTTGGCGATAACGTGGGGGTCTTTAAATACGCACTCAAAGATAGTAAGCCAGTTTCCCTTTCTTATGTTGCCGCCAGAGAAAACCTCCCGCGGAGGAAACCAGGCCTGACTCAATTGAGCCTCAGTCCCTCAGTGATGCTCAGGTGGCCCCCAGGCAGCTCAGGTCCTACCTGGCAGGTGCTGGGGGTGCAGCTGCAGAGGAAGGTCCTGGCTAACACCCCACAAGACCCACCTGCTGGCTTTGGTTTGCACCAAAGGCTCACCTGTCTGCCTGAGAGAAGCAGGGTGGGCGGGCTCACTTCCTCCAAAATGCCCACAACACACTTGTCACAGCGGCAACCACGCCCTGTCACATCCCAACAGGCACAGAGGGCTGGAGCTACCCCACCCAGGATGCGGCTGTGTGGTCAGGGGGCAAGGACTAAGGGGCTTGTCTTCATGGAATCCCATGGGCATGAAGACCCACTTCAGAAAAACCTCCCCCAGACAAGTAAGGAAGGGAGGGAGGAGAGAAGGGAGGCAGGCTGGGAGGAGGAGGGGGGGCAAGGAATGAAGGGAATCCTGGATCCATTATAAGCACGAACGACTCTTCCTAATGTAGAAAATATCAGCACCTCCCACGAAAACACACACATACGCACACACTGACATGCACCCAGTGATACAAAGATATCCACATCAAAGCCCACCCACAGCGCATGGGTATTGGTAGTTCCTGTGGTTTTTAACACCTGCTTCTACTACGCTGCTGGTATTGTGTGCACCTGGTAGAGCTGGTCTCACTTTCCCTCTTTACACACAGCTCCATGGACGGCCCTAGCCCCACCAGAGTGTAAGCCCCTGGCACTCTCTGTGCCTAGGCTGGGCATGGCACAGTCCACAGTCTGGGAGAGGGCTGTTCATCAGGACACCGGAGCACTTCAGTTCATGGAGGAAGCTCCTGCCTAGGGCTGGGCTTCAGGCAGAGCTGGTTCCAGGTTCCCAGGAGCAAGTTTCCGTGAGCCTGAGGCCCAAAGCGTCCGAAGACACAACAGGGCTCACTGCCCTCCCCTCCATCACAGCAAGCACCTCCCATCCACCACCCTGAGAGAGGAGCCCTGCTTTCAGCCAGGTTGGAAAGGGACAGAAGTCCCCCCCATCCCCTGCCCTCCTCCAGCAAAGCCCTCTGCCCTCGGGTGTGCCTTTCCCGGGCTACCCAGATCCAGTCCTGGGTGCGAGTGAACACGTCTCAGGATGCAGCCAGAGTGCCAGGGGGACCAGCCTGTCCGCACTCCCACCCCACATGATGACCTTGGGGGCCTTCCTTAGGGTCATGAGCGCGGCAGAGCCCCGCCCCCACCCCACAAACGCCACGGGGAAAAAATTCCAGGCACGTCCCTGGATTGTCCGGACACACACACTGACGGAGGGGACTCCTGGGGGGGGGGCACAGCACGGAACTGGAGCCCTGACACCTGCGCAAGAGGACGCGTGTGCCCCAGCGAGGGGCACCTCGGCTCGTCCGAACTCCAGGGAAAGGAAGAGGAGCCTGGGAAATCCTGCATCCCGGAGGCACCTGCCACGCAAGCCCACCTGAGCCCTCCCCCCACCCCCACCCCCACCCCCACCCCGGGCTGCAGAAGCGCCTCCCCCTCCCCCACGGCGGCGGGGCGACCGCGGAAACCGCGCGGCCAGACGAAGCTCATACGTTCGCCCATGAACAATTGTTTTCATTTCCCTCCCATGCCACGAGGCATTACAAGTGGAAAGCAAAACACGGGTAAATATGTTCATTCCGCTCCTGCGACCGGTGATGGACGAGAGGCTGCGGCGGCTGGCAAAGGTCAGCGGGCCGCGCGCGGGTCTGCGAGCGCGCACTGCCACCCTCCGGCCGCGCGCGGCACTGCACCGCCGCAGGCGCCTGCTCGTCCCTGGAGCACGCCAGCCCCGGCCCAGTGCAGAGACGTCGGGAAGCCCAAGGTCCCCAGTGAAAGATAACCACCATCGATGGCGACCTCTCTCCCAAAGACAACCACTCTGATTAACCTCTTAGTGTGAGTTTGTCTCCAGGCTTCTTCTGCGTGCATTCCGTGATGGGTAAATGTGCGTTCTCTGGTGCAATTCTGTGCACATACGAAACTGCAAAGCTGTTCACCCAATGTGAAATCAAACGGTTTTCCATATAACATTCAAACCAGTTTCCATAAATGCCTCGCAAGCATCTTTTTAAGGGCTGCATACTATTTCAAATTGTGACGGTATCAAAAGTTCTTTAGCAGTTCCCCCAATTATTGTTATTTTAAAGTGTTTTCGAATGGTTTAAATCATTGTCGATGATGCTATAATTTAAAATCTTTATTCAAAAGCCTTTGTTCTCATTTTTAAGATGTATCCCTTAAGGTAGAATTATTAATCGAACGGGCATTAACATTTTTAAACCTCTTAATAATAACATTTTTACTTTCTAGATGTGTAATGCCTATGTGAACAGTATTATAAGGAATAATGGGTGAACATAAAATAGTGCTCAAATGAATAACGAAAGTGATTCCTGGACAGGAAGACTTGTATTGTCAACATACCAATCCTCACTCATCTAATCTTTAATGCAAGTTCAATTAAAATTCCATCAAAACTTCTTTATATTTTGTCACATTGATTCCAAATTTCCTTTGAAAGGATAAATAAAAATCTCCAAAAAACATCTTCTGTGAAAATGAGAAAAGAGAGGGAGGAGACTTACTCAACCAGATATTAAAATATATTGCAGAAAGCTACAGTAATTAAAGCAGTGAAGCACAAAATAGTGTAGAAACAGGCCCAAATATATTAATATATACATTTATATTTTAACATAAAGGTGTTTTATATCAATGGAGAAAGAATGGCTACTCAATAAATATACATGTACAATCTACCATCAGAAAACCAAGAGAATTAGTGCCCCCACCTCATACCAGATATTAAAACAAATCCTGTAAGAATTAAAGATTTAAATTTTTAAGTGAAGCTATAAAAGTAATATTTACATAAATTGTAATAGAGAAGCTCTCTAAGTGCAATTCCAAAAGCAGAAACTAGAAAGTTTAAAATAGCTAGTTTTGAATTGTTCAAATTTAAAAATTCATGTGTGAAAAATAGTTTTAAAATTAAAAAATAAACCAAAACAAGGAAAAATATATTTTTGACATAAATAACAGAAAGAAGATTAATACCACTAATGCATAAAGCTTTCTTACAAATAAATAATAGACTAATATTTCAATTTTTAAAAAATGAATTGAGGACATGAATAGCAATTTACAAAAGAATAACTACAAATGATAAATAAATCTATAAAGATGTTCAACCTTGGTAATCAGGCATGCAAATTAAAACAAAAAAGACAAATCATTTTTGTCCCTGTATTGGTAAAGACAAAAACAATAACAATACATAGTGTTGTCAAGGAGCAGAAAAATAAACCCTTTCAACATCTCTGGTGATAGGGTAAATTAGGTAACCTTTATAATGGGTCAGTTGGCAATATTATCAAAATCCTTAAAAATACATGACTCAAATATTCTCCTTCCAAATGGATCACAGTTATGTATAAAGATTCAGTTGCAAGTTTGTTCATGGCTATTGAAAACAAATCAAAAGTCCAACAACAGACTGGAAGATTTTATATAATTATATATATATAAAATACCATAACATAGATAACACAACAGAGTCCTTAATAGTAATGTAGAAATGTACTTAACATTTAAGGATTTTTCATAACATACTGTTCTGTAACAAAAAGCAAGCTACAAACAATGTAATCATGTTCCTACGCACATAGAAAAAAAAGACAATAAGGTATTTCTCTAAACAAAAATAGTGGGTTAAATTATGAGTAATTTTCAATATTCTTTCTGCTAATTAGTGTTTTCTAAATTTCTACATTTGACAATTTCTTATTGATTGTTAATGAGAAAAATAGTTTTTAGTGGTCTTCTAAAAACATCGTACCAGTTTACATTTCAAGCAGCAGGGCTTGAGAGTTTGTTCATTTATTCATCAAATACTCTCAGAACACACACTCCGAGAAAGGCACGTTCCGGAAGCCCGGCAACAGGTGTAAACAAGACCAAGCCCTGCCCTCAAGGAGCAGCCCCTGTGTTCCAGGGTGACAGAGACAGACAAGGAACAAACCAATACAGCAGCACTGGGGTGATGTTCTGACAGCAGCCGTGGGGGAGAGCAGGGGGAGAGGGTATCAGGGAGCCAGGGCAGGGAGCTATCTTGAGAGGGATCCAGGGAGGGCCACTCTGAGCAGGTGACAGCAAGAAGACCTGAGCGAAGTGAGGAGCGAGTCACCCGCAGATCTGGGACAAGCATTCCCTGCAGAGGTAACCGCAAGATTGCAGGTCCAAAGAGGAGATGCGCTTGGTGTGTGTGAGGCACAGCAAAGAGGCCTGTGTGGCTGGAAGGGAGAAAGCAAAGGAGAGATTGGCAGGAGGTGAGATCAGAGACATCAGGGAAGGCATGGGTGGCAAGATCCTGGAGAACCTTCTGGGAAGGAGTTTGGATTTTCTTCTGGTTGTGATGCAAGCCATTGGAGGATTTTGTGCAGGACAGCGATGTGATCCAATTGTTCATTTTCCCAGCATACCACTATAGCTCTGGGTTCAGAATGGGGCGCAGTGGACAAGGACAAGCACAAGGAGACCCGTTGGGGGTCACTACACATGCACCTGGACTGGAACAGCCTGGCTTGGAGGAAGCTGGCATCATCGGCTATTCACACTTGCCCATTTAGTGAGCACTCACAGGGGCATGGTGGGGTTGGAATCTTGACATACTTCTTCGCTGAGCCCCCGGTCCACGAGGGTGCTCTGACAGCTCATCCCTCAGGAGATCTAGATGTTCCTCAAAATAGAGAACCAGGTGAAGGTGATGGCCACAGGACATATCCTCCTCCATCTTCCCCAGCCCAGAAATCATCTTATATAAACTGCACCTGAGTCCAACCTAAACAGTGGACAGCTATTGGCTAAACAACCGAAGGAGAACATCCCATCGAACCATAGTCCTTGTCTACACGTGCAAGAGCTTCCATGTCTACCATCACGCGTGTCAGCATAGATGTCACACTCTTCCCAAAATGCCCCATGTCATAAATGGAAGCACAAAATACATGTGATGTTACACATTTTTTCAGAGTTTAGAGATTACTAATAGATTTCCAGGAATTATTTCCTCCTGGGTTCTAATGTAAGCCCACCGTATTTGTATGGGAGGAAAATTATGTCTTTCCTACTAAATCATTTTAAAATCATTATCCCTTGTACCATAAAAATTAATCCAACTTTTTTCTTAAAATTATACTTGTCAAATTGAGGTGACTGCCACAGACCTGCACATCTTATGCCCTGGCAATTATACTGGGGCTCCACCTCTCCGGGCTCCAGGTTTCCATTTCTCCAAAGATCTTTGTCTGCCCTAAAACCATCACCTCTTTTGGGGAAAAGCTGCTGCTTTTTAGCCAGAAAAACCCCTTGGGGTGTTGGAGGCTTGGGGGAACTATGGCTGAGTCCCAGGGACACAGCCTGGAGTGAGTACTGTGCCTTCTAGGGACCCAGACACTGGGGTCAGACATGTCCAAGATGAGTCTTTGACTTGCATTATACTGGCCCAAATCTGGGTTTAGCTGTTCTGCATATATTAGTTCATTTAATATGAAATGTCCAATTTTGAATCAAAAATTTATTATCTCTCAAACAAGAAGCAGTACAATTAATCAAAGTTTGCGCCTAAACTATCTACACAGCTTGGCCATCTTTACAGTAGCTTGTTTATGCCAGCAGCAAAGAAGCCTGGAGAGTGAGTGGCAATGAAGTCGTGAAAGACGTTTTCCACAGCTTGTTGAGAGTTGAATATTTTTCCTTGCAAGAAGTGGTCCAAAGCCTGGAAGAAGCGGTCGTCAGTTGGTGCGAGGTCTGGTGAATACGGTGGATGACAGAGAGTTTCCAAGTCAGGATTCTGTAGTTTGAGCAGCGTTGTTCAAGGGACATGTGGTCGAGCTTTGTCTTGCAAGAGGATTGGCCTGTCTCTATTGACCAATCTCAGCTGCTTAATGACAAGCATCCTCATCATTTCATCCAACTGGTTGCAGTAGACATCCACTGTGCTCAATTGACCAGGTTTCATGAAGCTGTAGTGGATAATACCAGCACTGGACCACCCAACAGACTCCATAAGCTTTTCTGATCAATATTCGGTTTTGGACCCAACCATTGTGCCAAATGCTTGCAACTGTCCAAAACAACCCATTTTTTTATCACACATAACAATGCGGTGTGGAAATGGTTCACCTTTATGTCGTGACAGCAAAGAAAGACAAGCTTCGAGACGATTTGTCTGCTGATGCTCGTTTCATTCATGCAGAACCCATCTATTCAGCTTCTTTACCTTGCTGATTTGTTTCAAATGGTCCAATATTGTTGGAATAGTAATGTCAAACCTTAACTGCTAATTCACATGTAGGTTGAGATGGATTCACTTCCACTATAGCTTTCAGCTCATCATTATCCACCCTGGTCTCAGGTCACCCACGTAGCTCATTTTCAAGATTAAAATCACCAAAAGGGAACTTCTCAAACCGATCAACATACTGTACATTCATTAGCCACATCCTTCCCAAACGCTTTGTTGATATTTTGAGCTGTCTGTGCTGTGATAGTTCCACGATGGAACTCATATTGGAAAATAACATGAATTTTTGACTTATCCATGGTTTCACAAAAATTTCTGTAAAAAAAAAAAAACTTTGAAAGATAATCACAAACCGAAGTGTGTGTCTGAAAGACTGAGGATGTACCTTCACAATAAACATAAAACAAAAGGTGTCAACGTGAAATGCCAGAGATATCGACTGTAAAACTCAGTACTTCAGGAAATCAGACATTTCATGCTTAATAACCTAATACTTGGAGGTCCATGTGCTCAGAACAGGGCTCTTTTGTGCAAGGAACTTGGGAGTTCAGCCCATTCCCTAATGCCCAGGGGTGCCACCTGGCTGAATAGATGCAAAAGCACCAGAGAAGGAGGCACCTGTGTGGATACAGGTATCTGAGACTCCAGGTCGGGGTCCTCTCAGTCACTAAATTGCACCATCTGGGGGATGGTCATGCTGGAAACTCAGACTTGGGGGGAGGGGGAATGGGCATTTATTGAAACCTTAAAATCTATACCCCCATAATATGCCGAAATAAAAAAAAATCCATCTGCCCCAAGTAAAGTATGTGATAAGAGAAGAGTATTCCGGGCACAGTGCTACCGCAAGAGCTAACCCAGGACCCACCGTATTGGCATGGAAAGTCTCATAGGAAGTGATACCCAGGGCTGGGCAAGGACAACATGGAACCAGCAGTCTCTGACACCCTCAGACCCCCAAAGAATCACAGCTGGCCAAAAGCCACAGCCCAGCTCAGGACAGCGTCACTGCACCAAGACGGCCACAACGTACAGTCCAAAGGTCCTTCCACTCTGACTGCTCAACAAAGGAGCTTGGCTAACGGAAGCCGTGACGACGTACATGGTCACACCTGTGTACACGCACATCTGTGAGCATCTCTCCTCTGGCCTTGAGCTCCCCTGCTCTGCCCTGGCCCCCAGTACAACACCTGGCACACGGCAGACACTAAACATAGGAAGGAACGGGGAAGAGGGGAAGGGATGCAGAGACACAAACAACGGCTTGATTCCCTGCCAGTTTTGTATCCAGAAGGCAACATGGCATTTCTGAGTAAAGCTCAGATCTGCTCACCAATCTCATACTGAGCATCAGCTGTGGGGGAGAAGAAGGACCTGCCCAGGGCCTGGGTGATTTTTACCTCCATAGCAAATCACCTTCCAAGAGACACGCCCCAAGTTCTGCACACAGCAGAGGCAGAAGTGCCTGCCTTCAAAGACAGCCTGTGAAGCAGGTGCCAGCAGGCTTGAAGTGGAGCCCTCGCTACCCACTTGGCAGGCAGGTGAAGTTGGACACAACCAGGTCTCTGTTGCCCCATCTGTAAGATGATGCTAATTACCCAGGCTTGTCCCAAGACTCTAATGACATCATGAGCATGAATGCCCCTCATTAGCCAGGGGGCGAAAGCCATCATTATGCCATGTTTAAGGGAAGCAGTTTGCTACTGGCTAGGGCAGAGGAGGGGGAGTGGGAAGGAGCCAGAGCCTAATGCTCTTGGCCCATAGCCTATCAGCTTCACATCTGAGGCCAAAATCTTTGCTGTTGGGCTCCTGCCCGCCTCACGGGGACCCAGAGCTGCCTGGTGGGCGAGACCCTTCTAAGTGCCTGAGTGGCAGGTGTCGGTGGCTCTGCAGAGCTAAGGAGCAGCTGCAGACACTCAGCAACACTCCTGGAGGAAGGGGAGGGCTCATGGTTGGTGGGGGCAGGAAAGACAGCCCTATGCATAAGGGTCTGCGCTCTGAGTGACATCCTTTCACCCTGTGCAAGGACATGGTGGGTGGACAGTGGGCAGTGAGGCTGACCACAGTTTAAAAGCCTTCTCCAAAGGCTCAGCTTTGGACTCCTGGAGGGGCCCGGGGGGGGGGGGGGGGGCCTCTTGGTACCGTGCTCCATCAGAGAGAAGACATCACCGCCAGACATGGAAATAAAGTCTGTCACAAGATCTGCCCAACTCCCTTCCTGCAAACAGTAAAGGGATGTGGGGTGGTACACAATAGGAAATAGACACACACGTTAAATATGCAGAGATGATCTACTCATTTTTTGGCCCCTACATTAGATTCCTAAGCAGATGTCCAGCTTCCACTCACCGCACAAGGTTAGTGTGGGTGTACGAGAGTGTGTACACCCACCAGGCTGCAGCTCTAGGAATCATGTGTCACGCTGCTCCCATCGCTAGGGAAGGGCCCACAGGGGTGAGACCTGCACCAACAGCAAGCCCTGCCCATGCTAAAGGCAGAGCCCCCGTCGTGTCAAAGCCACCTCCTGCACCCCACTGGCATGTTGGGGGGCTGATCCGTCCTTGCTGAGGGTCCCTTCTCTGTCACCTTCACCACCGTCAGGCTCACCAAAGGGAGGTGACACATGCTAAGCCAGGAACGCTCTCCCTCAAGCTATGTTTAGCGGGACCCTAGGATGAAAGGTGAAGTTGGAGATGGGCAGGTGCTCACCATCAGTCTAGAGAGAGAAGATGCAAACCGTACAGAGGAAACCCCAGAAGCATCAAGCGTGGAATCAAAGCCCTGTGCTCTGTGGTTCCCCACACAGCCCTGGGGAGCAGGCAGAGGCCTCCATGGCCGGGCAGGCAGGGGACACGTCCTGGGGGAACAGGCCTTGAACTTTCTATCTATAGAACACACCTTTACCGAGCAGCGCTTTGGACTCAAGGGTGGCCCCGGGAGGAATGTTGAATTAGCGCCCCTGACTTAGACCACGCCTGATGGCCTGAGGAGCTAGCTTAACCTCTCCAAGTTGCCCCTTAGAGAAGAGCATAAGAACCCCGGAGCTGGACTTTGTTCCACCCAGACGCCGGGGGGGGGGAGGGGAGCACAGGCCCTGGGACTGGCCCCAAGTCCCTCCTGCAAGGCCACAGGTGCCACCTGGCACATTCTCCTTGGCCTCTGAAAACCAGGCCAGCGGCGCGGGAAGAGGGACATTGCGCTGCTCACAGGATATTGCAGATCGGAGGTGAAAGAGCACTTTGCTGGGAGGTAATCGGATAAGTTACCTGCCCTGAAAGTTGGGGGCGTTCATCCAGCCCCAATTCCACGCCGTTGAGCACCAAAAAACTCAATGATCAAAATAAATGCAATCTTTATAAAAATCAAACTGAATGCATTAAAAAAAAAATCCGCGATGAGCAAAATTATCAGAATTTTAAATCGAGACAGGCTCCGACCTTGCACAGCACAACCAGGCCGTTCCACACTCTCGTAGCACTGAGTGCTTTGTCCTCCTTGCACTCAACACCGCTGGCATTAAATATTCATCGGGGCGATGGCTAGGTTAGTTTCTGACCCCACAAGGGCGAGGGCAGCATGCTTCACGAGTCCTCATGTGCCTGGCGCCTTGCCTGGAGCTCGGCACATGCTACAGAGGTGCCCGGGAAACACCCAGATGGGTGTCATTGATGGAAGGTAACCCAGAAAGCCCTGCTGAGAGCTGTTCTCTACCCAGATGCCACCGCAGGCTTTGCTCCCAGCAGACT